>NW_024039683.1:0-387500 GCF_016077235.1 Cyprinodon tularosa | reverse complement strand
GCTCATCTGATCCACCTGCTCCTGCCTCTATTTAAGGCCGTTATCATTGCCAGATTATCTTGTTCTCGGGTGCAGGTAGTGAGAGGGATTTTTTAGCATACCTCAGTGTTTCTGATTTCCTGATCTTGACCTGTTCTGCCTCTCAACCACTGAGCCTGCCTGCTCCCATCTGATCTCAGTGGTTAAAGGGTTTTTATCATACATGAGTCATCATCATCTGTTTTAAATAAACTCTTTTTTTTCCCCCACTGTTTGTCTTGCCTCGAAAACTGGGTCCTCTGTTCCGAGCTTTCATTCTGCTTTCATGGTGAACCTCTGGGGATTTAGACATATATGCATTTATTAGTGTTTATTTATATTGTGGAAATGTTTCAGTTTTGCCTAAATAATGGTAAATATGATTTCCAAATGTTAAAAAACCCAAAACATTATTATCACCTGAACTAAGCAGCTGAACTCCCTGAGCCAGACATGATAAACTGCACATTAAGAGTCTCTCACTGATTATGTTTATGGTCTCTTCTCATCATCTCTTGGTCGCAGTTTAATGGACTCTGTGATGATTTCTACGGTCACATCCATTTAGGGCAACAGCTGTGTGATGATGCCCAGAGATTGGATTTTGTTCACGTTCCTGTCAGGGCAGATCTGATTTACAGATACCTCAGACATGCATTCTAATCAGCATTGTGTTGTCAGGAGGTAATTCACTATTAAAAATAACTCCCAGTGTGAGGATGTGTACCCTGAGGGGAACAAGAAAACAGCAGGGTGGAAACAAAATGGAGATTGTGGGACATCAATACGGCAGCAATGAGAAGAAGTGGATTTCTTCTGCTTCTTCAGGCAAATTTCTCTTTTTGTTTTTACATCTGTGGATATTTCTAATACCGTGTTTTGGGAATTAAAACTTTTTGCTGAAACTAATCCATCTTGTACATTTGTGAGGCCATTGCATCTCCATGGAAACCCTCTAAATCAAAAAGATGTAATTCAGGTCTACACCTTTTTTACTCCGAGGAAGTGCTATGATTAATTACTAACTATGTTCTGGTTTTATTCTTCCGGTAGTTTTATTTTTAGTACCGGTAGATAACACAGATAAGCATTTTGCTGCCTTTAAATATTAAATATTTAAAATACAGAAAAAAACTCATCCTACAGGCATCAGTCTTATAATTTAAAATCAAATTGATCAAAATTAAAGAACTATTTATGTTTTTATTTTCCTCCTCATATTTCTACAACTCTGTGTCACATCCAGCTCTGCTGATTAGTTTCTTTCTTTTTCTTTTGTCATTTTGTGTCTGACTAAGTTATTTTTTGAACTTCCTGTTTTTTTTGTGCAATAATTTCTGTTCTCATCTGAGACAACCTTAATTAGCCTCTCTAACCCTGCTCACCTGTTGTCTATTGCCTTAGCTATTTAAACTACCCCCTCTGCAGCCTTCTTTGCCAGTTCGTCTTCGTCACTGTTGTGTTCCAGCCTTTGTTCTACCTTGCCTGCTTATCAGCTGAGCTATTTTGGCGTACTTGTTTCTGACTTACAGGTACGCCTGAAAATTTGAAAAGTTTATGAAAACTAATCAAATGCCTGATAACTATAAGATTATACTGTCCATGGAATGTGGGAAAAACAAAGGCTAATGGAAATGACAACTGGGGGGGGGGGAGGCACTATCGGTCCTAAATCCGTAACAAATGCCAAACAGATGCCATGATTTTTAAAATTTGATACACCAAGGTGTATATCCTATAAAGTTTCCCAAGCTAAAAGCCTGGATTATATTGATTAGACTTAGACTTTATTGGCATTTTTTGCACATAGTGTATAAAACACCAAATGTCGTTGCTTACAGCTTACAAAAGTGAAATGAATATTACCATTAATATTCATTAGTGCAGCAGAGATCAAGAATGTAAACCGTGTAGGAAAGAAGGAAACCAGTTTAAAAGTCATGCTGTTCAAAAGCAATGGTGCAAAGTGCATTGATGTAGAAAGGTGCAGTGCAAAATAAATATGGTGCAACATGCAGTAGAACATTGAGCTTTGTTCTATTTTAAGAGATTATGAAAAGAAAAACAAACAGCCATGCTGGAGGTATAACTATGATGTTGCAGTTGTGATGCAGAGTCTAGTTAAGTGTTTCAACAGTTCCACAGTCTGATGGAAGTGGCTGCAGGACCTGCAACGGATGCTGTGAAGCCTCTGGCAAAAAGAAGTCAGCATTTTTTAGCCACATAACGAGGCGTCTTCCAACCCGAACAATCCTCCACGCTATGACATAATCCGATGACTAATCTGGCCTTCAGAGGACAAATTGAGCAAAAGTTATACTGGATTATTTAGATTACTTTAAAGTACATGGTTAGTATAGGCAACATTTGTTGCTACCAATCCTGCGGTGGAAATCTACTCTAAATCCAGCGAAGGTTCTAGAAGTCCTTCCCTCAACATTTGCATTAGAATCTGTTGGAAGCAGCAAATAAAAACTTGCATCTAAAACTATTTTATATAGTTTATATAAATAAACAGAATAACTTGTAGATATATAAGGATTATAGTTCAGAATAAATTATTCTGCTTATTAAGTATCTAACTGTCCTATTCAGTGTGGGAATGATGTCCAGAAACTGACTAAATATGCTAATATTACAGATGGATCTACTTTCCATGATTTACACATGATTGTGTTTCTGCTGATTGTTTGCATCTGATTTGTATTCAGTCTATTTACTCCCACTAATGTTTTTCTTCCCTCTTGCCTAGACATTCTGTCATGGTGTGCAGCGGTCAGAGGCTGAAGTGGCGACAGGATGTTGGCAGCTGCATGTTTGATGGATATGCTAACTTATAGGAAACTGAGGAAGAAGCAGACATGTCAGCGGTGAGGGAACAGCTCTGTCTACTTTTCTGGAAGACAAACTTGTTTAGAAGTCTACAAAATGTCCAAGATCATAAAGTTTGAAATGAAATCTGAAGTTCAAAACACTTCCATTCATCAGATTAGTTCTATTAGGAATTAATTCAAACAGACATCAGTGGTAAGCTACATCCCAGCTGTTTTTTTAGACTTAGACATTTTTATTCTAAAATTTTATTTTGTACAGGCCTCATGATGTTTCCATTTTTTAAAGTGCAGCAGTGATCAAATGTAAACATTGTGGGACAAAAAAAAACATGGCACAAATTTTATCTTTCACTTTTTATAATTTTACCTTTTTTTTTCTTCTGAAAGCTGAGTGTAGGTTGAATTTCCCCTCTTCTTATTATGCATCAAAATTACAACAGTTTATCAGCAGCTGGATTTTTTCCCCCCAAAGTTCTGTTGACATAAATCACACCTGTTTTGTGTTTCTGTTCATTGCACTCACCTGTTTTCCATGTGGCCTGTCTGTTCCCTGTGGTATTCAAGCTGCTGTCAGCTTCCTCAGTCAACATCGTTTGTGTTCCTGATTTTGTTTAGTGTGCTGTAAGTTTTCTGCTTTCTTGCCCTCGCTCAGCAGCCTCCTCCACCTGCCTGTCTGGGTTATTTTGTTTCCTTGTTCATGTTCTCTTTGGGGCATCTGGTGTTCATGATTGAGGCTGAGGTGCTATCAGGAATCCACTCATAGATTTTGGATAAACTAGACATAAAGCTTATGAGTAACTTACTCTTAACATATGTCTATGATCAAATAATTTACCTGTAACTTATGGCCAACATAAGCTGGCAATACGTCAAGAAATTTTGAGCATGCTAAAAATTTTTGACGTATGTCGACATGTGCCAGTGTGTTTCTGCAGATTCTTTTTCCTCCCACAATGTTTACATTTTATCACTGCTGCACTTTAATAAAATGGAAACTTCATGAGAACTGTACAAAACAAAATTTCCTTTTATATATACTCTGTGTAAACAAAATGACAATAAATGGTGTCTAAGTCTACGATTTAAGAGAACAGATTGTTTGTAATAAAATATATATATATATATATATATATATATATATATATATATATATATATATATATATATATATATATATATATATATATATATATATATATGTTTAGATTAGTGTTTCAGATTTATTTTAGACCAGCAGTGGAGGCCTTGAAGGCCCTGATTAACCACCACTGATAAAACCCTAACTGTAAGCCTCATTAGTGAACCATTCAGTGCCATGGTCCATCCTCACCTCCAGGGTCTTTTAAACCGTTTCTTTATAGAAATATACATTGCACAGCCCCCATCCCCTAACCTGTTTATCTCAGAGTTTTTAAGAAGCAACTTCCATCCAAAACTCCAACTGGAATAAATTGAGAATAGCTTGACAGTTGCAGTTTTAAAGCCTAAAGTTTTTTTTTTTCTAAACACTGTATACATTGCGCAATGCCATTAAAATATTTTTGAAAACCCAGGAGGTGCATTCATTTTTTATTTTCTGACAGCAGCTTTATGATACAACTGCAGCATATCAAGAGGCAATCAATTGGAGCACGTTTGTTCCACAGAGGCAGTGGGCCTTGTGCAGCTGTCATCTTGGCACAACTTAGCCAAATGTGCCAAAACAGTTTTTTTTATGAAAATGAATTGGGTCAATAAAAGTACAGAGCTCTGCTTTGAGACTCTGTAAATGTGACAATGTGTGTAAAGCAAGTCCATAACCCCATATATGCATGAAAAGTGTAATGTCCTAATAAACATGCTTTTAAATTGCTGTTAAAACAATAATAAATAAAAAAATGTGGGTGCGTGGTGTAATATGAAACATTAAATCCTCTTTTAATAAAGGAGTCCTTAGCTGGTATTTTATCCACATCAATCCTTCTGAAATTGATTTTGAATTCAAGTTTTATCTTTTTGAATAAAGCTCATCTGAACCCTTTATTGATATATTTTCTGTGAAGGTACACGCAAGAATTTGACTCGTTAACACTGAACATGTTCCACATTATGTTTTTTTTGTTTTTGTTTTTTTGTTAGCCGTATTTGAAGGCTGTGCTTTACTTTAAATTTAAAATGGTTAAACCAGAACAAACTTTGCTCACTTTACCACGTCATCGACCAGGAGGGGCTTCTATCTGCTGCTTGCTGGATATTAATTAGTGTTGCACTGATAGCAACACCAGTATTAGGTAGGATCCCGATCCAGCACTAAAATGGTGGTATCGGTTTCTGTGAGTACCAACAAATAGGGCCCCGATACCATTTTGAGAGTCAAAAGTTTATTAAACTATTGTCACCCATTCTAGGTAGGCAATAAAAATATCTACTGGATTTACTTTGTTTTAGTCTTTTTCCTTCTTCACAAAGGTAGACAGCAGCTTGACATGAAGCCATGATGGTAATTATTTTACATCCAAGTAGTCTGCAGTTCTTCATATAATCACACACAAACATCAATTTCAAACAGATGGTAGCATTGTCGTATCGGTATCGGCTGATACTCCACAGCCAGGTATCGGTATCGGGGCCAAAACATGGCATCGGCGCTACACTAGTTTTACTTCAAGATGGCGGACCTGGATTTCACCGAGCAGGTCACATGGACAGCGGAATGTTGGTATTCCTGAATCTTCGGATCGGCCAGAGAGATTTCCATTTCAGGGAGTCCAGGAGCTACAGCTGGATAAAATTAGCTTCTTTTGGTACTTCTGTCTAATCAGGACCTGAAACTGTTATCCTGTTTTGGGACTGATTTCTCAGACTATAGAGATAAGGTGATGAGGCCTTCTAGAGATCAGACATAGCACCAGAGTGGGGCAGAGGTGGTGGCTGGCTGTGACCAGCTAAGGAGCCACAAGAGGAGGGCGAATGATTTAATAGTCCTATTAAGGTTGAATTAAAACAGCTTTATTAAAAGACATAAACCTCATAGAAGCAATCCTTACTTCCTTTTATGTTGGTAATTATTTTCCCCTCTTCATTTTGATTGTAAAAAACGTCTCTGCTGCGCTACGTCTCCCTACCTAACAACAACAACCCTGTTTTTTTGATCGCATGATTTGACAAAAAAGTTCAGAATTTTAAACTGCACTGAAATGAACTTGGGCATGTGGCTTCACTCTGGCTTCTCTGTATTTACCCCAATCACACCACCTGCATAGCTAAAAACCATGTCCTTTGCATTGTTGCACCTCTACACAATGGCCTTCAGGGTTGTTGTGTCCTTGGGCAAGGCACTTCACCCGCAATGCCTATTGATGGTGGTCAGAGGGACTGGTCGCGCCAGTGTTTGGCAGCCTGGCTTCTGTCATTGAGCCCCAGGACAGCTGTGGCCACAATGTAGCTCACCACCATCAGTGTGTGACTGAATGGGTGAATGTAGTGTAAAGTGCTTTGGTCAAGACCTCTGACTTGAAAAAGTGCTAAAAAAGTTAAAAAGTTACAAAAACAGCAATGGAATAGAGACCAGCGGGAGAATAGCAAGGTGGGCTAATGTTAGCATTCCCTCAACGAATGGATGATGACCAAAACTGTGCGCCCTAGAGATCAAGCTCTTGGGGGCTATTGCAAATATGTTAACATGAAAAGGTCATATTTACAGGTAATGCCTCAGTTGTGGGGTGGATATATATCACCTCAATTAAACCAACACTAAATTCATTTTTAACTTTCTTAAGATATTTTCATAACGGGGAACAAAAATATAGTTTATTCCAACTGCAGGTGACCAGAAGATAAGAATTTTAGTGCGCTATGCACAGCTTCATGGAATATGGTGTCTTCCTTCAGGCAAAACTTCTGTGCACTGGGGGGAAGCCAAAATCAAGCAAAACTGAAAGTTCGTTAGAACTGCTTTAACTGTAATTAAGTTTAATAAATGTTGCAAAAGTGTTGTGCCATTGCCAAAGTTTGGGGGTCTACAAACTAATCACAGCCACCATATTTTTCCTTGATCTATTTTCTTTCTCTTCATTAATTAAGTCTGTCACAGTCTTGGTTCTGTTATGTTTACTTTTGAGTCTTCAGTTTTACTTTGCTCCATGTTTTCTAGTTTTATTGGTTGAATTCCTATTTTGTTATGTTTTCTAGTTATAAATCAGATCTTAGGTTTTTCTTTGTTGCCCTCTGTTGCCCTCTTGTGTATGTCTCCTTTTCCCTAGCTCCTTTCTAGACTGCTCTCTTCACACCTGCTCCCAATCTGCTCATTAGTCCTCTCTTTGTTCAGTCTCCCATAAATACTCTCCTTATGCAGTTCCTCAGTGCTGGTTCCTCGCCTTACTCCGTCTTACCTCATCTTACCTCGTCTTACCCTGGCTACTTGTGATTGTTTTCCCCTGATGTCTCCATGGTTCTGGTTTGTTTTACATTTTTCATGTTGGATTTTTGGATTCCTGCCTCAGTTGTTTGTGAACATTTCATTAAATCTACAAAAACTAACCTCTGCCTGCCTGCCTCTGCATTTGGGTCCTCAAACCTCATCCAAACCCTGACAAAGTCAAACTGAAATGTACTTCTTCAACAAGCCATTTTCAGTGTTGGATTCAATCTGCCGGGTCCAACATGAGGAGTTTTCAGGACTTTGCAAGATTTATCAACTCAAAGTCTTATCATTATTACTGTTGTGTATTATTATTATTATTATTATTATTATTATTGTGTGTGATGGAGCGCCACTAAGTGTCCATCCCAGACTCTACGTGCCCGTGCTCCCTCTGGCCCAGGGGAGCGATGACCGGTTCAGATGAGGGGGGGGTGCTCCCCGTGCACGTCCGAGGGTGCACACTCGGCGCCGAGCTTCCACACACTCACCTCTCATCCCTGCTTCAGTCCCGCTGTTCCTGGTCCAGGGGCCAAACCGGAGCACTTCCGCATCATGCTGGAAAAAGCGCAGAGTGTCGTGCTTTGCCAGTCACGTGACAAAGGACTTAACCATTTCGGGTGTTTTGTTTTGTATTTTTATATTGTTTATGTTCCTGACGTTTTGAAGACTGTATGGAGTCATTTTGGTTCATTTTTGAGTTTCTATGCAGGAAACTGGGTTTTGAGTTTTGTTATTTTGTTTTGTCCTTAAAACCCCTTAATTTATATTTTGGTTTACCCGGGTGAGGGGCTAAAGGGGTATTTAAAGGGGAGCTGAGCTTATTTAAAAAGGGAGTGCTGGATCTGATGGTGGTGTTGGCTGTTCGAGTAAGTTGTCCTGTAAATAGTCCTGTAAATACTTGGTTTTGTTTTCTCGCTTCACTTCCCTCTTCTGGGAATTATTTTGTTCTGTTTTACATTAAAGCAGTGGTGTACCTCTTCTTGACCTGTATGCTCCTCTGATTTCCTTGGCCACATTTATGTCACTAACCTGGTGTTTACGAGAACACAACTACTAGAAACGTGGTGAGTGTAAAAGCCTCAGTTGTGTCCAACTGAAGCACCATCTGCAGAGACCTGCCCCATGCTCAGAGCTCTCGGGGAGGAGGCCGGAGTGGATGGTTCGGCATACAAACCGAGTGATTTGAGGATGCTGTTCACATGTCGTTTCCTAGCAACTGTCAGTGTGGTGCTTTTGACCATGACCGCTGCCTTTCTATAAACTTCAGAATACTCCACCAATTTAGTTCTGCACTCCAGTAACAACAGCCGACTCCCAGAGGCCCTGAGGGAATCAAAGTGAAGCTGGATGCTCATAGTTGCTTTTTATTTATTTATTCTGCAGATAGGAAACCATAGAACCCAGTGCCTACGTTACCCACCATGCAACACTTGTGTCTGACATTCCTGTCAGAAGCACTGCTGTGTTACGTCTGTTTGAATAATCAAGTAGACAGTTTCTGTTTCACTGCTTCTGCAGCAATGAGTCGGAGGAGGAAGGTGAGCAAAAATGCATGAATATTTCATGACCTGTTTATGGATTTTCCTCTTATCGCCATGCGTAAAATGTTAACGGGTAAACAAGCCGCATGGAACATATTACAGTTTGGTGTTCTGACATGTCAGTGCTCAGCTCAAAGTTTTTGGACGGCTGCTTTTTTAAATTAAAGCCGCTGTGAGAAACAAACTGTGAAAATAAATCTGCTGTTACGGCACACAGGAGGATGAAAAGTTAAATTTCACAACTTCTCCAAACATCCCCCATCTAATCCCAACAATTAGTTTCTGACCGGGGCTTGGACAGATATTTTCCTGGAACTTACCACATAATTTCGGATTACTTTCTGAAACAAACCATTTGGCTTCTGAAACTTATCAGGTACTTTTCTTAAAAGTACCAAAAGTCTACTTTTCTCTAGAAATTCACCTGTGATGTTCTGGAAACCCTGATATTAAATAAACTCAGACTTCTGTGAGATGAGTATCTAAAAACAAAAAAAAAATTTATAAAGAAGGTTTATCTTTTGTGTGTGAAAATAGGATAAGCGTGTTTAGAAAGCTGAAAAAGCTTCTAAAATAATTTTATTTCATATCTTTTCTAAAAGAAAAAAAAGAATATTTGAAAAAAGTATTCCCCCCCCCCTGGCCATCCTGGCATAACAGCAATAAAACTCCCTTAATGAACGTTGAACATTTTATTTTCCTGAATTATTTTTTGCATGTTTTTTCTGATGCTGAGCTCCAGGAATCAGGTGTTGCTTTTCAGGACCGAAGGGCAGATAGATGCTTAGGAGCCACAAGGTGACCCTATGATACTTGAAAGAAATATAACTTAAACACAAAGATATGGAGACAGCAAAAACAACTGAGGATCCAGTGAGAATAACATAGCAGGGCAAAGGTGGATTTGATTTGGGATAACAAGAGTAAAATCTAATTATATATCTGGCGAAAGAAGAAAAGACTTAATGCTAGAGATAGTTGGATATGAGTTTTTTTAAGGTCGGTGCCGATTATTTTGAAATCAGACTAACAGATTTTAAATATGTGCAGCAGATATTTTTGGGCGGCCTCATAGAGCCAGCATTGCTCGGTCTCCCTTCATTTCAATGATAATAAATAAACATTGATGTCAAACTTCACACAAGTCTCAATTTAAACATAAAAAAAGAAAGGGGAAAAAAAGAAAAACAAAGGATAGTAAATTGGTGGAGCAGCAATGTGTGTGAATCATGTGATTTCAAGGCCTGGCTGCTGAATGCACCCAAACGTATCATACTGGTGTTGGGTTTTAATCCAGAGAAATGTGAGTTTAAAAGATTAAAAGGAAAATGATCAACACAGAGACAGGATTTTGTGACGTCAGTGTGTGCCGGGTGGAGAGAAGATCCTGGCTTGGAAAGCCATCACCTTCTCCCACCGATCCCTTCATAGCAAAGCCTTTTATTAACAGTTTACAACATCAAACAGGCGGGCCTAAAACAGAAGAGCCAGTAATCATTGTCTGGGAGGATGCAGGTAACAAGATAGTGTGAATTGACCAACTGGCTGGATGGAAGTCACACAGCCGTGTGATTCTGCCTCATGACCTACAGGAGGTCATAAAAGTTTATGACCCTTCTGGTTGAAACACAGGATAGTTATCACTCTAACATTTCCCTCCTCTTATACATAAAAACATCAGCATCTTTCAAGTCATATTTTATTCATAGGAGTAGGAATATGAGTACAAACATAACAGTCTGTTTTGTTCAAATCTTCAGCAACATGTTTTGCATGTTGCCACCACATCTTGGCACTGTAGGATGACTTGCTGTGGATCCATCAAAAATCATCCTGCTCTTCCTTTGTTTCAGACAGTCAGTTTGAGTTCCTAGGAAAACCGGTCCAACAGTCATCACCGGGCAGCATAACCACTTTGGTTTTTCAGATCTTTGCCAGTCCGTCCAAGGAAACACCCACTAACCGGACTCTAACAGACTGGGTTAGGTTGTTCCCTTCACCAGCGTTGAGACGAGTGGTCCTAAAAAACCAAACCCCTTTGAAGCTGGACTTCACCACAGATCTATACCTTAGTCGTGGGGTCCCTGTGAAAGTAACTGGGCTTTTTTGCTGAGGAAAATTTTTTAATCAGTTTACAATGACTCTGGTGGATCCAAGTGTCTCTCTCCTGGATTTTCACGGCAGTGGGGGTTGTTAGTTGCACTTTGTAGGGTCCTTCCCACCTCGGAGCTTTCCAAGTTTTCCTTTTGATGATTTTAATCAGCACTCGGTCTCCAGGCTTCAGGCCTTCCTGTGGGGAAACAAAAGGAGCACTAGGCAGATTACATGTTTTCCGAACAGTTTTGTCGCTGAAAAGTTTCAGCATCCACTTAGTTAGCGGGTCAATGTCATCTTGTTCGTTTTCTGCCCATGGCTTTCCTGTTTCTGCCATGAATTTTCTCAATCTATTTTTAACATCCTCGAACCATTTAACTGGGTTCTGTCTGGCTGGAGGTAAACCTCGACAGGCAGTCCGCATCTCTGCATCTGTCCATGGCCCACACACAAGAACAGTGGGTCCACAATCCAGTGGGTCACCATCTTGGGGTCCCGTGCGTTGACCACAATGAGGGTTGGCCACCTCCAACACCGGAAAAGCACATGCCCCCCCCCCAGGATCTTGGTCCTGTTCTTGTTTTTTTAATTCAGCCAATCTTGGATGAATAGGGGCAGATGGGCCCCTTCCACAAGCCTCCACTTGATAATCATCCCTGTAACACTTCGAAACAAGCTTCACATCCCTCCCTGATCCTCCCAACTCTTGCTCACAAGAGTCAGAGGCACTGAGTTCCATACCATCCATAGAGGACGACACGGACAGGGGGCCTGCTCCTGCTCCTCCAATATCACCACACGATGGTGGGGCTACTGGAGGAGGAACAGTGGCATGGCTGTGTTCATATTCACCTTGATGGGGTTTATGTCCACCTTCCTGCGCAGCTGATGCCACTGCTTGAACCCCATCACCCCCTTGAATTTGATTAGGGTCAGGATATTGAGGAAGCATACGGGATACAACAGTTTCTTCATCAGCTTTAACTTTTACAGCAGCAATTGTAGCTGTCTTTCTATCCTCCTTCTGTTGTATTTGGCTTTCCCTATTTTTTGCTTGCATAATCCACTTATTTAACTCTTCTAATTCTTTTCTGTATTTAGCTTGTTTTCTTTTTGATTTATACACCAACTTCATCTCCACCTTCTGCTGAATCTTTGTCAGCGGCTCAACTCTCAACTTTCCATCCCAGCCCTCCTTCTCAATCCACTTTCTGGCAAACTCTGGGTCACCACCACAACACGCCACCATCCATCTAACATCATCTGGCATTTCCTTCTTACTACTGCCTTGTCCCATTTTTAAAGAATTTAGTCCAGTACACAGCGGTTCGATTGTTTCCTCACACTTTCACACAGTCACACACACCTAGGGCCTAATATTTTTTATTTTTTAACCAACATAGAGTCCCAGACTCGAATGCACAGAATACCCAGGTCCCAGACTTGTAAACAAAACTTGGTTTCGTCAAATATTCTTGCAACTACAACTAGTTATAGCTTTCACACAGAGGGTCCCAGACCCAAACGCATAGAATACCGATCCCAGATCTCCCACAACAAACCCTGTTTGTCAAATATTCTAGCGACTACAACTAGTTATAGATTTCATATGGTCCCAGACCAGCTTTTGATAAAAAACTTTAGGCGTACCGTTTCTGTGCAGATCAGTCCTCAGCTTGAGTCGTCACCAGGATGTCCAGGGCAGGGCTGGACCAACCTATTGGCTCTGTACAGCAAAGGGTGGACGGCTGTCGTCAGTTTCTTGGCCTTGGTCCCGCACGGTCCTGGACAATTGGATCTTGACTCCCGGGTTTTCAGCACCAAAAATGTTGGGTTTTAATCCAGAGAAATGTGAGTTTAAAAGATTAAAAGGAAAATGATCAACACAGAGACAGGATTTTGTGACGTCAGTGTGTGCCGGGTGGAGAGAAGATCCTGGCTTGGAAAGCCATCACCTTCTCACACCGATCCCTTCATAGCAAAGCCTTTTATTAACAGTTTACAACATCAAACAGGCGGGCCTAAAACAGAAGAGCCAGTAATCATTGTCTGGGAGGATGCAAGTAACAAGATAGTGTGAATTGACCAACTGGCTGGATGGAAGTCACACATCCGTGTGATTCTGCCTCATGACCTACAGAAGGTCATAAAAGTTTATGACCCTTCTGGTTGAAACACAGGATAGTTATCACTCTAACAACTGGGACCACTTTTGTTTACCTAAAAGTCATTATGCCTCCTCATTCAAACAAAGAACTAAATTAAATGACTAGATAATAAACTGAAGTCTTCTTTCTATTGCTAAAGCTACCTCATTAAAAAGTGCATTTATTTCATGTTTAGCTCTTTATTCTGATAAGGAACAGAAACAATTCTATAATTTCTAACTAATTCTAACTAAACTAAAAAAAACTGTTAAACCAGGTAATTTATTTAATTCTTTTCTACCACATTTTCTACAACAATAGTGAAAATATTGAAATAATTAATAGGTAAAGAAAAGTCTAAACTAACTAAAAATCAAGAAATAAACCAGAGAAATAAACTGGTAAACACCAGGCAAAGGTAGGAAAACAGAACAAAAAAGAAACATGAAATAAAAATAAAAGAATAAGGCCAAAACAAAAGTGAGGAATAAAAACCTAACATGGGAAACAACTCTAAATAACCAGGAGACATTACAACAGATTCTGATAGAAATTGTGATCTAACTCAGATCAGAGAAGTTGCTTAGAGTTTATAGAGGACAGCTGCTCCCCTCTGGGCTCACCTCTCAGGCCCCGATTAACAATTAAAAAGGCATTTCATACATCTCCAATCTGTCACATCATCACTTCATTACATCATACACGTTAGCAGATGAGTAGACATCACGGCTCATCAAAATATTGCACTTTGTTCTTAGCTGAAGGACACCGCTCTCATTCCATTTCCAAATCTTTGCCACGTACAGAATGGAGATTATATGGGTATATATGGACAGAGAAATTGTCTTAATTAGATATGCTATTGTGGAAAACATCAGTTCAGACACGCAACAGGCAGCTAACATTAAGGTGTAATAAAGTCACACGTCATCAATGCTACTTATCCTAACAAAGTATAAAAGCAATAATAATGGAGTAAAAAAAGGACAGAAGCTTTACTGCACTGCACTATTAAAGGAGAAATGTTCTACAATCCTGGATGATATCTTCCTTAGACTTTATTTTCTTAGTTTTATAACTAATGGTAACACTGTCAAATTTAACTTGCATCATCTTGAAAAACTATTTTGGTATATGGTGAACAACAAGTTGGGGCAGCACCGAGTCAAACCACAAAGAAATTAATTGTATGGATGAAACAAAAAATAATTGTGTTTTTATTCTTTTTTTAGAAATAAAAAAAACCAGATATGTAATTCATAATGATTTTAAACAGTCTCAACTATCACTGAAATATAATGTTTGGTCAATAGTTTCTACTGCCTTGCATGAAAACAAAGAAAGTTTCTAATGTCAGCAGCCTGTGAAACAGAAGATCAAACAGGAACAACCATAATTTAATTTTTTCACCTCAAACAGTCCAGCTTTGGAGATAAATTCTTGCTCTTGGTGAAAAACGCTGAGCCAGAAGCTATAAATGGAAGGATGCTTCCATTGCTTGATATATTATTAAATAAGTTTAACCTGAAAAATATGTTTACTTCCTTACTTGAACTCTGACTCCCAGTCACGGTATGACTTTAAATCTCCACAGTGGTTCATTTGTGTCCCTATTACATTCAGTTCATATAATACAGTTGATCCTCAGAAGTACAGATTGCATATATATATATATATATATATATATATATATATATATATATATATATATATATATATATATATATATATATATATATATATATATATATATATATATATATATGTGAGCCAACTTTCCATCTGCTGATGGTGTTATTAGTTTTCTGGTTATTTGCTTTTTGAATCTTGTTCAAAATAAAAGGCTTGATTTTTATTTTTAAAGTTTTAAAAAAAATCCCCTTCAAAAATTTTTTTTTTTCCCAGATATTTTTTTTTTTTTAAAACTTTGATTTTAATTGGAAAAATTTTTAAAAAAAAAGGGGTTATTTATATTTTGTTTTATTTACTGGTTTGGGCGCAAAAAAATTTTTATTGCCATAACCCGTCTTTTTTTTACTGAACAACGTAATTTTTTTTTTTTCCCCCAAATGTGGAATAAATGGGGAAAAACATTTGTCACAAAATCCCAAAGTTTTAGGCCCAGTTGTGGACCCCGTGAGGCACCTATTGTGCCCCGGGTTACGGATCGTTCCCCATTGTTGGAAATTTCCCCCAAGGGGTGAGTTCCCTTCACAAAAACGTTGGGGGGGGAAAATTTGAGTTTGAACCCAAAAAAGGGGTTGGGAAAGGAAGAAATTAAATTTTCAACCCAAAAAAGAATCTGTTTTTTGGGAAGAAATTTTATTTGTGCTAAAAACATTTATTTGTGAGGCTTGGGATTTTAATTCTAAATAACAAAGAAACAAGAAAAGTTTTTCCCTTTAAATTTTCAGAAAATATTTTTTTTTTCCAAAACCCTTTATTTTTAAGGTGAAAATTTTTATTTTAAAAACATCATGAAAAAATTTACAAGAAAGAAAATTTTGTTGGGTTGGGAAAAATCCATTTCTAAATCAATAAACAGGGGAAAAAGAAGTTTGTCAGGTTAAAATTGAAAAATTTGTGGAGTGTGCCACAGTTTTCTCCCTTTTATAAAAAAAGTTTTTTTCCCTTTTGTTGCTTTTTGGTAACACCCCCAAACCCCTTTTGTTCTGGAGGTAAAGCTTTAAATTTTACAAAAAAAAAAAAAATTTTTTCTAACCCAAATTATTTGATGTCCCTTTTTTAAAAAACACAAAAAAACATTTTTGTTTGTTTTTTGAAAAAAAAATTTTTGGGGTTTTGGAGAAGCTGTAGGGCGGGATAAATATAATAAAATGAAAAGATTTTTTCCCATCTTTCCTCACCAAACCACCTGGCCCATAAAACAGTTTTAAGTGATCATCCCCTGCGGCTTTTTTCCCCTTTCCAAACTTTACTCCAAAATGTTTTGGGGCTTCCCCGACGCGCCATTTTGTTTTTTTAAACCCCACGGGGTGAAAGGTCGACGTGGTAAGCGGGTTTGTTGCCAGTTTTGGGTTTTTTTTTTCCCGCACATTTTAAAGGGCCTTTTCTTACCGTTTTGGTTTTCCCCGGGGGTTTCGCGGGGGGAACCAAATAGAAAATGTGGGAAACCAATTGAACGGAATTTTTAAAATGGGGAGAGCGGTGCCGTTCACAAAACCCCAAAAAATAAGGGAGTTCACAAAAAATTTCATCGGGCAGTAAGCAGTCCCCGTTCAGTTAGGTTCCCCCCAAAATAAAAACCCCAGGTTTTCCAATGAATTTCTTTCCCAAAGAACGCTTTCCCGGCACAACACTGTATGCGGGGCCCTTTAATTCCCAGAAAAAGGGGGGAAATGTGAAAGGTAACATTTAAACCCCAATGCCCATATGTTTTTTTTTTGATGGTAATAAATCAGGGAGCCCAAAATTTGCACAGTCACTAAAAATGTTTTGAAAACCCCACTTGAAAAAAAACCGGTTCAAAAGTTGGCAGAGCAAATGCATGGCTTTGGGAGATGCCCCTTGTTTTTCCACACCCTTTCCCCCTCTGATTTGGGAGAAGCTAATCTTCCCCCCCGGTAAGGGGGAAAACCCAAAAAGGGAAAAAAACCCGTTTTGCCCCAAACCAGAACCCCCCAACCTTTGGGTTTTCCCTAAAAACCTGCCCAGGGAAAGGTTAAAAATTTAAAAGAAAGCCCGGGGCGGGACCTGCCCAGGGCCCCCAACAAAAATGGGAAAATTTTCAAAACCAAATGATGGAAATTTGGCCGACAAAAAGGCCCTTCCCTTCTATACAGAAAAATGGAGGCCCCCTTGGAAAAAGGGCCCCCCTTGAAACTTTAAAAGGGAAAAAAAACGGGGAACTTTGAGGGCCCCTTCAGACCCCAAAAACTATTGGGCCCCAAATTGACAAACCCCCATAAATCCTCCAGTGTTTGGGTAAGGGGTTGTAGAGTTCCATGCTTAAAGATGGGATAAAAAACCCACAGGGGCCCCCCCCCAAGCTAAAGGCTTTGACAGTCGGGCCAGCTTTTAGGGCCCTTTTTCCCTTTTGGGCATGGGATTTACCAAGAGGCTAAGTTTTTGGGGGCGGGAGAAGTTCCCCCTTTTTCCCCAGAGATCCGCCGTGGATCCTCAAAGGGAAACCCCCGCACAGCTGTTTCATCAAATCATCAAAAAGGATCCCCCATTTAAAGTTGTTTTCCAGGAAAAAACAGGGTCTCTAAGTAAAAGGTTTCCGGAAGACCCAAACCTGCCGACCCAAATCTGACCCAAACCTGAAAACCTTAGAAAACCTCCAAGACCCTCGGGGTAAAAGTGGAAAAACCAAAAAAGCCAAGGTTTTTGAAAGTCAGAATTGAGATCTGAAGGGCAGCAGGGGACTCCTGTGTTTAAACCCCCCTTCTCCCGTTTCCAAAACAGAAAACCTTCCCCCAAAGCAAAAACCCAAGAACCCTCTGGCCCAATCATTAAGCTTCGGGAAATAAAACCCTTTTCTGTTGGAAAACGCAAAAATTGAATTTTCCCCCCTCAAAACAGCCCCTTCCGGTGAACCAGTACCCCGGGCCCCCAACCTGAACCAGTAAAATTCTTGTTTGTTGCAAAAAAAAAAAATTTGAAAAATTTTTCCTAAAACCCCTGTGCCCTCAGTGGGGGTTCTGCTCTTGGGAAGTTTTTAAGTAAACCCATCATGACAGAACACTGCCGGCCCAAAAACTAAAGGGCCCCAAAGATCACCCAACCCCCCGACGGGAAAGGGGAAAAGGAAATGCCCCAAAACCCCAAAGGAAAAAACCCAAAACCCCAAACCCCGTGAGTTTTAAAACGCCCGGGTTTAAAATCATAACCCACATCAAACCGGAGCTATGCAAAATTAATCTAAACACGCAAAGGGTGCACAAAAAACCCCTTTTGGGGGCCCCTTTCCCCGCCTCCGGGGGTCACCGCAGTGACGTCATCAAGTCCCGCCCCTATTTTTTTTAAAAAAAGATTTTCTGGAAAAAAGAGAGTTTGGGAAAGGAAATTTTTTATTTAAAATGTCGATTTGATTTTTTCAAAACCCCCTGGGGTTTTTCTAGGGGATTAAAAAAGTTAACCTTACCCTTCCCCTCAGCAAACGGGAAAGGGGGTTGGAAGGGGGTCAGGCAAGTTTTGCCCCCGACCATAGCTTAAATGTATTATTTTTGATTTTTTGGGTTTAAAAAGGGGGATTCAAACCAAAGGGGAAACTGCCCAAAAAACTTTTGGGATTCTAGAGCTCTTTTCCCCCCCTTTAAACGGGGGAAACTTTCGGTGGTTTAATTCCCATTAATTTCCCCGGGAAAAAGGGCGGAAGCTTGGGGGAACCAAAGCCCCTCTGAAAGGGAGCCCTTTTTTCATGGATTAAAGGGAAAAATTAAAGATGAGTTGCAACTCTCGAAAAAACCCAAGCTTCCCCCTTGAAGATTTTAATTTTGGGTTTTTTTCCCCATTAGTTTGGGAAATTTAAAATTTTTGTGCCCGGGAAACTTTTTCAGAAAACAAGGGGACACTTTTTTTGGGCCTAAACCAAAAACGTCATTTTTTGTTTTCTTTACAGAGCGGCCTTCCCCATTCGAGCCCTAAGTCCCTTTCAAAAACGTTCCCCATTCGGCCTCTATTTGGCGACGGGAGATGCCGAACCCCTCCCGGTGGGGACAAAAACCCCAAAGCCACCCCAGAGGAGGGGGAAAAAGGCGTTTTTAAGAAATTTTAATGCATTTATGTGGTAAGGGGGACCACTTTGGGTTTTCCCCCGGGGCCCCCTAAATCAAAACCCGGGCCCCGGCCAGAAGTTTGGGGGTTCTGGGGGGCCCAAAATAAACAACAAGCAACTCTCCTCGACTGTTATTCCCTTGCCCCCCGTTGTTTCTGTGAAAAACCCAACCCCTCTTTTTTCGTTTTTCCATGGGACTAGGTTGAAAAAAAACCAAATGGTCAAACCTCTTTCCAGCAACTCCAAATTAAAACCTTTCCTCTGATCATGCTCTAAAATTTGGTATCCGAATTGCCCGGAAAAAAGACTCCATAATTTCCCCAATCAAACTCAGCCCCCTCCGAGTTTTTTTTCTTTGTAAAGGGAAACCCCCACGAGAGACAATAACATTTTTTTTTTTTTTCCCTCTGCTTTTTTTCCCCCAGCGCTTTTGCACTCCGGTTTCGAAGGGTTTGGGGACAAAGCAAAATTTCCCCCAACAAAAAATTGGGCCCTGAAGGCACCGGAATCGGGGTAACATTAAAACAAATGAAAATGCCTTGTTTCCCGCCCCCTTTGGTGGGGGCCCCCTAAAAAGGGGGGGGGGGAGATGGACCCCTACCGGGACCTTTTCTTCATTTTCCTTCTGAGCCAACCCCTACCCCCATGTTTTCCTTTAAAGGCCCAGTGCGATGCCCCTTACCTCCACACGGGCCAATAAAGAGGGCCCATTGAAATTTTTAAAAAGGGTGCCCCCTCTATAGCAGCAGGTTTGTAAAATTTTTTCCCCCAAGCCGGGAAAAGAAAAAACCGGGGGAAAAAAAAACCCTCAAAAAAATCATTTACTGCAGGAAAAATTTCCCCCCCATCTTCCCTCCTTTGGGCCCCCGGGTTTTCTTCGTGGGGGAAGAAAATTTCCTGAGACCTGTTTTTGTTTTCCCGGGTTTTTAAACCGATCCATTTAAAAAAGAACAAAAAAACCCCCCTTCTCCCCTTCCCCTCTCCCTTTTAAAAACATTACAGGGACCCAGGGTTTTTTTTGAAACGGGAAATTTAAGAAACCCGCTTACATCTCCCTTAGGATCCGTGAAGGGGATAAGGAAAAACCTTCCCAAAAACCCCCGGGGGCCAATTTGAATTTTTGGGTTTAATGCCTTTTGGTTTTAATTTAACGCTCCGGGCCTGCTTCCGGGCCCTCGTGAATGATGTTCCCCAGAGATTTTAAAATTTGTTTTTTGTTTTTCGTGTACTTTTGAGGGCCCAATATCATTTACCCAAAAACCTAGATGAACACAAGAAAAAATTGCTTGTTTTTGAAGAACTGGGGAGAACAAAGTTTGTTGTGAAAAGGGGCCGGGAGAATTTCGAATTTTCCCAAACCCCTTCTGTCACCTTTTTTTTGGGTTTTCTCTGAGGGGGGCCCAGGAAAAAACCCTTTGAGGACAAGAAAAGGGGCATTTTAGAAGGGCCCGGGTTCCAGAAAAAACCCGCAAACAACTAAAAAGGGAATTCCTGGGTTTTTGAAAATTTTTAAATTGGGTTTTTAAAATCAGAAAATACACCCCAGACCCCCCTTTTTCCTTTAACTCACCTCTGACAAAACCATCTTTATGGACCCTGGGGTCGGGTGGTTGACAAATTAAATTTTTTTTTTCCCAGAGCACCATGCTTTTTGCAACAGGGCCCCCACGACACCCATTTTTATTTCGAGGGGGATGTTTTCAGATTCTTAAATTTGGGAGCAGCCCTATCCCAGGGGATTTGGGAAAGATAAAAAGACCCCCCTTGTGCATTTTTTTCCCCCGTAGAATTTTTTCCCGCCCAAAAAGAAAAATTTACGGCCGTGGGTCCCGGAGTTTTTTGGCCCTTTAAACTTGGGTTGGGGGAAATGGGAGCATTGGCTGGGGGGTGAGCTTTCCGGTTCTAGTAGGGAATAAAACCACAAAAACCCGGGTTTAAATTTCCAGTAAACCCAAGAAAGGCAAACCCCCCGCCAATCCAGGGGGTCCATTTTTTTCTCTCAGTTTAATTCACCAATATCCCTCCCAAGCCCCGGACCCAAGAATGTAAAAACCCCCGGATTCTTCTCTTTCCTACTTTTTGTCGATCATCCCCCGAGATGCCTGAACCTGTTTTTCCCGGTTTTCCTGCCAGGGGGGGTGGTCAACGGGGGGGAAATTTCACTGCCCTCACCCAATTCCCCCGGGCCCACTGCCCCGATCCAGGAAAAGGGTCCCCCATTTTTTTGGGAACCCCTATGTTCCTTTTCCGTAAAGGCCCCTTACCCAAAGGGTTTGCATCCCGCCAATTTTCCCCCGGCTTCACCAGGATCCAGCAGAAAAAATAGCCCTGATCTTCAACGCTTCTGGGGGCCCACCCTCCTTTGAGACGTCAAGGAGTATGGTTGGTTTTTCCCTCCACTTTTGGGGCCCGAAATAAAAGCCTCACCCAACCCCCTTCTGGCCTAATTCAGCCGTTCCTTTCCCTTCCCGGCCTTTTGGCCCCCACTATCGCCTTGTTTTCGTCCCCCGGTCTCCCGTTTTCTAAAGGGGTATTTCCACCATTTTCACCATTGTTGACCGTTTTCAAAGGGCCTGCCCCCTCTTTCCCCCTTGGGAAAACCCCCAGGGCCTTCCAGACCCCCCAGCCCCTCATCAAAAAAACGTTTTCCCGTTTACCCCGGCTTTTCCCCCCAAGAGACCCTCCCCGGCCCGGGGGTCCCCATTTCTTTTTCCCAGGTCGGGAAAGGTTTTGCTCATTTCCCCGGGCTGAAAAAACCCTTTTCTGCCCCTCGGGTTTACCACCCCCAACTAATGGGAAAGACGGGAGAGAAATAAAAACCGCTTTGGGAATAAACCCCTTCGTTCCCTCACATCTAAAACCCCGTGGACTGGACCCAAATTTTTTCCCCCTTGGTTCGAATATCCCACAAAACCCACAGATCTGCATCCACTGGCCCAACCCCCCTTTTCCCAGGTTTCTTGGCTTTAAAACCTCCTTTTTCCCGCAAAAGGAGAGAGATTTCGGCCCCAGTCCGAAAAACCCCGCCCCATCCCCTTTTGCCAGAAAATTCTGGAGGGAAACCCAATCGCCCCCCCTCCAAAAACCAGTCATCAGGGGGTCCATTTAAACCTTCGGACACCCAGGAGCCCCGCCCCGGGCCCCCAAACACTGAGGGCCAAGGTATGGCTTTTCCCACTCGAGCATTCCCCCCAAGGGGATGTCTCGAAAGTCTCTCCTAGGGTTAAACGGCCCCAACAAGACCCTCCCGAGCATAAACCCTTCGGTTTCCGTCCCCCAAATTCCCTTCATCCCCCGAATCCCCCCTACCTTCCAGTGTAAAAAGGGGCCCAACCCCCTGCCCTCCCGAGCCCTCGGGTTGGCCCACCGTGACTCCCCCCACCCCCCCCTGGAGGCTTTGGTCACCCGGGCCTTCACTGCCCGGGTCGCATTTTGGACCCGCACGAGGTGGCGGATGGAAAGAAACCCTCTCGATTTGGGAAAGGGGGGTAGGGCCCCCCGGGGGATCCCCCGGGGGGGTTCCGGGCTCGTACTTTCCTAAATCCTGCCCTTAAAAAAGGGACCCCCGGCCGTTCCTGCCCCCCCAAAACCTCTTTCCGGGCCCCGAAAAGGGGCGGTCGTTGGGGGGGGGGGTTTACTTTTGGGGGTGGGAAAAGTTCCCCTTTCCCAGCAGAGTCCCTTTTGGACCCTCTGAGGGAACCTCCTGCACATGCGATCATAAGATCAAAAAGAGGACCCACTATTAAGCTGTTCTTGGGGAAAACATTTGTCCCCCCTTCTGTGAAAGCTCAGGAAGAAGCAAAACCTCCCCAAACCCGCCCCTCTAAAGCCAAAAACCTGAAGAACTTAGGAACCCCAAGATCAGGGGCCAAGAGCTGGAAAAACCAAAAAGGCCCAAGGGTTTCTGTGATTTTCTAGAAAAGTGAGTTGAAGCAGCTACGGACTCTGCTGGATGAACCCCTCCCCAAAGATCCAACAAAAAGACCCCTCCCAAAGCTAAACCCTAAAAGAACCCTCAAGGAAAAAAATCAGGTAAGCTTCGGAAAATCAAACCCCTTTTGGGCCCCAACGCTAACTGCCCTGCCCTCTACACAGACTCCTTAACCAGAAATCCAGGCCCCAAACCTAAACCCAGTACATTTGTGTGCTTGTGCAAAATAAAATTTGTTAAAATTTTTTCATCCCGGGTTTTCCCCGTCAGTGGTTTTTTTTGCATCCCTTGGGTCGCTTTTAGTGAACCCCCTTTCTTGATTTTTTAAAAAAGTGTGTTTCCCACTAAATTTTTAAAATTCATCCCTTAATATATTCCATTCCCTTTTTAAAAGAAGGAAAACCCCATTTCAAATTACCCCCTAATGGATGGCCCCCCTGGCCACACTTTACCAAAATTGCCCTTTTCATTTTGGGACAACCCAACCCCGGGGGGCCCTGCTGCTTTTTTGGTGCTAACCCTGCGAATCTGGTTAGGAAGTAGCATTGTCTTTATTTCTTTTTAAATTTAAAGGGAAAAATATTATTGTCCTCTTGTGGGAAAATTTAAAAATTTACTTTTTAAAGGGAACAAAAAAAGGAAAATTTCCATGTTTCTTTTTTAACTTCCTTTTTTTAAAATTTCAGAATAAAATGTCTGTTCAAAACCCAAGTTCTCCCCCACACTTCTGTCGGGTTTGTGGTGGAAGTTTTTGCCCCGGGCCCCAAATGCCCAGGGATGAGTTTTTTTCTGATTTGATGAGATGTAGAGGGGAAAAATTTTAAAAACACTTTTTTGGGTGTTGTACAGCTTTCTTGCATCACTAAAAGAACTAAAAGCCCCCCAAAAAGAGTGGTTCATCAACCTTAGGGAAGCTAAAAATTTAAACCAAGTTTCCTTCTTACCCCCAACAGATCGGATTTTTTTCCCATATGTTTCCTCCCCTTTTATAACCACCTAATAGCCCGAGACAGTTTGGGTTATAAATTTGCACAAAAAAGGTAAAACCTCCCCGGTGGTTTTTTGGGGGACGTCCAGAAAAAAAAACCCCAGGTGCGCCCTGTTTTGGGGATCCCCCTTTTAAAATTTTTTATGGGGTAAATTATCCATTGGGAAATTTCTGCCCAAAGCAGATTCACGGTTCCATCAGTTGTAAAGTTCTCCTTTGTTGAAAAACCAAAAAGCACCAAGGGGAGGGGAGGGGGCAGTTTTTGTGCTGGTGAAAGCAGTAGGTTTGAAAAGGTTTTCCCTTCCCAGTTTTTTTTTCCCCAAATTTTTTTCAGATTGCTAAAATGTCGAAAAAAATGGTAAATTTTTTGGGGGAAAACCACAGTGCTAAACTTGCACCCGATTTACCAAGGGCGTTTTTTCCCATGAAAAAATGTTTTGTATTGTTTTGCTGTGTCCCCCAAGGCGTAAAAGGGCAAGTGGGGAACTAAAAAATAAAAATTTAAAAGACGGGGAAATTAATCCCAGGTCCCATCATACTCCGACAAAATCAATTTTAAAAAAGGGTAAATTCCCAGCATAACATGGGAAATTTGTTTTTTATGCTTTTTTTTTTCAAAAACCCCTTGGGCCCCAAAAATTTTCAGTGATTTAAATGCATTTTGTAAGGGGGTTTTTTGGGATTGGGAGGGGGAAAACCATCGGGAAACCACTTTTTAGAAAAAAATTTTCCAAAAACCCATTCTGGAAGAAACCCCAGCCCAAAAAATTCGCTTTAGTTAACAAATTTATTTTCCCATAAAACAAAAGAAAAGCCGATTTTGTTAAATTTTGGGGGGAATATAGGGGGTGTTAGTAAACTCTTCTTTTGCCCTAAAGAACCCACAGCTTTTTTAAAACCCTTAAAACATAAGGTCAGGAAAATTAATATGAAGAGAGTTTTGTTCCATTATTGTTGCAACCAAAGAACAACCTTATTAGATGGACATTTTAAAATAATGCAATCTAGAAATTAAGTTTAAAAAACCAAAAGTTCTTTTTCATTGTTTTTTTTATTTTTTATTTTTTCAAAAACATTAATTTGCTGTTTTTTGTTTCACAGATTTAATGTTTTTAGATTAATTATTTTCCAGACTGTCTCCTGATTGCATTTTAAATGGCATTTCATGCATCACATTCCCTTCACTGCAAGTCCAATAGAGTTACTCACTTTTAAAGGGAACCATAATAGTGTTGTTGGTTGCATCCATTCAGACCAATAGAAATTTCAACCTGGAGAGACACACAGAGAAAAGCTGCATTTAGAAAAGTAGAATTCAATTTATTTATTCAGGTAATAAAGTCAGATCGTTCAAAATGTTTCTATTTAATGAAAACCAGCTGAATGCATTGACTCACTAACTGTTTAGCAATCCCTCTCACCAAGAATGCTTGTAGCGACAGTGGAGAGGAAAACTCTATTTGAACAAGAACAGGGTTTGATGGACTCAGATAATAAAATAAATGAAAAAAGTTGTTAGGCAATCGGGCCCCAGAAGAAGACTTGATGTTGTGCATCAACATTGAGTAACGTCGTAAAGGAATAGAGTAGTGGTGGAATAAGCCAGAGGATGAGCTGCAATGAGAATAGCTCATCTTATTAACGAGAAAATTAATATAAGACTGATATTTTAACAGATTGTTAATAAGAAGAGTGGAAGAAAATAATCTTACCAGGAATCCAACTTGTGTTATTTTTTCATCTGATCTCTATAGAAATGTTTCCTTCTGAGCATTGTTTTTTAATTTATGTTTAAAAGGCAGGGTATGACATGTATTGTATATTCAGAACTCCCAATTTATTTCCATAATTTTAGCAAAAGAAAAGTAAAATATAAAGTATATATTATATAAAATATAATATAAGAGTCACTGTGGGGTAATTCTGCCTAGGACCATAAATTAGTTGACATACAGCAAGTAAACCTGTTTGATTTCAGTTTTGGAAATTTTGTTACTTTATTCAAACTGTATTTTTGAATCAAAAATACAATTTGAATTTAAAAAAAAAAAAGTAAAAATTCAACTTGTTGGAAAATGATTTAGCTGACCAGCTGTTTGCAGTAAAATCTTTGGGTTTCTAAGTACATTCAGTCAACCTCTGCATGTGAGAGAACCCAGATGTGTAGTAGAGCGCTCATGCAGAAGGTTGCACCACTCGACCTCGCCCTCCTTGCTTTAGCTAAGCCATTTCCAGCATGGGTCGGTGCACTTACATAAACTCTGTGTTCCCTGCTACAAGGCCCACCTTCAGCCCTCTCCCTCTGAGATTACTACTGTTTGGACGCTTCCAAAAACCACCTGTTTTTTTAGTCACACAAACTGAACTGTGATCAGGTTTCAGAGTTGCTGCAGTGTGAACAGATACACTTTGGTGTTTTACTCTAATAATACTGCAGCAGGACCAGGGGGGAAAAGAAGAAATAAATGTTAAACATTTACTACTAGGTGAATATTTATCAGGAGTAAATTCTCTTGTGTTTTTTGAGACAAAATTATTCTGTCATCGACTAAACACATGATAAGGTTACAAGAACAATATCAAAGAAAAACTCTGTGTCATAATTTGAACATGTGACTGAATAGGCGCAAAAACTGAGACAGTTGGTATATTAGAAAAAGTTTATTGAAATAATGAAAATGAACAAGATTGGATTTCGATTGGTTGGGGGTTTGGTGAGCTCTGCTGGGAAATAGGGAGGGGGGTGAAAAATCTGAGCTTTGGGATTTGTGAGAATATGGATGGTGAACTCACTGAGGTGGCGGCTTGGCCTTGGTCTGGGGGAAGATGTGCTGTTCAGTTGTCCGGGTTGTTGGTGCAGATCCAGATTCTCTCTCTGTGTTGGTTTGTTGGAGGGTGGACAGGCAGGCGAGGGCAGGCAGGAGGGCTGACAGATGGATCCGGGGTTCTTCTCTGGTATGAGAACGTTCCAGGTGTCTCTCAGATTCTGATCCCAGGCATGGGTTTCCAGGTCTTTAACTGGATGGAAAGGAATCACAAGGACGAGGTTAGGATAAGGTCTCACAGAAAAAAGGGTTTTCAAGGAGTAGGTCTGTACCACGCTGAAGTGTAAACAAACTGACGCCCTTCTCCTGCTTTCAGCTCCTTATGAAGGCAGGTAATTGGCTCTGATCAGAGCCAATTACCTGCACCTAGACCACAGAGTATGACACTCTGAGTTGTTAGATTAATTTATCAAATGATTGGTTCAAGAACACAAAGACCTAATCTGTAAAGGAAACATAATAAAATAGAAATAATGTTGCAGGAGAAGGGTTGGATTAATAAACATTTCACTGCTGCACACTCCTTTAAATGTTTGGAATATATACAGGTGCTGGTCATAAAATTAGAATATCATGAAAAAGTAGATTGATTTCAGTAATTCCATTTAAAAAGTGAAACTTGTATATTATATTCATACATTACATACAAACTCATATATTTCAGATGTTTATTTTGTTTAATTTTGATGATTACAAATGACAACAAATGAAAATCTCAAATTCATCATATCAGAAAATTAGAATATTGTGAAAAGGTTCAAAATTGATGGCCCCTGGTGCCACACTCTAATCAGCTAATTAACTCAAACCACCTGCAAAAGCCTTTAAATGGTCTTTCAGTCTAGTTCTATAGGCTACACAATCATGGGGAAGACTGCTGACTTGACAGTTGTCCAAAAGACGACCATCGACACCTTGCACAAGGAGGGCAAGACACAAAAGGTCATCGCTAAAGAGGCTGGCTGTTCACAGAGCTCAGTGTCCAAGCACATTAATAGAGCGGCGAAGGGAAGGAAAAGATGTGGTCGAAAAAAGTGTACAAGCAAGAGAGATAACCGCACCCTGGAGAGGATTGTGAAACAAAACCCCTTCAAAAATGTGGGGGAGATTCACAAAGAGTGGACTGCAGCTGGAGTGAGTGCTTCAAGAACCACCACACACAGACGTATGAAAGACATGGGTTTCTGCTGTCGCATTCCTTGTGTCAAGCCACTCTTGAACCACAGACAGCGTCAGAAGCGTCTTGCCTGGGCTAAAGAGAAACAGGACTGGACTGCTGGTGAGTGGTCCAAAGTCATGTTCTCTGATGAAAGTAAATTTTGCATTTCCTTTGGAAATCAAGGTCCCAGAGTCTGGAGGAAAAGAAGAGAGGCACTTCATCCACGTTGCTTGAAGTCCAGTGTAAAGTTTCCACAGTCAGTGATGGTTTGGGGTGCCATGTCATCTGCTGGTGTTGGTCCATTGTGTTTTCTGAGGTCCAGGGTCAACGCAGCCACATACCAGGAAGTTTTAGAGCACTTCATGCTTCCTGCAGCTGACCAACTTTTTGGAGATGCAGATTTCATTTTCCAACAGGACTTGGCACCTGCACACAGTGCCAAAGCTACCAGTACCTGGTTGAAGGACCATGGTATCCCTGTTCTTAATTGGCCAGCAAACTCTCCTGACCTTAACCCCATAGAAAATCTATGGGGTATTGTGAAGAAGAAGATGCAATACACCAGACCCAACAATTCAGAAGAGCTAAAAGCCACTATTAGAGCAACCTGGGCTATCATAACACCTGAGCAGTGCCACAGACTGATCGACTCCATGCCACGCCGCATTGCTGCAGTAATACAGGCCAAAGGAGGCCCAACTAAATACTGAGTGCTGTACATGCTCATACTTTTCATGTTCATACTTTTCAGTTGGCCAACATTTCTATAAATCCTTTGTTTTTATTGGTCTTCAGTAATATTCTAATTTTCTGATATGATGAATTTGAGATTTTCATTTGTTGTCATTTGTAATCATCAAAATTAAACAAAATAAACATCTGAAATATATGAGTTTGTATGTAATGTATGAATATAATATACAAGTTTCACTTTTTAAATGGAGTTACTGAAATCAATCTACTTTTTCATGATATTCTAATTTTATGACCAGCACCTGTATGTATTGCTTTACCGAGATTATAATCCTGATAGCTTATCTATAGAAGCACCATAGAGAGCGTTCTGAGCAGCTGTCTCACTGTGTGGTGTGGAGGCTGCAGCGCCTCAGACTGGAAGAAGGTGAGAACAGCAGAGAGGATCATGGGGGCTCCTCTTCCCTCCATTAAAGACATTTCATCCCAGCGCTGCGTGTCCCGAGCCCGTGACATCATCAATGACCCCTCACCCCCCCACCATGGACTGTTCTCCCTGCTGCCCTCTGGGAAGAAGCTTTGCAGCATTCGATGCAGGTCCAGCAGATTCTTTTCCACCGCCACCAGACTGCTGAATGTTGAAAAAAACTTTAAATCGTGACACAGACTCTGCATCAAACTGACAACAACAAACAAAAACCCTGCATATTTGCACCATATATATTAATGTTCTGAACTTCAGTATGAATGCAATTTTTTGCACCATGTTTTTTTTCTCTAACACAGTCTACATTGGATCACTGCTGCACTTTAAGAAATGGAAATGTAATGAAAGCTGTACATATATATAAACTCTGTGTACACAAAATGACAGAGCAAGTACTGAAAGCAGCAAAAAAGTATCTTTGCTTCATGTTTGTGTTAGGACTCCAGTCTGTGTGCTCTGTGTTTTTGTCTTCCTTCCTCCACCAGGGGGCACCTGGTTCTGATTCTCCCCCTCACACACCTGCAAAGGGTTACCTCGTTAACGGAGTGTTCTTAAGCTGCTGACGGCCACTACCTCGACGCCAGAGTGTTTGCCAGTTTTGGGAAGTCATCCTGCAAACTGGATTTTTCAGACCTTCTCTCCCTGGAAGGATCAACTGAGCTTCAAACTGAGCTGAGGAAACAAACCGGACTTTTTGGATCCACGTTTCTCTGAGAAGACGTTTGAGCTTCACACTGAGCAAGGGATTCATCTGCACAACAGTCCGTTCAAGTACTGCAGGAAATCTGAGTGGCAGTCAATCTTTCTCCACAAACCACAAGCAACTGCATTCTGGGTAACCCTGTCCGCCCTCCACCGTATGAGACAAACACCAGGACATATTCCTCACCTGCTGGAGTCTAAGAGTCAACCAATTCGAGAATCAAATTTTCCCACTGAACCTGAACTAACCGCAGTGTCCTCCCCTCACCTTTCAGTTCCGGCTGAGCAGTGTTCAGAGCAACACTGGAATCTCCACAAGCTTCTCAATAAATCTGTTAAACTTTTTCCCTGGTCTCTCTGTAATTGTTTCTCTGCATTTGGGTCTGATCTTTGGTTAAATCATGACAGTTTGATGCTTTTCCACATTAAGGTCAGACGTCCAGTAAAGTGTGTCCAGATGCATCTGATGCTTCTGCTGCACTTATGTTCAATGGCAGAGAGCGGTGATTATTGGGTAAAAAGTGGTTTTAATATGTTTTAAGTGAGAAGGTCCACCTCATAAGTGAGCACTGGTTATATAATGTCTGTGTGTTTCTAGGCCACTAAATTAAAAGACCAGGATGTTTAAAGACAAATGGTGTCATATTTATTACTGGACTGTAAAGTATTTTTTCTTTTGTTAAGAGTCAAAAATTATTCTAATTCAAATACTTAAATACTCTTTTCAGTTGAAAAATATCTTATTAGACAACTTTTATTGTATTATTAGAAATACATGATGTGCCACCCTGATATGCTTCTAAAATGTTATTTTATCTTTAGTATAAACCAAGCCTGGCCAAAATAGAACAGCCAGTTGTTTTATTGGGTCTTTGATTCTTGTACCAGAGCTGGAACCTTTTAAAGTCTTTTTATTATACCATGAAGCATTTCCTTTTCTGTTTAAGGTCAGAATTTAGTTTTAGGCATATCTTATAATTAAAGTAGAGTTCTGTCTGAGGACATTTATCTCCTCTGGCAAATAAAGAACCTAATTAGAGCCAGATGAAATCTGCTGAGTGGAATATTATACTCTATTTTTTTTCTTACTAAATAGTTTACATGCATAAATCAGCCGTCAGCAAAGCAGCAACATTTGATTCAGGTAAAAATATACAGTCCTAGTCTCAAGGCTGAATGTGGCTAATCCCTGAGCTCAGTTCCAGTTTTATAGAACTGATCTCAGGGTTCTTATATGGGTAGTTTCTTGATCACATGTCCAAACTTTAATGTTCTGATCTTTGAGCCTGTTATTGTTTTAGAAATAAAGACAAGATGCTCCATCATGCTGGCAAACACACAATCAACACTTTATTCCTGGTTTGTTGTAAAAAGTTACTCTTTATTCATAGTGTTGCTCCTGGACACCCAGCTACCTTGAAGGAGAAAACAAGCAGAAGAATCAATGAAAGAAAAAAAAACTGAGAAAGAAGAAAATCTACCCTTAGATGTCCTTCAAGATTTCATTCTTCTTTATGGATTACTTTAAAAATGGGTTAGATTGTTTCTGTTTGAATTACTCATTTGCAACCAGGTTGTTATAGACTGAAAGAGACACAACCTTTTACCTTGCTGATCTATTTAAATTCTGCCATGATGTCTAACAAGGAGGAAGCGTGTTTGATGTGGCGCCTTTAAATAATCAGTGATGTATCACAGATAGCTGATATCATCATGCAGGCTTTCTGCAGGCTTTCTGAAACATTTGTCATGATCTTGGCACCTATGGCTGGATTGGTTCTTTTTTCACATCTGCTTTGCTCCGCCCAGCGCTCATTGTCTCTAATCAGATCCACCTGTTCCTGCTTCTATTTAAGCTACCTGTTCCCAGGCATTGGTGCCAGATTATTCGAGCTCCTCAGAATTAAAATGTTCTTATAAAAGCTTATTTGACAATTTGAATAATTTACAAACTAAATAATTCTGAGAGAAATTCATAATGAAGATGGTTTGTGAGGTTCTGAGAGTATAATGCACGTTTTCAGAGAATATGAGTAACAGAAAAACTGTAAGTTAACAAACCTCACTGAGGATTACTGATTAACAAACATGTTGCTAATGTTGAACAAGCTCTGCACTGGTGGCAGCATCATTTAGACACTTCTAGACCATCAAGGAAGTCTTAATGTCTTCCTTTTTATGGCTGACCCTTTCAGCTTGAGGTTCTTTGGGAGTCAGAGGACGTTCTTTTTCTGCTGTATTAATCCAGGCAGCTGACTCCTGCACGTGAGGCCTGATTTCTGTCGGTCCTTCATAACGTCACCTGAACTCCTGATAGGGTCAGTTAGGTTCAAAATGCTGAAGAGTGATTTTGTACCAAAGTAAACCTTTTTCAGCTGAGAATGCTGAAAAACTAGAGCTGGATAATTGGAAAAAAAAACAGAAGTGTGTGTCACTGCAGAGATGTTATCTTCAAGCCATCCTCCTCCACATAAGTGCTGTTTGGTTTACCAAGCAGCTTGGAAACCTTTTCATCCAAACCCGATGCTACTTTCCAGATCGAATGAAAAAAACAATAATCTGAAGCTCAACCCCACTTCAGTCAGCGAGAAGAGCCATACTTTCTTACATTTGGCATTTTATGTTATCTTTGTCCTCTGACAGAAATGTGAGTCTTCAGCCTCCACAGCCTGGATTTAAAAACGTCGTTTTAGGAAAAGAAGTCCTGTTTTCAGATGTTTTTTTCACATTATCATGGGTGTAATTTATTGCTGATGCAGGGATGAAGGTAAAGTTCAGCTCTTAGGTCTGGAAACAGACAGAGGGGAAAAAAATAAACTCTTCCAGCTGCTTACTGGAGGGAAGAGCAACTTAAACTAGAGTGCTCTTCAGCCTCCTGCTTTTTGTTTTACATTATGTCGGCTGCTAAACATTGGGAGGAATAAATACATTATTTAACAATGATTAAGTCAACAAACCTCCAAAGGAGTTTTACTATAAAATCCCAACATTGTGCTGTTATTTTTTCCATCTTCTTCCTGTCATTGCCAATTAGAGCTGCGCTGCCGCTTCGCCCAGAGAGGAACTGCTTGGAAAATTCAGGCTCGCTCTGATTTGTGATTTTCTCCAAAATGCATTTCATCTGAGCGCCTGCATGGAGGCACAGTTTAGCGTGAGATCGTCTCTCTGCCATCAGGCACAACACCGTGTGTAATGTTAAAGAAGGATGGAGGTGAAAATGAAACAGGACTGAAGGAGGGCAGGATGCAGGAGGAGATCTCCGCACTAAGCTTCACGCTTATTTCACTACTGATTCAGAATAAACTGAAAAATAAATTCATTCTAATTTAATGAATGCTATTTATATGAAAATGAAATTTAGCTTGATATTTTTCACAATGTGAAACAGAGAGAATAAAGTTTGGCTTTAACGCTTTATTATTAATGAAAATGTTCATCACAATTTTTTATTCAACCCCATTTACTCTAAAATCTCTAATCAAAATTCAGTTGAACCAACCGTCTAAAGAACTTCCTGTATTTAAATGATATATATCAGGCCTCGAAAAAAACAGAGAGGAGAGGAGAGGAGAGGAGAGGAGAGGAGAGGAGAGGAGAGGAGAGGAGAGGAGAGGAGAGGAGAGGAGAGGAGAGGAGAGGAGAGGAGAGGAGAGGAGAGGAATCAAATCCATTCCACACTTTTATTATTGTTTATACCAAACTTTAACCATTTCGTAATCCTTTTTGTGGTTGGAGGGGCAGAAAATTTGAAAAATGCCCAAAGTGCTTTGCTAGGAAGGTACTGAGGTTAAGAACCGGACAAACAGGCATGTAACAAACGATGTCATATCTAATGGTCCTTCTGGTTTCTTTACCTGCTGCTGTTATAGTGGACGTCACTCATTAGCTGCTGAGGCATGAAAGAAATGATTATGTCTGAATGAAGAATCAGATTGTTTGGAGCCTTAATTGAATTTGCTCCAAAGCGAAGCCCTAAATGAGGAAGAAGTGATGCGGTCCGAGGCAGCTGATTGGAGCTAATCACTGTGGGGTTAACAGTGTGTGACTCTCATTAACGTGTTGCTGCTGTCAGATATGACTGGTTCGTCCTGCTCTGAATGGGCGAGGCAGATGGCTGAGCTGGGAGCGGGCCTCCATAAAGGACCCCTGTCCTGATTATCACTCCCTTCCTTTTGGGTAGAAGGTGTCGCCGGTGGAACTGGGAGAGATTTCATTTTCTCTGCAGATATTCATGGCAAAAAGTAACGAGACATCTTTATGTGTTTTGGCTTTCATTAATGCAACAGCAGCCTCCTGCTCAGTGGGGGAGAAAATGATGTTAGTCTGTAAATTACTGACGTATCACTGGGCTCTAAGTAATGTAATACAGGCGATCCGTTTTAAACACATCGTAATTATTTATGCAGCATGTCGTGTTTAAAATAAATTCAATCTTCTGGGCTATTTGACACCTGCTGGTTAAAATATATTGCTAATTATATAACGATTAAAGTGATTAATATCTCAGTTTGCTGATCTGGTTTTCCTCTATAAAGTTTAGATGATTAATCCTGACTTATAACGCAGTGATATAATGAATAATTATGAAACTGATTCCTCCTCAGTGAGATTCAGTCTGTTTACCCATACAGCACATTTTAATTCATCCTTTTATTCATGTTCACTGATGCCAAATATTGGTCAAATGGAAAGACCTGAACTGGAGCTAAAAAGGAAACATGTTTAATTTCAACATTTCAGATCTTTTCTCTTTTATTCATGATGGCTTAATTAATGATAAGGTTTTCCCACATATGAGAATGTTACTTTAAATTATATGAAATAGATCCTTTTAAAAGAGAAATTATATGTTACGGCAAGGAAACTGGTGACCTGATGTTTGTCCAGCTACAGTCACTATTATCAACAGAGCCCTGAGGCACACCGGTTGTGATGAGATGGATCTGAGTAGAGGTTTTTAATTTGGAGGGATTGAGTATGGAGAGAGAGGTACAGTAGGAACGAAACCAGTAGAGGGTGATGCCGATTGAAAATCCTCTATTGAGAAAAATGGACTGAGAAATTGTGTCCAAAGTTGGACTCGGGTCCAGAACGATAAGAGTAAAAATGAGACCAGAGTCGGCTGCCTTCAGAAGGTCATTTAGGATTTTTTAGGAGAGCAGTTTCAGGCGAAAATGGAATCAATTCAGCTACAGAAGGAGATCAGTGAAAAAAATCTAAGTCATAGACTTCAGTCATTAAATTCTTTAAAAAATGAGAACAGACCAACCTCTGGTCACCCTGTTCTGCTCTAACAGAGGTGTGCTAACTTCTTTTTACTCTTCTTCACGGCAATAATAACACATAAAGGAAACTGTGCGATAAAACAGCCATTGGGTGCTGATGGGAAAAGGAGGCCAGCTTTCTCAGGAAAAAGAACAGAAGGATCTTATCAGACCTGGACTCTGCATTCATTTGATTCTTAAGAAAAGGCAGAGTGACCCAACTGAGGGTGCATATAGAATTAGGCTTACACAAACTTTGTCATTTTTTAACCATGTTCGTTGAGTACAGCTTACAACAGTTGAAATGAAGCAACAAAGCAACGGAATGTAGTTTGCATTAAGAAGTGCTATACAGTATATTAATATTTCTTTACATATTGGAGTGGTGATATTGTCATGATTGGTTTAAGCGATCTGACCCACATGCAGAGAACCACTCAGAGACCAAGCAGGTTTATTAAATGTAGATGAAATACAGAAGTTGGATCTGAAACTCGGTGGACTGGTGAACCGGAACTGGAAAGTCTGAAGGGGAGATCACATGAATCAGTTCAGGGACCGCAGGAAATTTGACTGAGGCTTGAACATAACTGGGGAGGGACTCACGTTTGAGGGCTCTTGTCAATCCTTGAATCCAGCTTGTGGGGGTTAATCCTGAGAAGAGGGAACTCATTGGAGGGCGGACAGATAGACAAGCGTTTGACCCAGAGGAGTAAAGGAGTGGCCTGTCACTTGGATTTCCAATGAGGACTTGAATGGATCATGTGGAGGTTTTCCCCTGCTCAGTGTGTACTCAGTTAATCCTTCCAGGGGGAGAAGGTCCAGGTATCCAGTTTCTCAAGAAGAGCAAAGACAAAAACTAGGTAAGACTCAGAGAAACACACTTTAGGTTAGACTCTGCTAATCTCAGCTTGGCTAGAGGACCCAAAACTGGCAAACACTCTGGCGTCGAGGTAGTGACAGCCCACTGCTCAAATACTCCTCCGGTAATGATCCAACGAGCCGCAGGTATGCAGGGAGGCCCAAGGAGGACAGGGCACCACCTGGTGGTGGAGGGAGAAAAACACACAAACAACCCACACAAACTGGATTCCTAACAGATATAATTAAACAGTATCCATCCTCCTGAACACAGTCTTTTATTTTGTATGGGTTTTGTGTTAGTCCATTTGAATCATGATGGGAGTGTTTCAATCATTTTGTTGGAATGAGTCCCATGACTAAATTATAAATGATTGGAAGATTAAATCATAATCCTTCCCTAAGTGCTAAGTTATTGTTTTTTGTTTTTTTTTTTCAACAAAAGATGGCTTCCTTTATTTCTGTTTCAAACCATCTATCCTCTCTGTCCAAAATCTGCACATTTTGGTCTTTGAAGGTGTGTCCTTTGTTCTTAAGAGGTAAAGGGCAGATTATACTTCTGCACCGCACACATCAAATGTCGCTTGGGTCTGGTCGCGAACCAGTTTTGCTGGTATGCTTCTGCACCGTCGGCCTGGAATTTCTAGGGACGCACAGCACAGTTTCCTGCCAGAGCGCAAAGGGGAGCCTATTCGAAAACTCGCAGATGGTCACGAGAACTTTGTTTTGGCAAAGACCTTGGCATCTTTACATAATTGGTCTGAGGCATCATACAAGTTGTTGTACTTCTGAACCTCCTCATTTAACCTATCGCCGTACCTTTCTATTGTGGTTGTTCCTCGGTGCACCCCGACACCGAATCGAGAAGGACGACCACACAGACATCTGGGAAGCCATATCAAGGACCAATAACAGCTGATTTTTGTCTGTGCACTCTTGCTTGAGGTCTGCGTGGGTTTGTGACCATCCGACCATCCAACGCGTAGACAGGTTTTTTTTTATGTGTGCGACCACGTCTGCAGAATCTCTCCGTCGGGGGCGTGGTCGCACAAAGAGACAGATTTGACGGTTGACGAGGCTATGCGTCAGAAGCATTAAGTGTACAGCTGAATATTGCCCAGAGCTACTGGCTCTCCTATGCTGCCCCATGCATTTATCAAGTTGTTTGGTTTCTCCAATATAGGAGTCTGTACAGTCCTTAATGCACTGGATCGCTGTTGTGTTTAAAATTCACTGGTATATTTAAAGAAAACCCTTCTGAGTTTCTCTGAAAGTCCTGACACATATGGAATTATAATTTTCCCCTGTTTTCCCATCTGTTTTTGATGTAGTGTTATTCTTCATGCCAGTTTTTAACTAGTTTTTAACCAACTCCCCGTTTTGATAACCAAATGCTTCGAGGGATTTGCTAACAATTTTTTTCTGTTCTTTTCTGTTCCACTCTTTAAGTGCCAGCCTAGTAACTCAGAGTTTATTACCAAGCATCCATTAATCCTCAGTGTGCAGCATAGTCCAGAAAGGGCAACATTTTACTCTTAGCTTCCTGTTCATGAACTTTGATAATAATAATAATCATTAAATTTTGTTGATCTCACATTGGAGAAATTTACCTCTGCATTTAACCTGTCCCCTTGGCGAGCTGTGGGGTGCCATTGTTCGGCGCCCGGGGAGCAATCAGGGTTTAAGGATTTGGCTTAGGTACCCATAGTGGAGGCTGTCCACTCCGGTTGGGAACGAACCGGGTACTTTCTACCTCAGAGCATAAGCTCACTGCTCTGACCTCTAGGCCAACACTCACCCCATGATTCTAATCTTACTGGGGCTTGGATTTTGAGAAATGAGATGGAACAGGAGCAGACCAAATACAGAACAAAACCCAATCAAAAAAACACAAGAAGTAGATGTAAATAGACCACAAAGTTAAACAAAAGACAGGCTTTAAAACAAAAATAAAGTCTTAACATTAGCATAATAACTCAGAAATAAAGGTTTGTTTTTTCTTTTTTTCTTTTCTTTTTTTACTGATGATAAATATAAACCAAAAGAATTAGAGGCTGAAAAGCAGAATATAAGTCTGAAGGATCAAGAGAATTGGCTGTCAATCAAATCTCTGCAGTGGGTTCATCAGTAGTCATGGAGACCTTATATTTTTCAACTGTTTTTGCTCCTGTTTGCTGTATTTCTACTCTAGATTCACAAAGCTGAATAAACCAAATACAAGGACTACTAAACACAGCCCTACAGATTATATTGACACATTTTAGTCAAAACAAATACATTGAGAGGTCACATCATGCTTTACCAGAGCAGGAAGTTGGTTTACCTTTGTTGTCTTTTCCTGTGCCTAAATCAGCAACAACTTTCAGCAGATGGTAGTTTTTTCATGTTTTTTTTTATGGTTTTTGAAAATCCGAAACAATTTCTTCTGGCTATAGTTTAAATAAAATATGCTTAAAGCTAGAGTGTGTAATTTTCAGAGACATTCAAACTGCAGCGACATGAACCATTCCTACAGCTTCTCACCCCTCCAGCAATAAGAAGGTCCAAAATGGCCTCCTGAACGTCTCCATCACCTGTCTTGTCAAGTGTACATTTTATGAACAATATTTCATTAGTCTGTGTAGGATATTGATTTTAACTTTGGTCAACAGTGGCGTCGGATGAGTCTGCCCTTCAACCGGAGGGTTGGCGGTTCAAGACCCAGCTGCAGCTTTTAGTGTTATTGTGTCCTTGGGCAAGACACTTTACCTGCATTGCCTACTGATGGTGGTCAGAGGGACTGGGGGGCACCAGTGTCCAGTCCAGTCCTCTGACTTGAAAAAGCACTATATAGGTACAGGCCATTTACCATTTAAAACTTGCCACAGTCACATTCCGGCATAATGGAAATCTCTGTCATGATCTTGGCACCAAAGGCTGGGTTTTACTCCTTCTCCTCTCATCCGGTTGGCTCCACTCTGGCCTAATTATCTCTTATCAGATCCACCTGTTTCTTCTGCTATCTATTTCCACCCTTGCCCAGCCCATGGTGCCTGATTTTTCGAGCTTCTGCCCCCCGATTTTCTGAGTTTTGGGCGCCCCTGTTCTGCTCTGTTTTGTCTGTCCTGTGTTTCCGGACTGTTACCCGGATTTCACCTGTTGCAGACCTTGGACCTGTCTTCTGACCACGGCTTGGATAATCCCTCCTGGATCCATTGTTGCCTCTGTGTGCTCTGGTTGCTGCTGATTGCTGCTCCTCTTCTGCTGCATGCAGTTTTTTCAATAAATGCTTTTAAGTAATAAATGTCTGTCTCGTATGAATTCTGGGTCCTACGTTCTGCACTGCAAAAATGATCTAAAAATAAGTAAAAATGTCTTAAATTAAGCGTATTTACCCTTAATTTGAGCAGGTAAATAAGACGATTTGCCAATGGAACTAGTGTTTTAACTTTTAAAATAAGATGATTAGATTATATTCACTGAAAATAAGACAATGCAATTGTTTTTTCTTATTTTAAATGTAAATTGTCTTGTTCCATTGGCAATGTGTCTCACTTAACTCCTTTATTCAGGAAAAATCCACTTATTTTAAGAAAAAAATGACTTATTGAGATTTACATTTTTTGCAGTGTAAACCCTACAGTCACCAGTTTGTCAGCTCTGTGCTTCCATAGGTCAAAGAATTCTGCCTCCATATATGTAATTATAAATAGCAATAAGGCAACGCAAACATAGAAATTGTCACTTTCAGTTTGCATATTATAATAAATAACATACTTAAAGAGCAGCTCTGCCTTTTAGTCTATTTTTAACTATAGAAAATATTAGCATGTGGGCTTGACGACCTTTAGAAGACACACATACCACAGTGAATATGCCCCTAAGTGTTGACAGATGCAGGGATGAAGGCGACACCTTGGTGCAGAATCCAGGCAAGTTTCTGTAGGAATAAATTAGGCAGATTTGGATTTAGAAACACTCTCCTTAAAATTCAATCCTTAACTTCTACTGCTGCACTTTGCAGTTTTGCCTCCCCATAGAAAATACACCTGGTTTCATTTTCCTAACCATTGGATGAGTATTTTACTTCCACTGTATATTTGCTCAGGTTGAGGGATTGAAGATAATCAATTGCACTGGCTGTAAATACGTACATGTCCAGCTTTATTATGAAAATATCTCAGGATAAGCTGTTGTTGTTGTAACCTGTTGTTTCCTATGTAAATGAGAACTTAACTGGCTGTGTCTAACAAAGGTAGCAGTCTACTAAATCTACAGCTAATTAATAGATGTCCACAGATCCTGATCCTAATTCCACTGGTCTCCCACACCTCCGCCTTCAAACAGAGCTCTTATCTTCACATCAAAACCCAGCGGCTCCACAAGCACAAATTAACTCCAGCATGAAAGACTTTGTTTGAACTACAACAACAAAAGGTCCAAAAGATTTCCAGCCTTTTATAAATCCTCAATCTGTTCCCAGGAAAGTCTGAAAGTCTCAGCTTCCAGACAAAGAAACTAGTGGGTGGAAAATATATATTTTATTTTTTTACCTTTCCTGAATCGATTAAGAGAGCAGATCTTCATTAAACAAAATAACTCACCAAGAACCCTATTTCAGCTTTACTGCCTTTTTTTATATATTATTTTGTATTGTTGTCACTGTTTATTATGCAGTCTTAATTTCACAGATTTCTTTCCATTTATTTCTTTTCTGCTGCAAAAATTCATATTTATTCACTGTGAAAGAAATGAAAAGTATTTTGACGCCAAACATTTTGTCCCTGACATCAGCATTAATACAATAAACATATATATTCAATAAACTTATATTTAGCTCCAATAACTCTAAACTAAACTGTTTCCTATCATAGGATGTAGGCCACATATTATGAAGATCAGGCCATGATTTATACCTTTACAGATCAAACATTAATGACATTTGAAATGACCAAGCAGCTAAAGTGTCCTAAATCAGCAGCATTTTCAGAACATTTTGGCAGTAAAAAGTCTGCTGCCATACATATTTAACTGCAACATTTTACACAGCTGAGTAACTGTGCCTCTTACCACATGCCAACAAACTTTTCAGGAGGAATGTTAATTTTTTTGTGTTACCCTTTTATAACCATGAATAATACCATAATGATGTTATTTAATATACTATTTTGTCATCAGAAGAGTACGCTGAGGACAAAAAAATTTAGGACTAAACATATTAGCATTTATGACACATTATTTGTGTGATGCTCTGTAGTTCTGTGCTCGATTCACTCCTCTGGATGAGCATCGTCATGGTTTTGGTTCTGTTCAAGTTTTATCTCATTGGTCTAATTTCCATTCTTGTTTTCTAGTTATTTTTTATTGTATTTTAGTTCTGAAATATTTCTTGTTTGCCCTCTTGTGTCAGTCTCATTTTCCCTAGCTTCATTCTTGCCTCTGTTCACACCTGCTCCCAATCAGCTATTTAGCTTGGTCTTAATTTCTCTCCTATTTATTCTCCTCCTGTTCAGTCACTCTTAACTTTCTGCTCATTAGTAACCGACATAAGTCGCTATTCTGCTTCTTGCTACCAAGAAGCGGCAAGAAAAACAACCATGGCGGACGATGATGCAGAGAGCAGGATTTATGTTGAACCATCTTGAAAAGATTGAGGTTTTAAGGTTTGGAAAGATTGCTAGATGCGCTCCAGCACTACCATCCATGTTTACTTCCGTAAACACGAAGCACGCTGGCTTGTGACGTCATTGCATCCTCTACTGCGAATTCAGGGACACTTAAGCTGTATGATAAAGTTCACACAGGAAATCACATACAAGTCCCATATATTTGGAAATGCGAACGGCAACGCAAAAACAATCGGATTTCACAAAGAAATCAGAATTGAGCATCAAGGCCTGCAGTGTGAACGTAGCCTAAAACTAATAGTCAAGTCTTTCTAAAATAATATTAAGATCAACTGAATCAAATGCAGCACTGAGATTTAACAGGACGAGCACAGATACAAGTCCATTATCTGAGGCCATTAGTGACTTTCACCAGAGCTGTTTCAGTGCTATGATGAGCTCTAAAGCCAGACTGAAACTCTTCAAAGTGGATAAAATGAAAAAAATAACTTAGGTTAGTTAGCCATAACTGCAATGTGTTTTCTGATGCTTTGGCCTCGGTGCAATTAAACCTAAAGCTAAAGGATTCAATGTTTAGCGGAAGAACTTCAGAGAAAAACCAGTATCATGAACATCAAGGAACCCAGCAGACAGGTCAGGGAGGAAGCACTGGTTCAGTAAAAAATAATCCAAACTGTAAACATCTCCCTTCCAGAAATATATTCAATCCACAATCTGGATATAGTGATAGATGGATAATCAGCCACCTAAACTGACCGGCTGGTGGATGAAAGGACAAAGAAAGGACAAATATTTATACTTATAACCTTCACCCTGACTTTTTCTGATCTGAAGATTAACAAGATGATGTTTGACATGTCAAGGTAGAGCAACATGGCAGCATTAAAACAACCTTGCAGCCCCACCATCCAACCATTTATGAAACACCTTGAATCAAGGTGTTGGCAACATTATGCTGTGGGCTTCAGTCACGTTGTTGCACCAAAATGATAAGATTGATGTTTCTAGGTGTTCTCCATCCATGACTGAGTGATTTTAAAAAGAACAGACTAAACTTTCTGTGTTTGTGCAACACTAGAGAAACATGTCCAAATACCAGCTGTCACGATTTGGTGGTGTTGGTAGAGGACCCAAATGCAGAGACGAGTTGGTTGAGATGAATTTAAGTGTTTTAATGGGCTTTCAGGTTCTGAGGCAGGAGGTAAACAGGCTCAGAGGCAGGAGTCAAAAAATCCAACAAAAATATCTTCAGAACCAGAATCTAGGAAACATCAGGGAAAAACCAAAACTAAGAACCAGGAAGAGACAAGGAGGGACAACAGAGAACTGACCAGAGGTTTGATGAGATGTAAGACGAGGATCCAGCAAACAAGAACTGAAGAGGGAGGGTTTTTAAAGGGGACAGAGACAAGGAGAGAGCTGATGAGGAAATTGGCAACAGGTGCTAGCAGCACAGAGAAAACAGCAAGGGAGGACAGAGCAGAGAACAGAGCTAGGGATAGAGGACACAAGAGGGCAGCAGAGGACAACAAATGGAAAACCTGGAGGACAGGAACTAACAAGAAAACAAAATAATATTTAGACATTAAAACAAGAAGCAAAGTAAGACTGAATACTTAATCCAAATGTAAAAACATGTTGACGTGATTTTCCTCCCTCTGCGTTTTGCACATAGAACCTTCCAGAGGAAGGAAAAATGGAACCCTTTATAAGATCCTATTTCTGCATCTCTTTTTCACACTCCTTCCTCCTCCTTGGACATTTCAGGTTTCAGCAGCTGCTGTTGAATCTTCATATTCACTCTTAGAAAAAGGATTTGAAACATGTAAGGTCCATAACAGGTTTTTTGTTTCTTCCTATGAATCGGATTGTCTTAACACAAAACATTCCGCCTGCCCGTAAATAAGCTAGGAGCTAATGAGGGTGACATTTTGGTTCTTTTCTTAGAAAACATTTTAGCTACAAATTCATTTTCTCACATAAGCAGATGGAGAAAATCTTCCTCATTGTGTCTTTCACTGTGGCCTTTTTCTTTCAATACAGAAAAGGTGTAGCAGCTCTTTGCTGCCCGTCCTGGACTCTAATTAATCGCCTAAAAGCCCTGCAGACAAAAAGAAACTCAATTTGAATAATTAATCAAAGGAGGTTTAGTTGTTAGTGTGACCATGACCGGCAGGAAGTGTCTGATGAGAGATTAGATGATTAAATGTTTCAGAAAACATGGAGGTAAGTGAGGAAAAAGCTGCAGCTTTCTGGACCATAATGGAAGGAAGGTATAAATCCTTGTGTTACAGAAAAGTTGGAAGTAGTGAAGACATGAGGCCTGTTGAAACATTTCTCCTTCGGCTCTCACCTTTAATTATGTCTCCTTGATTTTATTTCTATTCAGCGTAATTATTAAAGGATCATCACTAATCCTGTTGATGCAGTGAAACTAAAAGTTCTTCTGTAATAAAAACGTGACCTTCATGAATCTTTTTTGAAACCTACTCCACCGTTCATGTGAAATTTATCCTGAGCGATGCTGCTAACTGATGGAGATATTAACAACAGAAAAGAAGCATTAGCCCAGTTGGCCTTGAAATGACAGTTTACTTTATGTTTAGTTTCAGCCTTCTCACATCATAACCTGTGATATTTAACAGCTCTTCCTGCAGAGGTCCCTCATAACTTGTTAACATAATCATTAAAAAGTTACACGTTTGCATTTCTTTAAAGCCACAACTTTTAATCCAGGTATTAGCTTAAAGGAGAATTCCGGTTTTTTACACTTTAAGCCCATTTTCTGTAGTGTCCAGGATGAAATCGAATGATCGACACCAAAATTTTGACAATTGGTCCTGTCTCTGCTTTTTGGCTCATGCAGAATCCACCCCTGGCTGCTTTAGAATGGCTTGCATAGAGCATGTCCGATAATGTCCTTAAAACAACCTTAAACATTCTATTTTTAAAATATGCTACTCACCGGGTCGTCAGCGCTGTTCAATGACGTTCCAAAAAAAGTTTCGTAAAGAAAAAACGTTCCTGTAGTGTTTTATTTAGCATTTTGTAAATCCCATTGAGTTCTGTTGGAATAGTCAATATTCCGCTGCCACCGGAAACGGAAATGGGGCCTGTTTACACAGTTGTAGTCTTTTCGCTTCACTCTGTGTACTCCGACGTCGAGAATCAAGAATCCACCTTTCGTATTCCATTTTCAGAGTTTTTTAAAGTGTTTAACAGAGACGTTAGCACCTCGACGTCGGAGTACACAGAGTGAAGCGAAAAGACTACAACTGTGTAAACAGGCTCCATTTCCATTTCCGGTGGCAGCGGAATATTGACTATTCCTACAGAACTCAATGGGATTTACAAAATGCTAAATAAAACACTACAGGAACGTTTTTTCTTTACGAAACTTTTTTTGGAACGTCATTGAACAGCGCTGACGACCCGGTGAGTAGCATATTTTAAAAATAGAATGTTTAAGGTTGTTTTAAGGACATTATCGGCCATGCACTATGGAAGCCATTCTGAAGCAGCCAGGGGTTGATTCTAAATGAGCCAAAAAGCAGAGACAGGAGCAATTGTCAAAATTTTGGTGTCGATCATTCGATTTCATCCTGGACACTACAGAAAATGGGCTAAAAGTGTTAAAAACCGGAATTCTCCTTTAATTTGAGATTCATGATTATCTTGGTAAACACTTGTGCATATCGTTGCTCCAGGTCGGCTGCCCTTTAAAAACTCTGTTATGTAACTTTAGAGAGTCAATTCCACCACTGAACGAGTCATGTGATCCAGAGTGCCGCTTTCTGGCAGTCTGAGCTCCACTTAAAGACAAGAGCTAACTAGAACCTCTTTCCAACTGAAAATAGCGCGTTAACGTGTGTTTTTCAAACATGGGTTGACCCTCTAACAGTTGGCATTCGGCTCCCTTTCAACTGGCAATAAAATTTGGTCTAACCCCTCGCTGGCCTCTGAGTGGACTCTGTACCCTCACGGCTGTGTGTCTGGTGACATCATCACGCTGGGTTTGCATTGATTATGTCACCAGCGCAACAGAAATCAGGAAAGTAAACAATGGAGAGCAACATGGAAGGAAGCCAGGGCGTAGTCAGTGTGCTTTATTGTTATACTCTATTAGACTTAGACAGACTTTATTGTCATTTTGTATACATAGAGTGTATACAAAAAGAAATTTCAGTCAGTACAGCTTTCAAGACATTTCCATTTTTAAAGTGCAGCAGTGATTAAATGTAAACATAAGACGGGTATTTGATTTACAGTATTCAACATTCAGCGCTTTTTTTTTCAAAACCCTATTTTATAAAACATTCAGCAGTAATGGCAGAGGGGAACGAGCTGTTCTGGAATCTGCTGGACCTGCATCGGATGCTATGAAGCCTCTTCCCAGAAGGCAGCAGTGAGAACAGTCCATGTTAGGAGAGTGAGTGCTTATTTATAATGTTATGGGCTTAGGATACGCAGCACTGGGATAAAATGTCTTTAATGGAGACAAGAGGAGCCCCTATGATCTTCTCTGCAGTTCTCACTCTCCTCATCTCCTTCCAGCTTTCAGCATCTGCAGCCTCCACACCTCACAGTGAAACAGCTCTTCAGAATTGTCATGTTCTTTTTAAGGGATCTGACCCACATGCAGGAAACCACTCAGAGAACCAGAGTAAAAGTTTAACAGGTTTATTGAAAACACACGATGCGTTGGAGCCAGGGTAACTCAGAGAGCTGGTGAACAGGAACAGGAAGTGAGAAGGGAAGTTCAGTGTTAAGTTCAGGTTCCCTGGGAAACTTGAACGACGACTTGCAAAAACATAGATTGAAAAGGGACTCACGTTTCCCAAAAGGTGTTCTTCCCAGAATCCAGTCGGTGTGGGTTATTCCAGAACTTGGTTGACTCATTGGAGGGCGGACAGGTTTTACTTTGGTTAGGTTGGTTCCTTGAGGAGCAATGGAGCGGACTGCCACTTAGATTTCCAGGAGAACTTGAACGGTACGTGTGAAGATTTATCCCCTTCTCAATGTGAAGCTCAAACAATCCTTTCAGGGGGAGAAGGCCCAAACAACCAGTTTGCATCCCCTGCTCAATGTGAAGCTCAAACGATCCCTTCCAGTGGGAGAAGGCCAAACATCCAGTTTGCAGGATGACTTCCTGCCGAGAGGCAATGACAAAAAACAAGGTTAGAACTCAGAGGGACAAAGACTCAGTAAGACTTAGCTAAACTCAGCTTGGCTAGAGTACCCAAAACTGGCAAACACTCGAGGTAGTGGCAGTCCACTGCTTAAGAGTCCTCAGATAATGAGCCAACCAGCCGCAGGTGTGTGGAAGGGCCAACGAGAACAGGCCGCCACCTGGTGGTAGAGGGGGAAACACAAACAAAAAACACAACCCAGTGTAGACATGCATCAGTGAGCTGTTCCCACTACCACTAGAAACCCATTGCTCCCAGGGTTAAACTGGTTTTTCGGGCAGTGGGACAGGGGTATAGGATAAATGCTGGTGTTATGCAGTGAAACAGATCCCTCAAAACATCACACCAGATGATATTTAGGCTAAATCTGGTTGGTCCGTGACAGTCTTGATTTAGTCCAAAAATCATTGTTAAAGTTGTTCTGTTTGGTCAATCTGATTTTGTCCCACTTTAGTTTAATAATAGACATTAAAAACCCAGTTATTCAATGTCTTTTCAACGATCTGAAAATGACAGCTTCTCACATTTCACTTTTCAGCTAAATGTTTACGTAGTTTGGAAGTATATCCTTTCATCTCTACAATGTGTTTTAACAAATTTTAGCTCAGTGGGATCCGACCCTTACCTGATTGGACATATCCTGATGGACATCCACACACCCACACAAACAATCCAACAATCTGAAGGTCATATCTTTGTGTTCCTGCCCTGACACATAAGGAAACGGTGTGCCTGAAATGCTGAGCCAGGCATAAAACAACTTTTTTTTGTTGATAACTTTGATTTGAATCAGTTATCTGTGACAAAAGGATTGCAGTACATTAGGTGGGTGGAAAAATAGTTGATTACAGTGCTGTAGAATAGATTTACATGTAGAAAAATAAAGATCAAGCATGAATATTTTAGAATTTCAACCACAATGAATAACTTAAATATCTTTTTTCTCGGCTACAAGCTTTAAAGTCCATTAAATGTGTTTTATATTTGACCGGATTTGCTGCCCTTCAGCTCTTCTGTAAATCTGCCAAACTTCAATGAAAAGGCGTTTTGTTCGAGCTGTAGGTGGATTTCCCCTCTAATGGTCTGCTGAAGGGTATATTTGTGTTGTGCAGGCTTCTCCATCCATCACATCCGCCCCAATCCTCTCTCACTACGTCCTGCAGAGTTTCTTGGACTGCCATGAGCCGAGCAGTGAGAAGACAACTTTGATGTTCAGCGAAGCGCTCCACTTCAAAGTTCCAGCGAGGAGGATTAACTCAGGAAGGAGATTACTGTAATTGGGGACTGTAGAGGTGGAACAAAAGGTTCTTCTTCCTCTCCGTCAGAAAGGTGGAGGCTGTACAGTGTATTCACCAAAAACACACATTCATGCAGGATATTGCAGAAGAAAAAATCCCCTCAAAGCAGGTTAATCCCACATTTCTATAAAAGGTTTTTTTTTTTTTGGATGACTTTCCCCAGGTTGACATTAGAAATATAATGAGACAGAGGACACTGTGGAGCAGCTGTTTATTTACGAGATATAAACACCTTAATGGTGCATTAATGTTTGGCTCAAAACAGTCACAATCAGGCTAGCAATGTAGCTTACCTGAATTATTTCCATAATAACGAAAAAGGCACATTTCACCCTAACTTTTAAGGTCCTTGGCCTGCATGTAGCATTTGTTACAGGAAGCTTCAGACCATAAATAAATGCTCCTAAGAAGAGATGTTTAGACATTTCCAACCATCTAGTTCAATCTCGGTCCATGAGGGCCGCTGTCCTGCAGGTTTTAGAGGTTTCCTTGCTCCAGCACAGCTGATTTTAATTGAAGGCTGATTACCAGGCTTTTGCTCTACTGCAATCATTATAACCAGCTGTGCTAAAGCAGGGAAACCTCTAAAATCTGCAGGACAGCGGCCCTCGAGGACCGAGTTTGGAGATGCCTGATCTAGTTGTTCTCCCAATGGTATGAATTGGCATATTCTACAGTAATTTTCTTATATTCATCCATCCATGGTATTTAGTAAACTATCCTAGCATGGTCAAAGAAGGGTCTCAGTCTGTGATAGGGCAGTGCAGATAAACACAGAACTGATGCTCTCTAACTCTAATTTAGAGAGATAAATCATTTTTAATCGTGTGTTTGAAAACAGAAAGAAGCTGAAGAACCCAGAGAGAACAGGCAGAAATATTTCCCACCGTTTCTGAAAGGGAGTAACCCTTAACCCTACAGAGGAGCCCTTTATAGCTGTTTCTTTTCGGATCTGTGATGTCCTCTTTCGTACAACGGCGAAATTTAATGACCAAAGGCGATTTTGGGAAGTAGATCGATATTCCAACCTTCTGTTGTGGTAAACTTCAGGCCCAAACCTTCCTTTACCACAACATAGACTTAGACCTGGACAGATTTATTTTGTCATTTTGTCTACACAAGTGTCAATACAATCAAATTTCGTTTAGAACAGCTTAAAATGTAGCCCTGATAAGGTAAGCAACAGTGATAAAAAAAAAACATTGTGATATTAAGTCACAATGCGCCTCATTCATGTTTGCTTGGCAGCTGTGATGTCAGACGGATCTGGAAAGGATCTTAACATCCAAATGGGATTTTCACCCTGGTGGAAGAGGATCTGATGCTGGAGCATTAGGGGCTTGTTTCCTGGGCTTCACTCCATCAGTTGTTGTTGTTGAGCTGCTACTTCTATCTCCAGCTCCTGAAGCACTCGCTTCTCCTGGATCAGGGAAGGAAGAGGATGATGATGACGATGCTGTGAGGGGTGTAGCCCCCTGGGTTGAAGCAGCAGTGGTTCCAGCATTTGGCAGGGAAGCATCTAGAAAGCTCTTCTCATTTTCACCTGCAGAGGGCTGTGCTTCCTTCCTAGAGGCTGAAGATTGCCTTGAAACAGTTTCAGAGGAGTTTCCATTCACCCAGAGCTCTTTGTTTCTATTGGCACGGTATAGCGTTAGACCCTCCAGGCTAATAGATTTGTCCGGTATTGCTGGTTGCAGCCAAAACTCAGCAGTTACATGTTAAATGTCTCCTTTTTTGAAGAGAGTTTGACTCGAAAATTATCCATTTTGTTTTCCAATGAACGGACGTTGGAGAGATGTATTGATGGAAGTGATGGTCGGTGGGGAGCATTATCCACACTGCTCCATTCTCCCCTCACTAATGAGCAAGATCCAGAATCAGGAACTACCAGAGAGGGCGAGCAATCGGAAACTGCATGGTTTGTTTGTTTAAAAAGATATGACTAAATTTAAAGTCTTCTTGGAGAATTAGTGCATTAAATGTGTTTCCCCTTCTTCAGTGGCTGTTGGTGATCATTAGCATTACTAAGTATTTGGGTTTGTGTTGTAATCATTTCCCTGTTGCTTATCTATATTATGATCAGCTTTCTGTTTTCTGGGTTAAGCCATAAAAAATGGATGGATGGATGGATGGATGGATGGATGGATGGATGGATGGATGGATGGATGGATGGATGGATGGATGGATGGATGGATGGATGGATGGATGGATGATGGATGGATGGATGGATGGATGGATAGATGATGGATGGATGGATGGATGGATGGATGGATGGATGATGGATGGATGGATGGATGGATGGATGGATGGATGGATAGATGATGGATGGATGGATGGATGGATGGATAGATGATGGATGGATGGATGGATGGATAGATGATGGATGGATGGATGGATGGATGGATGGATGGATGGATGGATGGATAGATGATGGATGGATGGATGGATGGATGGATAGATGATGGATGGATGGATGGATGGATGGATAGATGATGGATGGATGGATGGATGATGGATGGATGGATGGATGGATGGATGGATGGATGGATGGATGGATAGATGATGGATGGATGGATGGATGATGGATGGATGGATGGATGGATGGATGGATGGATGGATGGATGGATGATGGATGGATGGATGGATGGATGGATGGATGATGGATGGATGGATGGATGGATGGATGGATGATGGATGGATGGATGGATGGATGGATGGATAGATGATGGATGGATGGATGGATGGATGGATGGATGGATGGATGGATGGATAGATGATGGATGGATGGATGGATGGATGGATGGATGGATGGATGGATGGATAGATGATGGATGGATGGATGGATGGATGGATGGATAGATGATGGATGGATGGATGGATGGATGATGGATGGATGGATGGATGGATGGATGATGGATGGATGGATGGATGGATGGATGGATGGATGGATGGATGGATGATGGATGGATGGATGGATGGATGGATGGATGGATGGATGGATGATGGATGGATGGATGGATGGATGGATGGATGGATGGATAGATGATGGATGGATGGATGGATGGATGGATAGATGATGGATGGATGGATGATGGATGGATGGATGGATGGATGGATGATGGATGGATGATGGATGGATGATGGATGAATGGATGGATGGATGATGGATGGATGGATGGATGGATGGATGGATGGATGATGGATGGATGGATGGATGGATGATTGATGGATGGATGGATGGATGGATGATGGATGGATGGATGGATGGATGGATGATGGATGGATGGATGGATGGATGATGGATGGATGGATGGATGGATGGATGATGGATGGATGGATGGATGATGGATGGATGGATGGATGGATGATGGATGGATGGATGGATGGATGATGGATGGATGGATGGATGGATGGATGGATGGATGATGGATGGATGGATGGATGGATGGATGGATGGATGATGGATGGATGGATGGATGGATGGATGGATGGATGGATGGATGGATGATGGATGGATGGATGGATGGATGATGGTTGGATGGATGGATGGATGGATGGATGGTTGGATGGATGGATGGATGGATGGATGGATGGATGATGGATGGATGGATGGATGGATGATGGATGGATGGATGGATGGATGGATGGATGGATGATGGATGGATGGATGGATGGATGGATGATGGATGGATGGATGGATGGATGGATGATGGTTGGATGGATGGATGGATGGATGGATGGATGGATGAACCATTGTGGATCAGATATGCTTCAACCAGGGTCTGAAATTAACACTTGCCAACTGCGACTAAATTTTTCATTTGCAGAGTTGATGCCAGAGCGCCATTCGCCTTGTGGCTTTTATTATGCCAAGTCTCCCCTCTGTCCCTTTGTTTCACACACACTGATAGACAGACACGCATAGAGAGCACACCCTCAACACCCTGTCGTTTAACTACAACGCCGCCGCCAGGCAAACTGTGGCAGTATATAGTTGGAGCAACCGAGACTTGTAAAAATAAAGAAGCCGATAAGGAGGAGGGGGAGCGAGGATCCAAAGCCCCCAGGGCAAAGAGAAAGTTTCTTGATAAAATTGAGCTTGTTATGGCGCTTTACAGAACGGCGTCTTTATGATGATGATGATCCAGAATTTCCTCATTGTGGGATAATAAAGACTTTTCTATTCTATTCTAAAATGCTAAGCTAATGAGCTGTGCATTGTGCAGCAGATATGCAGAAGACAAAAATAAAAATGTGTGGCTGTATGTCAGTCTATGAAACTGGACAGCATCCATGAAACATTTGCTGAATGCTCATGTCTCAGGCTCAGTTGAAACTACCCAATGCTGCAGCAACGCTGATGGCTAAATCAACACAAACACATAAAGATAAAGATATTTTTTTGCGCTGTCCATGACACTGGAAGAAAGGCTACACTTTTATTTATGGACAATATATCAAATAGAAATAGTCTAAAATTGTTTGAAAGGTTTCATTTTTGGTCACTTTATCAAATAAAAGTATCTTGCACTTTTTTTGAAGGAGACATACCATGTGTCAGCCTGCCTCAGAGCCTGCACCATCATTCTTGTCCCCAAAGGAGCCTTTGCCAGGCTTCAGTTTTTAGACTTCAGCTCTGCTTTCAGTCCCATCATCCCAGCCCTGCTGCAGGACAAGCTTCACCAGACGAGCACGTCTGACTCCACCAGCAGGTGGTTTAAAGACTTCCTGACTGAAAGGAAGCAGCTTGAGAAACTGTAAATACAGGTCTGTGATTCAAGGATCTTCATTAATATCAATAACTGAACTTTATTGATCTAACATTGGAGAAATTTACCTCTGCATTTGACCCATGCCCTTGGAGGAGCAGTGGGCTGCCATCGGGCTGCTATCCGATATGTGGAACCCGGATCGGACACTGACGCAACAACAGTTCCCCTCTCTTTATATACTGACACACAAGGTACAGAACAGGGTGAAGACATGACACAAAGGAGGGAAACATGTATACTGTTTTTTCTTTAGGGCTAATGCTGAGAGATGGGTTAGTGTTAGTGTCGGTTTGCAGTTTATAGTTTATGAAACATTTTTGCAAGTTCATGCCACAACCTCTCATGCACTCTGCATGATGAGAGGGGTACCGCTGTCTATCTGATGCAAGAGGAGGCTCGACCAGCAATCATTTTTGACAAGTTGGGAGGGAAAGTGCCTTCCTGAGAGGGACGGAAGATTGACCAACAGTAGAGATGTTTGTTGACTTAAGAACGCACACAGAAAGACCTGATATTTGTGCATTCTTGATTTGTCTTCAAAATAACTTTGCTACTTTTAGCCAACAAATCTACCACTGAACTACTGCAGTTTCTGATATCTCCAGTTTTTATCTGAAACTCCTGACCTGAATATAAGGAAAAGTTTGCATTAAGCAAAATTCTGGCTGCAGCAGTAACAAATAATGGGTTTTCTTGAAGACCTAAATCTATCTGTATTCCTCCCTAGGCATCGTTCGATGTCAGGATGACCCCAGCAGTGACCCTTAGAGGGTTCAAAGTTCACACAGAGTGGAGAGCAGCTCTGTTTAAGTTTGTATTGATGCCAGAAAGACCTTGTCAGACCTGCTGCTCTTCCTATAAAGGTTTGCTTTTCCTTTGCTGACACAAGGTCACCACTTACAGAAGCTTTCAGTACCTTTACCGAACCTCTGCTTCTGTTTGGAAAGCTTTATAAGATTGGAAGGAGGAAGGTAAAATCTCTCTCTGGCATCAGAACTAAATGTCTAAAAGTGTGGTTTAGAATAACAGAACAATCTCCTTATTATCACTTTTTTTTCTGAGCACTCCGTGTTTATGCAGTGAGTCATTGAGCCAGCAAATTAATAACGATTTCTAATTGTTGGACTCAGTGCAGACATTATTAGCTGCTTGAATTGCTAAATGATTCTGCGCTGCTTGAAATCCACCCAATGAGCTGTTCATGTGTAAACAAGACAAAAATCAGTAGAAGAAACAGAAAACCAGTTAGTGTAAACAGGTTCTGATTTATCCCTCCTCAGCATTACAAGTAACAGCGCAGTGATGCGGGTGATTCAATGAAGGCAGAGTGGAGGATGAACCAGACCACAGAAATGCTGCAGAGTCTGGATCTTGAATGTAAAAATTGGATCCAGTTCCTCAAAGCTCAGTTTGGTTTTCCCCTGCTAAGATAAATATCATTTTTGTTTATTTTAATGTTTAAAGAAGTAGAGCAGCATTAAATCATGATAACAACATCAAGCAGAAGAAAAAAGAAAAGAAGGAGTTGGTCGCCCTGTTGCCTGGCAGCAAAAAGGTCAAGAGGTTCACTGAGATGTTTTTGGTGAATATGACACTGGCATTGATTTATTTTTGGATCAGCAGTGGTTCTGGTTCTGGAACTCTCCCATATCTGCCTTTTCTTCTTCTGTTCATGACTACAGACCTTAACTAAGAGGCCTGAGGAGCTTTAGAGGTTCTGGTTTCTTTTGTGACCCTCTGGATCAGGGGTGTTTTTTCCAGCTAAGCAATAGCACACCAGACTCCAGTCATCTCATCAAGTCATCATGTTCAGATTGGACTCGCTTGATGAGACGACTGGAGTCTTGTGTGCTATTTCTTGGTTGGAAAGAAAACCTGCAGCCACACAGCCCTTACTGGAACCGCTTTGACACCCCTGCTCTGGATAACTTGCTAATGATATCCTAGAGTAAATATGGTAGGCTGGTCCCTCCTAGGTAGGTTGCCAACTCTTCCACCCTTTATCCTTGTGTGGATAATGGCTCTAATTGTGGCTCTCAATCAAAAAGCAATTCAATTCTGTTTATTTATATAGCGCAAGTTTGCATCATGCCATCTCAAGGCAGATCATCCAGTCAGATGGGTTCAAAGTTTTCTATCAAAGGAAAACCAGTTGATTGCATCAACTCAAATTCAATCTCTCACAACAAGCATGCTTGCAGTGACAGTGGAGAGGAAAACTACCTTTGAACAGGAAGAAACCTCCAGCAGAACCAGGCTCAGTGTGAGCGAACATCTGCTGAGGCCCACTGGGGTTCAAGGAGACAGAAGCAGACATAGAAAAAGAAGCATAGATACAAAAGGCAACTGTCAACCAGCTCCACAGGCGGCCCCGTCCAGGAAACACACAGCCAGGCAGAAATAAGCCTGACTGTCAGATGTCAGTGATGTTGATTATCCTGTCTTAGCGAATTACTTTACACCAAGGAATGATGTGATGCTGTTTGATATCTATTAGCCTACTTCTGTCAGGTTGTGTGGAGATTTTGAGGACCAGCAGAGAAAAATCAGCAAGGATGAGTTTGGATGATTTAATTAAAGTCCAAGGAGAACAGAGGCAAAAATCCAAAAATACTAAGAACCAAACAAAAACCAATAAACATCAGGGAGGATACTTGAGGAAAGCAAGAGACTAGAAAAACATCTACAACACAAGAAACCAGCCCTGAGTGAATGCTCTGCTGCTCTTTTAAGCCCAGCACTCTGATGACAAAGATTATCTTCACCTGTGTAGGCTACCCAGGTTCTCTACAAAGATCCTCTATGCAAGAGATGCATAACTCGCACTTGCTCCAGATAAGAACCCTGATAACTTCTCGTTAACTGATTTTATGTTTGTTGGGAGCTGGAGTAGTACCACCTTCCTCCAGCAGAGTCCGCCGTGGATCCTCCTGAGCCTAGCCTCCTGCACAGCTGAGGCTCATTCCTTCATCAGAGGGTCCACACTATATAAGCTGTCTTCAGACCTTGCCTCAATGTCGCAGTGTTGAATTCAGTTGGTTAGCACTTAAGCCAAGATCCTTCTGAGTACTTTGTTGACTTTGAATCCAGACTGGATTCTAACCCTTTCTGTCTCTACTTTCAGGAAACCTGTTTTTCTCCTGTGAAGCTCTGGAAGAGCTTGACCTGCCGAGCCTGCCCTCTGAGCCAAACCTGAAGACTCCTCTCTGGATTTCCATGCAGCTCTGGACCTAGAGCTGGAAACTCAAAACCAAGGTCTGCCCTCTCTCTAGAATTAAGACGCTGAAGCAGCTAACGGACTCTGCTGAACAAACATTCTCTGGACCCAACAGTTCTCCTCCCAAAGCTTAACCAAGAACCCTCAAGGTACAAACCTGAAACTCTCAAAGTCAAACTCTTCTGAATCATCGCTAACTGAACTGTCTCCCACGCAGACTCCAGTGAACCTGCGCCCCAGGCCTGAACCAGAACCTGTGATTACTCTGTGCTTGTGAAACAATAAACATTGTTAAACCTTTTACTTCAGTTTCCGTTTCGTGGGTTCTGCATACTTGGGTCTCTCTTGTGAACCCACCATGACAATGTTTAGGGCAGTTATGTGACCAAGCCTGGTTTAGTTTGGTTTATTTCAATTTAACTTTGATATTGATATTGTTTGATATTGTACATTTGAGTGCGAAAAAAAACAAAGTCTCTTCAGCTTTTTTTAAATAAAGTTGTCCAAACTTTATTCCTATTTTGTATAATTTCCATGTAATTCCATGTAATAGATTTTAAGCAGACAAACTAACATGAGGGGGGTAATATAACACAGCAAAGGCAAAAAAGGATAAAAAAACAATACAAAACAAAAAACCTATAAGCAAATCAATAAACAGAGGCAAGTGGAAAGGACAGGGTAGGCCGACATGTAAGTGTTAACAAAAGTCAGCAGATAATAATATTGTGTGCTACGTATGTATGATAACTAGTTGTCGTGATTGGAAATACTAATTACAACAATATAAATATAGTTAGGAAATGAAAAAAAAAAAACTTTATTTAGAGCACAAGGGTTTTCAAAAGAATTCAGTTTTTGATGTAAATGGGCAAGAGAGTCACTTTTTTAATCAGTTTAGCTTTAAAACTTGCTTTCCGCAAAACAGGAAACTGATTCCCGTGTAATGGCCACCTTTGAGGCAACGGATCCTGAAATCCTGCTGACCGTAAAGGTGTGACTCTGACACAGGCTAAACAGTCAGCACACTTCAGTGGAATCACTTAGTGAAGCTGTTTGCCATCCTGACATGTGTGTGCGGCGGCATTAGACCTCTGAGTAGTGAGATTTTTCTCCAAGCCTATTTGAGATTCATAGCTTTGGAATTGAACTCTAAAGTGCAGAGAGGCCACCTTTAAAAGCGGGAAAAAATGCTGGCGCCTGTCTGGACCTTATCCTCCTGAGACCTGCTGACGAGTTTGGCCCTTTTCAAAATCCGGCATTAGAAATCAAGAAGTAATTCAGCTGAGAAAGTGAGACAGAGACTTCTTCAACTATGTTGTTACCTAGGAGGTGTAAAACACAGAGAGGAAGCTGAGTATGCCTGAACTTCTGCAGCCTTAATAAATTGTAGATCTATATTTAATGAAAAGCTGCTCCCTTCTTATGCTAAGGGTAAATCATGCAGTGCTTTTATTACAGAAACTTGCACACCTACTTAAGAAAGCAGTGAGTCATAAAACAGGCTTTAAAGGCATAAAAACTGCTAAGGCCCCTCCAAGGTAACACCATCAAATCCAAGTGTGGGTGGTTGTTGCAGGGTCTTGTTAACATGTTTTTTTTTCCCATTGCATGTTATGGATAATAGAAACCCCATCTTCCCTCATCGTCCACAAATCATGTATATCCTGGTGATAAAAGACTGATTTTTTTATGGAGGTTTTTGGTAGTAAAAGTAGCAAATATTCGATGACATGTGGCCTGAGAGAACCGGTGTGGACTGATGCGTTGGAATGGAAATCTGATCGCATTTCGAGACTGCTACTGGCATTGTTGCTTTTAGAAATGAAGCGGCTACGTGCTTCACACAAAATGATCTCGCCAAGCAGCTAAAACAAAAGCAAACCTTCCAGCTTTAACCAGACCACCGGGAAAAGCATAGAGCTTCGAGGAGCAGGGGGAATGAACACACCTCCAGATTGCACATACATACAGCTGATACCAGATACCGTATTAAATCAGACTAAACTTTTATCTTGGACCTATTTTAGGCCAGCTAGGGTGACCAGAATGTTGACATGTCATTCTCAAGGTGCTTTGTTAAATGCCTTGAAAATGACATGTCAAATACTAAACTAACAAATAGAATGTTATTGGTCTGAGATTATACCATCATTAGTAGTTATTCTGTTAAAAAGCTTATACTTATGATTAGTTATGATATATTTAAAGTTAGCATGGAACAAATCTGAGGATAACTGTATATGCTAATCAATAATTTGGCTTATTATTGTCACGGTTTGTTTGGAGGTTTTTGAGAGGACCCAAATGCAGAGGCTGACACGCAGGGTGTCAGGAATCCGGTTTTTGTGGGTTGTTTCTGCATTTGGGTCTGAACTTTGTAACATCATGACACAGGGGTGAGTTCTTTAAAGATTTAATGAAAGATCAGGCAGCAAAAACAGGAATCCAAAAAAATCCAACTTAAAAATGTTAAACAAAAACAGGTATCCAAAAATCCAACATAAAAATAAAACACAAACCAGAAGCATGGAGACATCAAGGGAAAACCATCAAAAGGATCCAGGGTGAGACAAAGTAAGACGAGGAACCAGCACAGAGGGACTGCAGAGGGAGTGTATTTATGGCTGACTGAACAAAGGTAGGACTAACGAGCTGATAGGGAGCAGGTGTGACTAGAGCTGATGAGGAAGCCAAGGGAAAAGAACACAAGGGGGCAGCAGAGGACAGACAGAAAAACCTAAGCAACTTAAATGAATCCAGACACACCAATGAATCTAGAAAACAAGGAAAAATCTGGATTAACTTGAAACTGAAAACTTAAAGAAAAACAACAGAACCAAGATCATTACAATTATCACTGATATGGTAACACAAAGTTCAATTCCTGGTCACATTTGACTAAATAACCAGTGATTAAGTAATAATACATGAATAACTAGAAAACAGAATCTTGCATTAGACAAAATGCTAAGGATACTCTCGTTTACCCATTTTATGATGGAGCTCCTATAGCAATCATTCACAAGTTTTGAGTTTTAAAATTAAGTTAAAAGCAAACCAGAATAGCTAATAGTGCAACTGATTGTTAGTAATTAGCTGCACTTCACATTTAGCACATTTACTGATTTATTGTTCCGCTAATGTAGCTTAAGATTATCTAACATCTGTGCTTATTTACTAATTACCAAATATGTACTCTGCAGTTCAGCATCATGCATCGTAGGGAAATTGCTGTTCCAACTGTTGCATTTCTGAATTTCTGAGTGTTGCTCGACTTTACACGAGTGAATAAAGTGATTTGATTGGTTGTTTATCAAGGGGGCGGGATTGTTGAGTCAGAAGGTTCGCAAGCAAGTTTGGTTGTGGCCGGTTTCTGGGAAGCATCTTGCTAACCAGTTAGCATCTTAGTGCTAGCAGGTTCCCAATGGGAAATTCCATTGGGACCAAGTAGCACTAAATTGGTGCCTTAGAAACGACGCTGTCAAGGAACGCTATGGACAGCGGAAACATGCAAGAGGAGGAGAGTTTAGTGTCGGAGGTCGTGGATGAGTCTCCTCCGTCATCCATTTTTTATTTAGAGGAGGAAAGCGGGGACGAAGATGTTGTGGAAGAGGACGCCAGGGCGGCAGAAGCTTGGTTTGGTGTAGAAGGCTTCCAGCCGTACATGTTTGAGCCCTTGCCTCGCAACGCTGCCAGCTGCGTATATTAGCTCCGACATACGAATGAAGATGCTATGATCAAAAAAATATGATTGACAGATGACCGTTGATACATGATTGGCAGAATTTAGGTGTACAAGCTGGCCTATAACAAACTGGCCTGCATAAAATAATAAAAATAGAAATATTCTAACTTTTAGGACGATAGGGTCTGATGAAGAGTACATTTATATTCATGTTTAAGCCAGAATGATTTAAAATTGAAATATGATTTCCCTACGACTTCAAACTGAATATCCATTAGTTCCTATGTCAATAGAATGAATTCAGTGTCTTTATTGCAAAGCGAAGACAACATTTAACACTGAAGAACATCCTTTGAAGTGACAGTTTAGCTGAGAGGGGAAAAGAGAGAACTGAATAGAAGCTTTTCAATGCAAAAGTTAAAGAACAAAATGAAACACACGTTCAAGGTTTCAGAAGATGCAGCACATGCAGAGGTGACGTCAAGCTCTCCAATGTCCTTGGTCTGTATGACCACTGTTTATGTGTTTTCAATATCTTTGTTTATAGCTCATGTTTTAGCTTTCTAGTCATTTCATTTTGCAAAGCTTTCAAATCAATACATTTAAAGCACTATTCTTTTAATATCATGTTTCTTGTATATAAATGGAATTTGGTATTATTACTTTTTTAACTCCCAGTCATGTTCTTAGTTCTTGCTTTCAACAATCTGCTTAAAATAAGCAGCATCAGTTTTTTCTCAATGTTTTAAATAGAACTGATGGCATCAGCTCTAAATGCCTGCTTTGGTCCCTGAAATGCTTTATTTTAGCTTTGATAAACTTGTTACCAGAGCTTTTAAAGTGCTTTAATTAAAACAATCTTTACCTTCTTTTTCCCTAAAGTAGAGGTCCAAACAGATGTGTTATATCTTTAGCTTAATAGGTGAAAATAAATTATCCTTACCTTTTTATTGTTTAAACCCTTTGCCTGCCTTGTTTCCCCAAATCAGAGTTTTATGTTTTTTAGCAAAGGCAAACTAATATGAAGTGATTTCAGACAGTAGCCCAACGGTGCGGCTTACTTCTGTCTGTAGCTATCAGACCTGAGAGTTGGCTGTAGGTTTAGGGATGTTGGTTGGTTGCATATATCTCAGGTCTTCTTCAGCCTCTAAAGCTTTTCCTCCAGTACTGTTGCAGATTTAGCTTCATTTATCTTCTAACAAACTCTATCTACCTTCCTTGTCCCTACTGAAGAGATGAATCCCCATGGCTTGATGCTGCTACCAGCTGTTTGGATACTTTGTTCAAGGAGATCCACAGTGTTGGTTGTCTGGTTCAGCCTAGAAGTGACCGGACAATCTTTTTCCCACTGTGTTTTCTTTACTGTGTTCCTTCTAAGTATCTGCATTTATTCTGGACTGGATTTGCTAATGAAGTGAATTCATGGTCTCCGTTTGGTGATTTGATCAGTCACTCTAGATTGTATGTATTTCAGGACTCCTGTTTTTGTGTCTGTTTTCTGTGTTTGTCTCCCTTCCTCCACCAGGAGGCGCCTGGTTCTGGTCCGCCTCCTCACACACCTGCTGATGGTTTCCTCGTTAACGGAGTGTTCTTAAGCTGCTGGCTGCCACTACCTTGATGCCAGAGTGTTTGCCAGTTTTAGGGTACTCTAGCCAAGCTGAGTTTTTGTCAATCTGAGTTTAACTTTGTTTTTTCTTTGCCTCTCGGCAGGAAGTGATCCTGCTAACTGGATCTCTCGGACCTTCAAACCCTGGAAGGATAAACTGAGCTTCAAACTGAGTTCGGATTCAAACAGGAAGTTTGGATCCACTTTCCCCAAGAGATCGTTTGAGCTTCTCACTGAGAAAGGGATTATTCTCCACAACGACCCGTTCAAGTCCTGCAGGAAATCTGAGTGGCAGTAAGTATCTCTGTTCACCAACTATCACCTGCATTCTGGGTAAAACCTGTTCCGCCCTCCACCCAATCAAACAGACACTGGAACTACAGCACAAAGACAGGAGTCAAGGACACAACATCTTCACTGGAAACGTGAGTCTGCAACCAAAACCTCTTCTCCAAGTTTCACGAGTCAAATTCCCCACTGAGCCTGAACTAACCGCTGTGTCTTCTCCTCACTTTGCAGTTCCGGTTGAGCAGTGTTCTGAGCAACACTTCTCCCCCAGTTTACTTCTTCAATAAAACCAGTTAAACCTTTTACCTGGACTCTCTGTTCGGTTTCCTGCATTTTGGGTCAGAACTTTGAAACATCATGACAATGTAGGGGTGCCACAGTAAAGGGGCGTGGGGGCATTTTACTATATCATCCTGGTCTATGACATAAACTTCAAGAGTGTTTTCAAAGCACCTTATTATTAAACACAGATTATGAGTCTAATAATGGAAAGAAATAAAAGATTTGTGTTTGAAAGCACTCATTTGGGTCCCTGCTGTCCTGAATCACTCAGATTCTGGAAGGAAAATTAATAAACAATAAATCACCTTGTTTTGATAAATTAGACAAAAAAATTATTCAAATGAAGCTAATTGATTAAAACAGAATTGCTTTTGTTCACATGCTTCGTTAATAGTCGTGGCATTTATGCATGATGCATTCCTGTAACTCCTCAGCAGGAGTTTCTATTACTTTCTTGAGAGCAAATTCCCCTGGAAACTTATTCACTCTGTATTTATAATATTATTTAGCTTTCATTCAGGGTTTTAGGACTTTCTAAGCCAGCTGTAACGGTCAGCTTAACCCTGTGTGCTTATGAGATGGTCTTTTAGTAACTTGCATTGACTTCATGCAAGACTGACAACAGGATGGTGAAACTTTTGTCTTAAAGGCATCTTCTGGGTGAGGTTAGATTTTAAGTATTTATGGTTTAATGTCTGTGTCTGGGAATAAACTGTAAACTTTAACTTCTAGCAGCCCGCTATCACTGTAACTTTCCATTCACCACTCAGTTTCTGTAAAAGCTGTAACATTTGCCCCGCTGCGTCCCTCCTGTCCATTAAAGGAGCCTTTCATGCAACTTCACTCTTCCCATTAGTGACCTATAGTGGATGATAAAATCCTGCCGTGCAGATGAACAGAAGATTCTCTGTCAGAGAAGAGATATTTTGTCAGTCCTAAATAATAATAAATATATATATAACTGTTTAAAACACGCTGAACAGCTTTCTAACCAGCTTTTTAGCAAAGTTATCTTAGAAATATCCAGGTAATTTTGTCTCTGAGTGATGTTTTAATCCCCCTGAGTTCGACCCGGTCAGATGTTCCTGATTCTGGGATTCCAGCGTTCTTGTCATGATTTGTACGCCTGTTGTGAAATGCAGCCATGTGGTAAAAGCTGCGACTGATTGCAGCAAATATCTCAGCCAGCAGAAGGATCTTCAGGCTCCATTAGATGCAGGGTTGTGCTCATAGGCAGCTCACCATCCTCCACCTCACAGCTCCTTTTAAACAACCCTTCCTGCCAAACAGTTTGACATGAAGACTTGACAAGAGAACAGAGACATTCAGATGGAATCGCCACACGAGGCGGAAGATGAAGGGCTTCGCTTCATGGCTTGATATCGTGCTCTACAGAGGGAAGTAAGAGATTCTCAGCAGAGCACTTCCTGAAAAGCTGTCGGCTCCTTTTGGAGAAAATTACACCTCCTCTGAGAACCTTTGAGTTTTAATACTGAGTCTGGAGGATCTTTAGTGACCCGTTACACCATTAAATGTTCCTATGTAGCAGTTGAAGGTATAACCTCCTTCCAATACCTTTACACTTTGTTAAAACTCAATTTCCATAAGTTTAATTTAATAGCACATTATAATAACAAGATAATGTAAAGGTTAAAGTGCATAGTAGTAGACTTAACTTAAAGGTTAAGCAGCCCTGATGTACTCTTTTCTAAAATCTGTTTGACAGACCAGTGAAAGTAGCGCTACAGAAATCCGGTCTTCTAAAAATCAAAGCTTGGACCAGTTTTCCTAAGTTCTGCTCAGACATCACCTCTTTAAAAACCTTACGTCATAAGACATGATTTTACACATTGGTGCAGAAAACTGCCGAAAAAAACCTTCTAAATTAGTTTAAAGCTAATCTGACCTGTTCACTAAAAAGAACATTGCAACCACTTTTGGCATTAACTTAATCATATATAAGTAAATCTTGCAGTAAAGAGGTCCAAATTCATTGAGTCAATAACCCACAAAGCCTGAAGTTTTTCTGGAATTCCACCATCCAAATCCCAAAAAACAGAAATGATTGATGGAATAATCCCTTGATTCTTTTGACCCAGCATAGATTTGCTCCTATTGACCGTTTTTGATACTTAGCTGTTCATCTCTAGATGATGGACCATTTCCAACAAGTGTTGAAGTCTTTGTTCTGCTTGCAGGCTGCCAGCCGCTGCTACAGTGAAGGAGCTATTCACATTTGGTAACGTTAAGAGCAGCCTTCTGATTTCCTCCATTCAGGCAGCTGGGGAAGCTTCCTTTAGCCTTAAAAAAAACCTTTAAAAAATATGCCAATATTTCTTCATCAGACTAACTGAGAGGTAATAATCTGAAACTCATATCTGTTTGATTCCCTGAGCAATTTCATAGAAGTAATACACTTTTGTGTGGCACTGTGCCAGTTCTGTGGCAGCATGCCTTCTCCAACACCTGAATCAATAAACGTTCAATAAACAAGTTGAATGTCTGAATGCTGATGAGGGATTTGGGCCATTTGATTCAGACGTTGGGAAGAAAATGCATCAGGAAAAGAACCTCAGAAGTTTCTGCTAAGACTTTAATCATTCTTATTCTAAATATCCACATAAAATTCATCTTTTAGTGAGGAATTAGTAAAGTAGCTTTGTTTTTGTTTCTTAAGCCTAATTCAAAATAAGTGAAAATGTTCTTTAACAATAAATATGGTTGACTTTGGTAGTGATCATCTATTGTTCATGTTCTTCTAATGAGAAATTATCTTTGCAATGATTCTCAATCATTTTTACTCCAACAAAGAAAACTAAACTCACCTGTTTAATCTTTAAATCCACCGAGAGGAAAGTAAATAACTTAAGACTAACATTAGCCAGCGTTAATACAGTTTTATGATTTTCTAAAATAAACCAATAAAATGGACATTAGCATAAAAACCGTGATCTGGAGTAAAACCATGGTAACTAAGCTCTTCCTAAGTGCAACTGATTTGTTTCATTATCCACACCATATTTTTGAGGGATAAAAACATAAAGCTGTAAAGTATTTTGAAAGAAAAGCAAAAGGAAACAAACCCACAGCGTCTCTGCTGCCTCATCGCCTTATTCTACCTTTTTTCCTTTTCCTGCTCTGACTGCAACCTTTAAGTCGTCCATTTTCTTTAGGCCGTATCGTGTGATAAAAACATTGATTTATAGCTCTTTGTTAAGTCTGATCCCACAGTGAAAATCTCAGATTTTCCATTCATTGATGGACCTTTCAGGTGGTATTCATCTTGTGCTGAATAAACATTCGACATCAGGTCCCTGAACAGGCTTTACGTTTTATTGTGTTTATGACAAAACCAAAGTGTTAGACAGCCGCAGGGTCACAGAGTGAAAATGTTGCTTTCTCGTTTTAACTGGTTTAATGTCTATTCTTTTCATTCAAAATGCAAGTATTTCCTTCTTTTCCCTTAATCCTGCTTATTTTAAATCATTGAGGAAAAAAAAATTGTGCTATCACAAACTGATTGAGTCTGTATTCATCTTATGGTAATCAGCTTGCAATGAATTTCACTAAACTGAAAATGTTAGGATTAATAATTATCATTGATGAAAAGGTTGCTTAAACCCCCAAAATACATAAACTGTTAAATATTATAAATTTGTTAGGGTTCCCAAAGATTGTAACGTGATCCCTGACGTACATGGAGGGCAAGATATCATTAAATATATAAATGTACCATGAAGTCAGCAAATATTACAGTTTAACCTAATACCTGATTCAAATATTCTGTTAACCGTTAAATTGTGAAATGCCCCATTAAAATAAAGAGTTAAATGTTAGGTTTTATTTGCTGTATGGTGATATGACAGAAACAAGGCTGCACAGAAGTTTTTCCATTTTAGGGAAGTAGAACGAGCACTTTTGGTTCTTTAAAATTTATTTCAACATTATTGTTTTTAAAGTTGTAGGGAAGTCAAATTTAAACATGAAATCGTTCTGGTTTAAACATGTATATAAATGTACTCTTTGATCAGTTTTTTGGGATGTTGATATTGTTCCAAAATTTAGAAAATTTCTATTTTAAAAAAATCCTGTCATAAAATCTGAGTTGTTTTTTTTCTCATTATCTTCTGCAGGCCAGTTAGTTCTACGTCAGCTTGTACACCTAAATTCGGCCAATCATATATCAACGGTCATCTGTCAATCACATTTTTTGGTCATAGCATCTTGAATCATATGTCGCAGCTAATATACACTATATTGCCAAAAGTATTTGCTCACCCATCCAAATTATTGGAATCAGGTGTTCCAATCACTTCCATGGCCACAGGTGTATAAATTCAAGCACCTAGGCATGCAGACTGTTTTTACAAACATTTGTGAAAGAATGGGTCGCTCTCAGGAGCTCAGTGAATTCCAGCGTGGAACTGTGATAGGATGCCACCTGTGCAACAAATCCAGTCGTGAAATTTCCTCGCTCCTAAATATTCCACAGTCAACTGTCAGCTGTATTATAAGAAAATGGAAGTGTTTGGGAACGACAGCAACTCAGCCACGAAGTGGTAGGCCACGTAAACTGAGTGCGAAGAGGTCGCCAACTTTCTGCAGAGTCAATCACTACAGACCTCCAAACTTCATGTGGCCTTCAGATTAGCTCAAGAACAGTGCGCAGAGAGCTTCATGGAATGGGTTTCCATGGTCGAGCAGCTGCATCCAAGCCATACATCACCAAGTGCAATGCAAAGCGTCGGATGCGGTGGTGTAAAGCACGCCGCCACTGGACTCTAGAGCAGTGGAGACGCGTTCTCTGGAGTGACGAATCGCGCTTCTCCATCTGGCAATCTGATGGACGGGTCTGGGTTTGGCGGTTGCCAGGAGAACGGTACTTGTCTGACTGCATTGTGCCAAGTGTAAAGTTTGGTGGAGGGGGGATTATGGTGTGGGGTTGTTTTTCAGGAGCTGGGCTTGGCCCCTTAGTTCCAGTGAAAGGAACTCTGAATGCTTCAGCATACCAAGACATTTTGGACAATTCCATGCTCCCAACTTTGTGGGAACAGTTTGGAGCTGGCCCCTTCCTCTTCCAACATGACTGTGCACCAGTGCACAAAGCAAGGTCCATAAAGACATGGATGACAGAGTCTGGTGTGGATGAACTTGACTGGCCTGCACAGAGTCCTGACCTCAACCCGATAGAACACCTTTGGGATGAATTAGAGCGGAGACTGAGAGCCAGGCCTTCTCGTCCAACATCAGTGTGCGACCTCACAAATGCGCTTCTGGAAGAATGGTCAAAAATTCCCATAAACACACTCCTAAACCTTGTGGACAGCCTTCCCAGAAGAGTTGAAGCTGTTCTAGCTGCAAAGGGTGGACCGACGTCATATTGAACCCTATGGATTAGGAACGGGATGTCACTTAAGCTCATATGTGAGTCAAGGCAGGTGAGCAAATACTTTTGGCAATATAGTGTAGGTAGCGATTGAAATAAGAAATCAGAATCCTTTCCTTTCCCATTGAGTTGCGTCCCAGTGTTCACGGGGATGGACGTCTGTGTCTTCGGCAGGCATAGAGCTAACAGAACTGGCAGCGTTGCGAGGCAAGGGCTCAAACATGTACGGCTGGAAGCCTTCTACACCAAACCAAGCTTCTGCCGCCCTGGCGTCCTCTTCCACAACATCTTCGTCCCCGCTTTCCTCCTCTAAATAAAAAATGGATGACGGAGGAGACTCATCCACGACCTCCGACACTAAACTCTCCTCCTCTTGCATGTTTCCGCTGTCCATAGCGTTCCTTGACAGCGTCGTTTCTAAGTCACCAATTTAGTGCTACTTGGTCCCAATGGAATTTCCCATTGGGAACCTGCTAGCACTAAGTTGCTAACTGGTTAGCAAGATGCTTCCAACAAACCGGCCACAACCAAACTTGAATTCGAACCTTCCACCACAACAATCCCGCCCCCTTGATAATCGACCAATCACATTCACTTTATTCAGTCGTGTAAAGTCGTGCACCACTCGGGAGAATTCGGAAATGCAAAGGTTGGAACGGCCGCTTCCCTTCGACTTTAAAGGGCTGAATTGTACAAGTCTGTTTATCTTAGATTCGAGTGCATTTGTTATCAATCTTTTATTACCTTTTTTTCTCCCGGTAGTTGTGTTACATTTTAGGTTAAATGAGTTCAAATAAGCAGGCATTCTTTATTATTATTTTATTTAATCAAAAGAATCAATGATGACTCGTTCAATCAAATAGAATAAAACAACTGTAGTGTTGGCTGTAAACTCAATATGATTACATTTAATTCAGTAAATGTCAAATTATGATAAATGTATGTAACGCTGTGACTGGCTGTGCGACAACCTTGGACAGACCACAAAAGTTAGAGACGCCCCAGCAGTCAGCAAAGAGGATGGTCCCAGTCACGCCTCCTCGCTTTGAACTGGTGGGCGCTCTGTAACTGGTGCTTCTTTACAGATTATTTTCTAAACTGATTTTAAATCAGGTGAGGATCTGTTCATTTCAACACCTATTAGAGAGAAATTTATGAATCTTAAATTTATTAATCATAAAAAAATGTAATGGTTGTTTAAACGGCCTCGTAAACGCTTCCAAATTGAAAGGGGGTCGTCACTCAAGACGTGCATGGCTCGACCCACCACTGGTCAGCGATCAGTAGGAAAATGTGACAAATATAAACATGTTTGAAATGATCTGTAAAAGAAAACAGATTGTTGGAAACAGTTTATAAAGCCAGCTTGAAATATGGAAACGAATTTCCTGCAGTGACCAACATGAGGGACACATTGGAGGTCATAAACATTTGGTCCTTTTCTTCTCCTCCCTCTGAGTCTGATACCATCTGTAGGGAAGAACCGCATGGATCCCATTAAAAAGGCCTCCTACCTGCTGGATGAGACGCTGTGTTTCTATTTACTGCTTTCCCCGTGTATAGTGCAGTGAGTGAGGTGGGGTGTGGGTGTGCATGTGGGTTCTGTATGTCCAAGGTTGTATGAGTAAGTAGGTGTTCCGGAATATGAGAGCAGATGGAGGCAGATGGCGGCTCATGCTGCAGTAAAACAGAATCTCATCACAGCTCGGCCAGTTAAAGCTGCTACCAGTAAAATAAAATAAAAAAAACAACGTTTAAATGTCCTAGAATAAAAGAGTCATAAAAACAAGCAATAGAGGAGAAGAAGGGCTGATGGAGGAACAGGTGGTGATAAGGAACCGTGATGAGACCAGAGGACTCGATGAAATCAAACTGGTTTAAACTCGCTTTTCAGAGTTTCTTCACAAATCCAAACTGTCTGTTCATCCCTCCATCCTTCCATCTGTCTGTTTTATCATGCGTCCATCTTCCATCCATCTGTCCGTCTATCTATTCTTCCTTTAGTCTGACACTTTATTTCTCCTTCCTTGCATCCCTGCATCTTTCCGTCCGTCTGCCCTTTCCTCCATACATCATTCTGTCTATCCCTGCATCCATCCGTTAATCCATCCATCGTCTGTCATCCTTTTATGCATCTATCCCTCTGTCGTTCCGTTCCACCATCTCTCTTTCTCTCTGTCCGTCCATCCATCCATCCATCCATCCATCCATCCATCCATCCATCACGGTGGTGGCAGCATCATGCTGCGGGGATGCTGGTCTATATTGAAAGTTAAATGAACGGTCCTGAAATTAGGTCTTATTATGTTTCTGCAGAGCTGCACATCTTCCCACATACTGCGTCACACTGTCAGTTTCCAGCAACACAAAGATGGCGAGCAGAGTGATCTCAGTGATGATGATTTAGCGGCGGAGCCATCTGATCATTTCCACCGTCTTCTTCACAGACAGAGGAGGACCCCAGCGGTTCTGAGCCTTAGTGGTTTGAGCTCGGAGGTTAATTGTGGCTCCTTTCTGCTCCTGCATACAGCTTTTCTCACTGTGTTCATCGATAAATATCAGCACCAAATAACAATAACAATGAATGAATAACTTTCTTATGACTGACTGAGACAAAATGAATGCCAAATCATTATTTTAGACTAGAAAGATGAGGAAAACTTCCTTTGTCTAGGTTTGATGTTGATTTTTTTTATTTTATATTTTATCATTTTCTCTTCAAAATTAATGTTTCTTTTTTTCCAATAGTTTAAAGGACATATGACTGACTGACACAACACTGATCTGAAGTCTGTCATGTTCGAATGAATGTGTCTAACCCACATGCAGAACACTCGGAGGCACATGAAAAAGTTCAAAGATTTATTAATAATAAATGTACAAAGTATGTTCAGATCCAGGAGGGGGCTTGACTGGTCACGAGTTCACTGCTGAGGAGGACAGAGAGATTAGTGGAGGTCCAGGTCTTTTGCAGGTTGTGAGTGTTCAGGTCTGTAGCTGTTCTGGAGTGGAGCAGAGCGGCAGAGGGGGGGAACCTTGAGGGCCCAGAGGTTGTCGGCAGGCTGAGGGCAGAGGCGGAGGCAGAGCTTACTGAGTGCAGGCAGATCACAGATTGAGTTTTCCTTCCAGTAATCTTCTGAAAGCTGGCAGGCAGATACTTGACTGAGGCAGCTCTCCAGAGTCCTACTGAGAACGAGCAGACAGATCACCGGCAGAGAAACTCTCCAGAGTTTCAGGTATTCAGGCAGGATAAACCTGGGAGGCAGAGAGGAAAAAAACGGGATCAGGTTTGGTTTACAGAATGTCAGAGATCACAGACAGGCAGGTTGGCTCAGGCTTGCTAACCGTTACTGGCAAACACTCTGGCACTGGAGTGAAGCCCTCCGCCTCCTCCAGATCCCAACAAAGTCATTATACCAGACTAATCAGATCATACAGACCTGTTTTATCTCTTTTTAATGCATTTTCTATTTTTATTTACCTTTAAAATGAAGAGAACCGTGAATTATTTTAATTTAATATTAGAACGTAATCATTTCATTTATTGTCAGTCCCTAATCGAACCTCAGCTGCAAAGGTAGAGCTGCTGATGACAGTTTTCCTAAATTCCATCACATCCCTAGTTTAGCGATCGAAAATCAGATGCAATAACCCTATTTTAAGCTGAGGAGGGCGCCAAACATATTGCTTTATGACACAAAAACAGGATTTCGTCAAATGTGCAGGAAATTGTCAAACTCTGCACAGGACACATAGACGACACTTTAAGAAACATGTTAAAGTTTATGAGCGAAAAAAGAAAGTGATCTAGGGGTGAGTCGTCCTTTAATAGAAAACCTGCTGGAGGCGGCGATATCAATAAATAATCAGTGTTTCCTGTTCAGGCCAGACAGTTTACTCATTGTGTGCAAGTTAAAAACAAAACACTCGAGCAGGATGAGACATGTTAAGAGGCTCTCTCTGGGGCTAACTCTTTTTCTGCAAATGTTTTGGATCAATGCGTCGGTTCTGGTGGTTCAGATACAGTGGAATGAGAAAAAAATGTGGAGGCTAATCGAGCTGGAGGCGTCTCTGCAGAGGTCAGAGCAGACCTGCGGCAGCCACTCTCTGTCGGGTCACAACCCTGAAAGTGTTCACTTCAGCTGCTCTGTCAGCTCCGGGAAATGTCACTGCATTTCAGCAGAAAGCCAGAACCGACGCCGCGCTCACACACTTTCACACTCTGTGCTCTGAGTTTTCATTAGAATATGCAAGATTGCACGCAGCTCAGGAGGAGCTGGAAATAAACCATAAATATGAGAAAATCTGTGTAATCTGCATGTGAGTGGAAGATTCCTGTCCAAAGGTGGAAACTATCGCCCTGATCCGTGAAAGTCTTCAAATTCAGCAAACATGTTAGCAAATGTAGGAGGTAAAAAACATCCCGCATTGGTGGACAATCAAGGTTTTATGTAGTGACACAAAGAACTGATAAAAATGTGTTTATTTATTTATTTATCTGATAAATTATCTGAAATTTAAATCTAACATGAATTACAAAATGGACTGGTGCCCTGTCCAGGGTGCACACCACCTCTCACCAGTAGACAGCTGCACCAGCACCCCATCTCCACCCTAGCTGAGATAAGGAAGATGGATGGATGGATGAATTACAAAATGCACAAATAAGTAATTAAATATAAAAAAAGATCAAAATCAGATAATAAAAAGTACATGTATTTATTCTACTTAAATTATAATAAATGAAGAGTATTTTTAGGGGGTCACCGGTCTTTCTCACCGTTATTTTTTTGTTCACAAGTATGGGGCCATTGCTCCAAGGATGGTTAGTTTTATTCGGTCTATTTATTTATATTTCCTATATAATACTTCCTGAGGCAGATGTTTTAACAAAATTCCATCATGGTCGTATAATCTCAACAAAGACTTATGATTCTTATCTTTTTTTTTACATTTTAATTGCTTTTTCCTTAATCTTCTAACAGGTAGCTTCCTATAAATTCTTTTAATCTTAAATCAAATGTTGTTGGATTGGGATAAAGCAGGCAGACGTTAAGCTGCTTCTGTCTTCCTCAAACTGTTGCAATTCAATTCAATTCAAAAATAATTAATTAATCCCAAAGGGAAATTAAATGTTTCAGTAACTCATAGTTTTTTGGGTATTTTGATAGCTTTAAAGTTAAATCTTGTTTAAATCTTTAAATGTATGTCTGATGATGTCTAGTTTATAAGACTAATCCTGGTTCAGACTTGAATCTTAGATCTTTAGATACGCTGTTGAACCACACCTCTTAATTGGCTTCATTTGTGGCCACGCCCTACCACAGAGGAGCACCAATGAGAAGAGGAGGCCTCTTGAGAGGGTTCCTGGACCCTTGTTGTTCAGCAGACCATCTAAGGCCGGGGATACACTGTACGACACTTCAATCGTTGTACTCAGCTACAGCTCAAACTGTATGACAAACCACAGGGTTTAAAAGTTCACATCTCACGATGGAGCTGGATGTTCTTCCACTGTATCTCCTCTGATGTGATCTACCTGCTCACACTGTATGTCCAGAAACCACACGCTCGGACTCAGCGCAGAGAGATGGCGCTGGACAGACTGGTCAGTCTGGAAGAAGACGAAGAACTTTGCACATGCTCAGCGGGAAAGGTTCTGGTAAATCGGCTTGTAGCTTCTCTTCAACAGCTGGATTTGCCCACGAACGACGACCGCCATTCAAACATGTTTGATTTTCTCCCATCCTAATAACGGTTTAAGTCTGAGATTTGAGCAGTGGTGAACAAAGTATTCATCTATTGTACTTAAGTAAAAATATTGATACTAAAGGTCAAATCTTACTCAACTACAAATAAAAGTTGCTACTGAACTACTTACTTTTAAAATTACTTTAGTATTTAAAAGTACAAATTGAATGTTCTGATAGCAGAACATTTCTGTTTAATTTTCAGTCATTTTGCAGAACCTTGTAACTTTCAGAAACCACCTGATGACTGACCCATAGAGGCACTCTGATACCAATTCTACACCACCTGTGAAAAACTTCAGCATAAAAATGCCTCAAAAATATCTAGATGGCTATTTTGATTTCTATTTAAAAACAAACCAAAAAGAATCTTTCACTATGGAATAGAGGTTTATGGTTTAATCTATTACACAAAGAAACTATAACTACTGAACAACTTGGATACATGGCAACAACTAACACCTTAATGAAATTATAGATTACTACTACTGCGGGTACTATTTAATGAAGATGCCAGTTGGGGACCTGTGAGGCGTCTGTTTCTCAAACTATAAACTCTAATGTACATATCTTCTTGCTCAGTTGTGCAACGTGGCCTCCCACTTCTTTTTTCTACTCTGGCTAGAGCCTGTTTGTGTTTTCCTCTGAAGAGAGTAGTACACACCGTTGTAGGAAATCTTCAGTTTCTTAGCAATTTCTCGCATGGAAAAGCCTTCATTTCTAAGAGCAAGAATAGACTGTCAAGTTTCAGATGAAAGTTCTCTTTTTCTGGCCATTTTAAGCGTTTAATTGACCCCACAAATGTGATGCTCCAGAAACTCAATCTGCTCAAAGGAAGGTCAGTTTTGTAGCTTCTGTAATGAGCTAAACTGTTTTCGGATGTGTGAACATGATTGCACAAGGGTTTTCTAATCATCAATTAGCCTCTGAGCCAATGAGCAAACACATTGTACCATTAGAACACTGGAGTGATAGTTGCTGGAAATGGGCCTCTATACACCGATGTAGATATTGCACCAAAAACCAGACATTTGCAGCTAGAATAGTCATTTACCACATTAGCAATGTATAGAGTGTATTTCTTTAAAGTTAAGACTAGTTTAAAGTTATCTTCATTGAAAAGTACAATGTGACCCCAAACTTTTGAACGGTAGTTTATATATATATGTGTGTGTATATATATATATATATATATATATATATATATATATATATATATATATATATATATATATATATATATATATATATACATCAATTATTTAGATTTGAAATGTAGATTTTAAATCTTTGTTGAGGATTAAAATTTTAGCTTTCAAATATATGTTTATGTTTAAGGTTTATTATCTAAAATGTATGCATAGGATGTAGAATCTGTTTTAACATTTGTATTTCGATACAGATGTATGATTAAGATTCAGTGTTTTACCACTAAGTGTTATGAAAACACTTGGCACATGGCAACATTATTTATGTATCATTTTTAATACATAAATAAGAGAACATAAAATGCATAATTAAAGATAAAGGGTTGCATTAAATTAAGATATGAATTTAAAATTACATATTAAATAATGATATTGTATTTCAAAAGGCATTTATTTAATATATGATCTAAAATTTAAATAGATCATTAAATGTCTAATTAAATATTTTAAAAGAATTATTATTAAATCAAATTATTAAAAGTACATTTATATTTTAATCTATTTAAATTGTATTAAATGAAGAGTATTTTTATTTTTTTGGCAGTGTTATTTTTTGGGTCGCAAATTTGGGGCCTTTGCTTTTTATTTATTTATGTTTTCCATTTCTTTCATTTCCTCTGTAATGCTTCCTGAGGCAGATGTTTTAACAACATTCCATCATATAATCACAACAAAGATTCTTGATTCTTATTTTTTTTTACCTTTTAGTTGCGTTCCCTTATCTTCTAACAGGTCAGTTCCCCTAAATTATTTAACTCGATCTTAAATCAAATGGTGTTGGACCAAGCAAGTCAACGTTGAGCTTCTGCAGTGAGCTTCCAAAAGCACCGAGGTTAAAAAAGGGGGATCTGTGATTAAAAACTGCGTTTTGCCAAAGAAGCACCAGTTTAACCAGTGACACTGGTTAGATATCCAGTGGGAATCCATCCAGGGATGTCTGGAGAAAGAGACCCTCAAATCAGCATATGATACTAAAAAAGCTGCATAAGTAGATAATTAGCTGCTATAAAATATTACATCTACTTCCAAGAGGAGTGGATTTAAAACTTTGACCCAAACTGTAAGCAACCCTTTATGTAGTCTTTTGTTAGAACCAATTTATTCCTTTTACTGGTATATTATATGACTTTCCTGTGGTGTTTAGTATAGCTCAGACAAAACGGCACTAAACCCCCGAGACTTCCCTGCATACTTTTAATTAATTTTCGTCTCTGTTGACGATGGCTGCGTTCTTGTGAATCCCTCTTAGTACCGGAGGCTTCAGTGACCATGAAAAATTCCTCTAGTAATTAAGCAAAACTTGGAAATAAATGTTTCTGATTCTTATCTTTTTCCGTTTCTCGGCTGCATTCTGCAGATGTGTCTCAAACAAGATTTAAAACTCTTTTTTTAATTCTTTCTTTAGTAAAGCCAACAGAGCAGCAGGTCACTGCCTTCCCTTTTCACCAGCAGCACCGTCCTGCAGACAAATCTGCACAAGCGGCTCTGGTCTTTAACATTAACAAGCTATTTGAATTTAAACACATTTTCATAATCATGTGTTGGTGTAGTGGGAAGAAAGTATTCAACTATTCACCCTTGTTAAATAAACGGAGATCAAAGGATTTCACTCAGTCTGATTTTATTCATAATATCTCATATGGCCCTCATGACGCTCACGCTGGATAATGTTGTCGCTGCAGGTGAAACTTTTATAGTGAGTAAATAGGATAAATTAATATATGAAATAAGACAAATCTAAATGTTCAGACTGTGATGGTCACATGGTCAGTAACTCCACACACAACCACTTTTACATAAGTTTAATACACAGTAGCATTAATGTATTGGTTTGCTTATTTTGACAATATTAAAAAACATTAGTTCCAATTGTGGCGCACATTTGGTTAACTTTTGTATATTTAATTTTGTCAAATGCTTAATATATTTTGTGCTTTCCTTTCTGGTGTGGTGGGAGTGCCGTCAACTGGGAGAATGTGGCTGACAGAATCATGGACTGATTGGGTGATACCATCTGGAGTTCCACTATGGGGGAAGATCATGGACTCAACATTTTAAATATGTTGAATAATTTCTTCTTCTTGCTTTTGTGATTTGCTCATTTTGTTAATTTGTTTAATGATTATCATTTAAGTTTAATCCCTAAGCTTACTGTTTAGTTATTTTGGTTAAATTGGTGTAGATGTTCTCCCTACCTCTTCCTCAGTGTGTCTTTCTGGTCTGATCAGCCTGTATTTAGGTCTCCTTGTTTGTTGTGTGTCAGGTCAGTTTTGTTTGTACAGTTAGTTTGAGGTTTGATATGTTTGAGCTTGATAGTTTTTGCCCTTAGTTAGTGATGGGCAAGTGAAGCCTCATGAAGCAATGAAGCTTTCCAACGCAAAGTGTTGAAAAAAGTTCATTACTCGATGCTTCATTCATCACTCACTAGTGACATCTGCTGGTGAAACTGTAACAGCCTTGTTACTCAGTTGGATCATACTTCCAAATATTAGGAAATGCAATATTGTCACAAAGTTTTCATCAAACTCATGTTTAGTAAGAGGAGAATCCTATTCAATTGTCATGTTTTAATGATTAAAATGATTTGTAGCCAATCTAATCCTTGACCATCAGTGGTTTTCTTTTATGTCATGGACTTATTAGACAATGAAGATATGTGTTACTTTAATGTATTGAGAACTGAGTGACTGTTGCTGCAGACTCTGTATACTTTGAGCTTGAAACTTGCTTCCTTAAAGACAGAATTTGTTTAAAATCATCTCTTCCTAGGAGTTCTAGTTCTGATTCTTAATATTGAGTTACAATTTCAATTCAATTCAATTCAGTTTATTTATATAGCGCCAAATTCACAACACATGTCATCTCAAGGCACTTTACAGTTCAACCAGATCATACAGTCAAATTGATACAAAGTTTTCTATCTAAGGAAAACCAGTTGATTGCATCGACTCATTGACTCAAATACAATCCCTCACACTAAGCATGCTTGTAGCGACAGTGGAGAGGAAAAACTCCCTTTTAACAGGAAGAAACCTCCAGCAGAACCAGGCTCAGTGTGAGCGGCCATCTGCCGAGTTTTTACACATAGAGTTTGCCTCTTCTAATGGCTTTTAGTCTGGTTTTGATGTGTGATTCTGATGCATCTCCTGATTAAACAAAAGAAAATATAGAAATTTCTGGATTTTAGGTTTAATTGTTTTTATTTAGGAATAGGACTTTTTTCACTGTTTCAGGTTGTGATCTGTCATCTCATAATACTCCCACATATGAGAGGTTTTTCTCTTTTTTGACGGCTCCATTTCAACCACTGCTGATGAAAACTGTTCTGCTGATACCAAACCACCTACTACAACCCACGAAGCAACAGGATTCATCGCGCTTTTATTTTGAAAACCGACACACAAAATGAAGCAGTCACGTGACCAATGCAATGCGAGGCCTGGTTTGTTGCCAGTCACGTGGTTTTCAACAAGACAACACAGGCCTCGAAGCGGGGCTTCATTGACACGCCCCCTTATTACTCGGTACAAGCCTCGAAGCCTGGCTTCAGATAGCCCATCACTACCCTTAGTTAGTATCTTCATTTAACCTCTTTTAAGGGCCCTGAAATCTTTGTTTGGATTATTGTTACTTTGGGGAAATAAAACCAGTTTTCTTGTGTCATCAGTATGTCCTCATGCTTGGCTGGCTCCGTCCCTCACACAGACAACAGTTGGTTTACCCTAAATGCATGCATACAGTTGCATTTAGAGGATTTTAAACTTATTATAGCCAAGGGCCCATCAAGGAAAGTGGGGAAATTCTTAAATGCTACAACTGTAGCCATGGTTTGTTTACCATTGTTCCCTGTTTACGACAAGTAAACATTTACACAAACAGCAACAGTAACCTGCCTGCAGGTGATTCCCTGATTGGTAAAGAGCTAGCTGGCTAATGTTAGCATCCTTCAAAGAAAGCCAATAATACAGAAGCCCAGAAGCTTCCTGGAGATTCTGGTCTTGAGCGCTTAGCGTTAGCATCTTGCAGGGTTAAACAGAGGCTCCGGTGACCAGATGTGCTCTTTTTGGCTTTTCTGGTTTAACATATGAGCAAATGCAAAACAAAAGTAAAAAAAAAGCAACTCACATTTCAGATTTTCCAGCAGGTTTTAATTTAAACCCAAAACCAACACAAACATTTACAAATTCAGATTTCTGATTAAGGAGTCCTTTGGAAAGTGAAAGTTATCCTTTCAAAGAAAGCAAACTCTCAATGAGTTCCTCTCATTTTCCATCCATTTCATGCACCAAACTTGGCTAAAATCTGCTGGGACGTTTGCAGCTGGTAGGACTGGCAGCTTTCTTAGTTATTTTCTGCTCATTAATCCTTAGAAAGTTTTCCCAGGCTGCAAGGCAGCAGCAGCAATTCTTTAACATCTCTGCTGATGGATTTTCACCATTGTTTGAGCACATAACTGGACAGCCAACCAGACAAAAAAACATTTAAATGGTGACTCTGATGAGTGTAATTTTCATCCCTCTTGTCTTTTTTTTTTTCTTCCTAAAATACATTGAGGACCAATGGTCATAAATAAAAGTTCTGAAGCAGGTGAGTCAGAAAAGATCAATGCATTTGAACACTGAGGAATTTAGTTGGTGTCAGTTTGAGACACAATATGCAAGAAGTGTCAGGAGGAGATCATCCATTACAATATATTTAAATATTCTATATCCTGAGAAGAGCAGATCAGTTTCATTCTCCATATTTGATAAAAGAAGTTATATTTTATTTGTCCTTTTTCATGTCAAACACCTTAATATTCCTTCTTTCCTGAAACGCCTCAGCAGTTCTGCTCTATCGGTTATAGTTTGCTTAATTTTAGGGTTTTGGCACTAATAGAAAATCTAATTTCATATTTGGCCGTGTCCCTCCGGAGACGCCGTCCCATGCATGCATAAATAAGCTTGACTCTGTTGCACAGACCAAACTGGGAGCAGTAAAAGCTCAGCTCCCCACACAGCACACTGCAGTGGCCTATATTGGAAAATCACCGCCGATGGGCTGGCCCAGTTTCCCTGTTTATGTGGGTCTTCATATTTTCGGTGCAGAATGCCTCCTGGTTGTAAACTGTAGCTCAAAGATGAACCCGGGTGAGTCAGAAGTTAACTTGAGGAATTGTATAACTTGTTAATGAGCCTTTGGGGGGATTTTTTTGGATTAAAATTAGTAATCTGATGTGATTTTAGGAGAGGAAGGCCAGTGCATCCTAAAAATGTCAAGAACTTAACTGTGGATTTTTAGGGGAGTGTTGGCCTGGTGGTTAGAGCAGTGCGCTTGTGCTCTGAGAAGGTTGCACGTATCCAGTTCGATCCCCACAGCCTTCACTCTTGGTCCCTGAGCAAAGACCTTTAACCCCCGACTGCTCCCCAAGGGGATGGGTTAAATGCAGAGAGTGGATTGATCCAATGTGATATCAATAAAGTTCAGTTATTATTATTATTATAAGGCCAGAAAAAAAATATTATAAACCGGGACTAATGAGATCCGAATCAGTATCTAACTTCTATTCAATTATTGGTGCATAACTTAACATTTACTTTTCTCCTTTGCAGAAAGGTTTCATCTGTCAGAAAGATGCCATCCTGGAAATGTTGCAACATTCTAGATGGTGCAGAATAATCAGATGGTTTTATGCTATTAAGGTTAAAGTTGTTTTTGTCGATCTAGAATAGAATAGCAATAGAAAAATAATAAATATTTTTAAAAATGATATAGAAAAGACTTCAACTTTATATGCAACAATGGGAAAACGAGCCATTAGAATAAAAAAACATGTATTATAGCTATGCCACATTTAGAGAGGCTATAGATCTAGACTTCACAGAACCTTTGTTAATCTCACCTCCTTTATCGCTCTGGATGGTGCTCTATGTTGTGAATCAGTCTGCAGTTATGATCAGAACAGGTGGAGCTGAGTAAGAGTTGCTCTTAAATCATCCCATCGCTCCATGAAGCAGAATGATTACTTCTGTTCCTGATGGTCGTCCACAAAGAAAAGCTGCGGCCATCAACCATCTTTTTATGATAGTTGCTCACATGCAGGAAACTGCCAAAGAGAACATTGCAGCTGGAAAAAAAAATCCTTCTAGATCATCAGAAGAATGATTTTAACCAACATTTTGCTGCGTGAAAGGTCGACCATTTGGTTGCCACCGGTGCAGAGCTTGCTCAATATCGGCAGCTGATTGTGAGAGAATCTAACCAAACATGAATTAACAAAGAAAGAAAGAAATATGTGCATTTCTTGTTGACTCTTACCTCAGACAGGTTGTCTGAGGAAACTTTCAGACATCCTTTCAGAAGAGGCCAACATTTGGTGACAGTTGCTGATCTCATGTGTGTTTCATGAATTATTGATGCTGCGTCTGGCTCTCGACGTTTGTCTGCTTTTTGAGTCGACTTCTTTGATCGCAGGAATCCACCACCCACACACACACACACACACACACACACCCATCTGTGTTTTAAATCCTTACTGAGGACCTCCCATTCATTTTCAGCCCTTTTATGGCTTAACCGTCACAGAAGGAACCAAACCCTGACCTAAACCTAGATCACAATTTATTCCTAAACATAAACTAAAACAAAACTCCAGACCAAAAAACATTCCTTATCCTACCCAGACACACACACACAGTGATATTCAGGACTTCTCTCCCTAAAGACAGTTATAAGATGCTGTGCAGCACCATCTGGAAGCTTATCAAATATTGAGGGCGTGACCGTCTGCTTCAGCTTCTTTACACACAGGTAGGCAGCGTGATCATGCGTGTGTTCCTGCTGCATGCGGCGACTCATTCCTGCAGTCATGCAAAACATTAAGTTAGTGGAGGAGCCGTGAGGGTTTAGTTAAGACTGCTCAAGACTGAAAACACAAATCAGACTTTTAAATTAAAGCTGAGAGAACAAAAAAGAAAAAAAAAACATTTTGGTTTAACATAAATTTGTTTGGATTAAATTATTCACTACGGTCTAAATGACTAAAGTGGTGAAAGAAAAAACACATTTTAACAGCCGATCCAAGAATCCAACCCTGAGTTTGAGACTAAAGAACCTCGGTGAGGAAGCAGATATCAATTATAATCATTTAACTAATAATCATTAATTAGGTTTTTACCTTTGGTTTGAATGGCCTATTAATCAACTATAACTCCCAGGGCTAGTTATATAGTATATTCATAATCTGCTGGTAAAATTGCGTATGAGTGACATTACCTGTCCAACATCTTAAGATTACCAATATTTTACATGCACTACTGTCAATATCTGCGATTTGGTAAAACCCAGTTGGTGATGTCATGGATTTGTAAGCTTCTGATGAGTTAATTTGCATCATTTGACCAAATATATGAATCAACGACAGAATTAAAGCTGAGGATTTTATGAAGATGCTGCAGATGTATGTAAATGATGGAGTTATGATTCCTGCAAAGCAACTCCTGAACCTACAGTATACGTGCTAAAACGCCGCCTGGAGATGAAGAAGCAACTACATAAAAAGTAGTGATGGGTCGTTATCGGCGTTAACACCAGACTCTTATTGGACGATTAAAAAATATCGCTGGTAATCTATTCTCACAGTTGGTTTGGGTCCATAGCTATGACTTAATGCAGATGTATATCTGGGGGTGTGAACGAATCAGTCTTGTGTTTAGGCCTATACTGTTAACACATCAAAAACTTACTTTTACTTATTTAGGTTGAACACAGATATCGTTATCTTTTATTCTTACCATTATCTTATTTCATTCTCAACCTTATCATATATTATTCTTGTATCTTACTTGTAGTTAAAATCTTAATTTTCCCTCTCCTGTAAACACTTGCACTGCAAGAAAAATAATGAATCCCTTTGGCAGATTAATCTAGATCAGGGGTCACCAACCTTTTTTAGGCTGACGGCTACTTCATGGCTACCAAGTCATAGGAAGGGCTACCAATACTGACCTATGAACAGGAGGGATCAGTGTTCACCTACAGTAAATCTCATCCATAAAAACCCATTTTTATTCTCATTTTATTATTTTATTCATTTCTAATTTTCTTTTTAATATTGTCATTTTGAAACCACTGAAATATGATGAAATAGTTAACATGATGAAATAATACATAAATGATTAAAAAGAAGAGCAACAGAATAAAAAAAATTAAACTTAACCCACTGAGTGAGTTCTTCCGTTTTCAGAAGACGAAGAGGGCCCCCCATGTGGTCCTTGAGGGCCCCTTGGTGCCTGCGGACACTGCGTTGGTGACCCCTGATCTAGATCTTAATTCCAAGATTACAATAAGATTAATCTAGTTTTAAAAAATGAATCTATGCCCATCTGTAATAAAAAGTCAGATTACAGTTGGGACAGTCACTAAGGGACAGAAACATTCACAGGGATTAGAATGAAAGGGTTTGGAGATAATCTCAAATGCTACATTTTTTTGAAAAAAGGGAGAAAGATTCATTTGTTTATCTGAGGTAACCAATCAAACTGTGATGCACGGTGGTGAAAGTATCATGATATGGGGCTGATTTAATGCAGAGAGGAGGAGCATAATAAATGGTTACATGAGGAAAGCACAATATGTAGAAATGTTTCTAGATGGAAAGCCCAAACGTTTGTCCTTCAATACTTATGGAGGAATTTTTGTAAGCAGAAACTGTAGAAGAACATGCAATCCAGAGAGAAAACTGTTTTAATTATAAAAAATTATTATAATTCTCATTACTTTAAGGCCGTTTGAAAATAATGCATTTAAAAATACTCTATCTGAAAAACTAAAATTAAAAAAAAGCTTAAAATGTAAGATAAGTGAATAATATATTTTTTATTAAACTGGAAAAACTTAGACAACTAAATCTAGAAAAAAACAAAAAAGTTACTCTTGCAACCTTTTCGATTTTTTTAATTTTTATTTTTTATATAATATTTTATCATTTCTGGATTGCATTTTTTTTCTAATTTAATTTCACAAAAGGTGTTCTTTGTTTCCAACAATAATGATCCTTCCGTAAATAAAGAGGAGATATTTTGAAACCTCACAGAATTATTGTGATGTAAGGTCTGTTAGTGAGGAGAAAACAGTGACCAGTAAAAGTAAATCGATGGTTTTAGCTGGATTCAGACCAAGAAGTCATTCAGTCAGTTTGTTTTCTTCTTTAAGTATCTGATTGTGTAAAAAACGAGCAGCAGGAACAGACACACAGTAAGGAGGTCTAACACCAGTTCCAAGGGAGGAAGGGGAGACTCAAACCAGCAGGTCATAAATTATTCAGAGACAAAATAGTTTTGTAGGTGCCTGAAAAAAAGTCAACTTTTAGCAAGTTTCCGCTCAGCTCTGACGGGCACTTTCACCAGACAGGCTCTGCTCCACATGGTTCCTTAAAAAGCATGCGCTGATCTTCAAGGTGAGGAAGCCTTAGAAGCTCCTATGCAAATCCCCCATATGTGCATCCTGTCACTCTGAAGGGGTTCAGGAGACACACAGGGTGAGAGTGGCTAACATCTGGGATTATCTCATTGATGGGGTCAGCATGATCTTTCTTTGGGTTTCTCTTTGTTTCCAGTTGAATTTTTTTCTTCACTTGGATTTTTTCTGTCATATTTAACTGTAATGAAGCCAGTTTCTTAAGAACAGATAAATAAAAGCAGGTTAGGCATTGATGCATGAGATGTGTCTTTGAAAGAACAACATATTTAATGCGGTGTCCTGTATGAATAACTGGAGGGAGTTTGACAGTTTTTCTCAGGGCAGTAAGTTTTTCGCATCAGTTTGCAGGAACACATATAATGTTTGGGTTCGTTGTTGTGAAGAGCGTGAGCAATGCTGCAGGTTAGACACTATGATTGAGAGGAATTTCGGTCTGCGGTCAGACAGTAATCACAACTTCCTCTAATGGACAGACTCTTAGACTGAGCTTTAATGCTTATTATTTTAATGCAGAGAAATGGTATAGAGATCAGCACTGAGGCTCATGCCAGACAAAAACTGAGTCAAAACTGAAAAATGAGCTTTGAATAATGAAAACAATGATTAAAACAAGGAATGTTCATTTCTCATATGACGGTAGAGCAGTTTGCTACTGAGCTGGGCATTGTCTAATAGGATAGGTTTTGTAATTGCAGTGATGCAAACCTCAATCTACGTGGGCTGTAGCATTCTAATGGACCTGGTTACAGCATATTCCACCGTCAAACCCCATTCCAGGAGGAATTACTCTCAGACATTAGCTGTGTTTCCAATTCCAAATGTGCATAAAACTGTGACGATATTCTGTTAATTTCCAAAATGCAAAGTGTCACAGTTAGGTCACTTTCCATTAAATTAGTGAACTAAAAAATTCAGCAGAATGTAAAAATAGAGAGAGAATGAAGCAGAATGATGAAATGGGGGTCCCTATGTCCTCCAGCAGTCTAAGCCTATAGCAGCAGAACTATAGAGATAGCTCAGGATAACCTGAGCTACTCTAACTACAAGCTTTATCAAAAAGGAAAGTTTTAAGCCTAGCCTTAAAAGTAGACAGGGTGTCTGCCTCACAGACTAAAACTGGTAGTTGGTTCCACAGGAGAGGAGCCTGAGAACTAAAAGATCTGCCTCCCATTCTACTTTTAGAAATTCTAGGAACCACTAGTAAACCTGCAGATTGAGAGCGAAGTGCTCTGTTTTTTCGGCGAGTGGGAAAGGAGTATAAGGCTACTTTCAACCTGCAGGTCTTAATACTCAATTCAGATTTTTTTTTGTCAGATCAATTCTATTGTGTGGTTTTTCAAATTGTGTTGCTGAAGGGACCTGCATGCAAAAAACAAACAATAATACGTAACATCAAACCCCTCTCGGAGCAGAAGGGACCCACATGCACTGGAGAACAATAACAAGACGTGTCAAAAGTCTGTGTATATGGATGGATTTAAAACCGTCAACCAGTGGAAGAAACCAGATGATACAGCAGATAATGTGAAAAAGGAGACAGAGGAGAGAGCCTAATTATCTAATTGCAGTCTTTACTAGAGCAGTGGCAACGACATCTCTGAGGGGAAATACCATGGATGCAATGCCATAGTCAACTGACTGGTTACAGTATGACCCCTCAGTTATCTTTTGGATTGTTGTATTCACCCACATAGTTCTTAATTCCAAAATTTGGTTGTCCCCCCCCACTGAACCCCTCTGTCTACGCTGTCCACCATGTTTGTCTTATTAGGTTTTGTTTCGCCCTGTCAGTACAGAGTGACATCATCGTCATACTGATTCCGATATGGGACACTCGACTGTCCAGACCGCAGTCAGATTCCGAAAGATCGTACCTTTATCGGATTTATAGCCACATACAAATGTGGTTCAGGTCGGATTTGGTCAAGTGTCTTGGCTTGAGGCATGTCATGGAAAAATATTCTGATTTGTATCACATTTATCTGCAGTGTGAATGGAGCCTGAAAGCTGAACAGTATCTCCTGATGTTACACATTTCCCTCCAGCTCTAATCAACCTTAGGTCATTTAACTTTGGAACGTTTTTAATGAAGAGGATTATCATTACCTGTATCCTACCAAAGTATTCTTTGCATCAACTGTTCTGACGTTTAAGGGGAGGTTAAGTACAACATCAGAACTGACACCCTACAGTTCTTTAGTATCAGTTTGAAAAACTTTCTATAATTAATGGAGAAGCATGCTGCCTATTATATTTAACAACCTCAGTTCTTTAAGTTTTAAGAAGTCTTTTTCTGAATAATATAGATCACTCTTAGCAACATCATCCCCTGTCTGTCTACAGAATACCCGCAGAGTTCTTAGTTCTTTTTTCTGCTCTGACTGAAGCCTGGAGAAGGTTTTAGATGTTAAACCAAAGCTGAAAATGTTTGATCAAAAGTGACTTTTGTAGTTCATAAAGATGAGTTTTATTTGATGTATTCAGAGTGTTTTTTTCTCTTCCTCAACCTTTTCATGGGGGAAAAACATTCATTAACTCCAGAGACTCTGATAGGTTTCTCTGTGCCCCTCTTTCAGAACCTTTTCCTCTCTAAACTTTCTGTCTGAGCTTTATTGGACTCCTTTAAACTGTTGAGCTGTTACACCTGGATGTGGTATTACAGGGAAGACCACGTGTTTCACTCAGAGTAGTGAAGGGGAGCTCTAAATATAAATTCTCTTCACGTCTCCCTGTGGATCCAAGCTGTAAGGTTAAATTCTGACGCAAGAGCGAACACTTGCTTACAACTGAAAGAAAGAAATACTTTAGCTTCCATTTATGCGCGGTACCCACTGTAACTCCTCTGCGGGGAAAAAAGCCCTTTTTGCTGTAAAATGGCATGAGAGCAAATTAAATATGAGATTAAAAGAAGAATGGATCCTCGAGCACAGGATTCTTCCATGTTTTAGATGTGTCACACTCTAAGTTACTTGAAGGAGATTTAACTCCTCAGCCTGTAAACATTTCTGCAGAAGCTTTCGAATAAAAATCTTGCAGGAAAAACATGTAAAACAGGCAGAATAGGCCCCAGACCCAGAAGTTATCATGTGGATGGTGAGACTTGCCGTTTAAAATGTATCCAGATGTCCCCTGTTGCATCTCATCTGTTTGCTAATAGGGCTGATTTATTGCTTATTTCAGGCAGTTCTTTTGTTTTTGTAAAGAGAAAGATGACCTAACCTGGACACTAAGTAAAATTATTTGAAACTGTTTTAATAAAAGCCCAACAAAACAGTCAAAATAGCTTTTTTTTTTTGTCAAAGTCAGAAGCTTTCATCTATTTTCTCTAATAAAGGGGCTCACCGTTTCCTTTAAATCAATAACTGTACATTTATAAACAGATTGCAACTTAAAAAAAAGCATTTCCCATCCCATAGGACTTATAATCAATGTCCTTGTCGTTTTTAAGATATTCATATGTAGAAGAATTAATAAAACCCCTGCACAAAGGCTTGACCCACAGGGCTATGCCATGTTTCTGTTACATTTAAAAGGATAACAATCACTGAGTCATCTGCACACTTTAGAAGAAGGCTGCCACCCCTGCTGCTAAGGCACATGGTGGTGTACAGGATGAAAGAGGGAGGTGACAGCATCCATCGCTGTGAGGAGCCGATGGAGGTACAGGCCTCATCGAACAGAAAGCCATTCTCTCCCACGCTCTTAATCCTGTTTTTAAAAAAGTCTAAAATTCAGTCTACAAGCTTATGGTAAATCTTCTACAAAGGTTTTAAATGAAATATGAGGTGGAAGAGTTTTTTAAGTAGATGTCAAATCAATAAACGTAAGCTGTGTTTCTTAACCCACCAGATGTCTTAGTACCAGATTCATTCAATTCAATTCATACAGAAGCAGAGCTGCAAAATTCAGTTCAATTCAGTTTATTTCTATAGCGCCAAATTCACAACACATGTCATCTCAAGGCACTTTCCAGTTCACCAGATCATACAGTCAAATTGATACAAAGTTTTCTATCTAAGGAAAACCAGTTGATTGCATCGACTCATTGACTCTTCAGCAATCCCTTACACTAAGCATGCTTGTAGCGACAGTGGAGAGGAAAAACTCCCATTTAACAGGAAGAAACCTCCAGCAGAACCTTCGCTCCAGGCTGCGGCCATGAGCGGCCATCTGCCGAGGCCGGCTGGGGTTCAAGGAGACAGAAGCAGAGACACAAAAGGAAACTGTAAAAGGCGGCCAGGAAACACACAGCCAGGCAGACGAGCTCCGAGACGACTTCCATGTCAGAGGATGAAGAGAGCACATCCAGCCAGTCACAGTCAGAGAAACAGGACTACACTGGAAAACAGGCAGATCTCAAAACATCTATATACAAACGGGATATAGAAGCACTGATCCATGAATACCTTCTATGTTAGAAGTGGTAGTGGATAACTAGCTCCACAGTGGGCTCATTTTAGGAAATAAACTGTTAGGCACGCATGCTCTGAGCTGTTTTCATCTCAAAGGGATCAAAATTAGGAGCTTTATAGCCACATTGGACTGATGTCCGGGAAATTTCTAAAGGGTAGTGTAAATGGGGCTGATGTATAGGAAAGAAGAAAGACCCAATTACACTACCCTTTTGAAACCGTGCCAAGTGTGTAAATGGTACACAAAACTGAAGCAGACTGTGCCAGACACAACTGAACCGAGGCGCTAAACTGGTACTAGTTCATCAGTAGGGCTCGGCGTGGCTCAGTGGCACGATTCTCAGATGACAAAGACCGCATGGGCAAACGTGTCATCTCCTTACAGTTGGCCTCCGTAATCATGAAATTCCAGACATTCAGAAAAATACTAGCTTCCCTACTGTGCCACACGATTTCCAGTGATGATTCTGCTTAGCAGCGTGATGAACATCAAACATGTCATTGTTTCCTGCATCTGTAAGCCCTGATTAGACAACCATTTGTCATATCCACTTCCCAAAAGCTGACTCTGTCAAGAAAATTCACCAAAGACTGCCTTTTTCAGCTAACTCTCCGCAAACAACAAAATATCACAATTACAATGAATTTTCCTGAATGTTACAGGCACCGCCATGCTTTGCTAGTTTCCCTCTAGAGAGCAGTAGTACCGTAGATCGCCACTAAGAGGCGAGGAACCGTGCTAGTGTGGCGTGTAAACTGTACGGCACAGTTAACTGATCTGAGCTGGGTCTGAACTCGGCACTCGGTTTTCAGTGGGTAGCGTAAATGGGGCTAAGCACTGAAAAACATGCCAAGCTCTATCCTCTACAGTCAAAGGTGATGATAGCAGCAGCCCAGAGAAAGCATGATGTTAGAGGATGAACTAACAAATACTGCAGAATGGAGAATAGAGATAGAATGAAGCAGAATGATGAAAAAGGGGTCCCTATGTCTTCCAGCAGTCTAAGCCTATAGCAGCAGAACTATAGAGATAGATCAGGATAACCTGAGCCACTCTAACTAGAAGCTTTATCAAAAAGGAAAGGTTTAAGCCAGGTTTTAAAAGTTGAGTCTGCCTTTTCACCAGCCACGGCTTCCTGCACTACTCTGTGCAGAGGATCCAGACCCTTCATCTCACAAGTTTTCCTTTTTGCCTTTATAAAAGGTTTCTAATTGTTTTAGATCTACAGGAATGGGATGTGGTTCACTCAAACTTGATCTTTTTTTTATTACAAAGAACACTTGTGGGTGAGCTTTTGAGTAAAAGTCACTTGATAGCAAAAGCTTTAGCTATTCAAAGACCAATAACTTTTCTTGTAACTAACTTTTTCAGTTTTAAGTTGTCATTAATTGTTTTGCCCTTATTAAAGATTAGAATATTTCCTTTGGCTTGAAAAAAAAATATAGAATAAAAAGTTGGATAGGATACTGGTCCGAACTTCAGACATCCCTGGGTTAACAGAAGAAATTTTAAATCTTGTTCTGGATTTTCCCTTTTGATATTGAACCGGAGCTGTTATAGCTGTAATGGTTTTGGTTCTGTTTAAGTTTTATATATGAGTTTTCATTGGTTTTATTGGTATTATTGGTATTATTGGTATTATTCTATTTATTTTTTATTGTATTTGAGTTCTTCGGTATTTCTTCTTTACCCTCTTATGCCAGTCTCCTTTTCCCTACCTCCCTTCTAGACTCCTTTGTTCACACCTGCTCCCAATCTGCTGATTAGCCTGGTCTTTGCTTCTCTCTCCCATATATGCACCTCCTCTTCAGTCACGTTTGCTGGTTTGTCGTCATTTATTCCGCTTAAATTCTTCTGGTTTTATGTATTTTTGTGGATCCCGAGGATTTATGGTTTTGGATTTTTGCCTCTGTTGTCTTGTTTTGGATAAATAAACAGCAAGAAACAACCTTCAGCTTCAGAGTCTGCATTTGGGTCCTCCTCTCAAACCTCCACCTAAGCTGACAATAGCATGGTGTTATCTTAAAAATAAAGCCTAAAATCAATAGAAGCATAGAATAATAAACAAACTTAACACCTCCTTCAACACTTTTTAATCCAAATTAAGAAAGATTCCCCATCTGCCTGAGCAGAGTTGAATCCAACTAAGAAACTAACCTGATGATTGGGTAGAAACATGTGGTGTCTGGAAATGAAATAAACCTGAGAAAACACTGATGAATGACCGAAAACCAAAAAACCAGCAGATTGACTTATTAAGTTTCTCTCAAAACCGGGATTGTGTTTGTTTAATAGGTTTTTATTGATCTAAGCTTCCACAGGCACCAAGTCTAACAAGATTCAACAAGTTTTAATTTCGTTTGTAAAGGCTCTTGTCAGTAAAAGTACATTCGTTTGTTTCAGCTGATACTTTGTGGGTGGTTCCTTTCAGCATCACTTCCTTGGGTCCATTTTGGCCTTGGGAGACGATGTCTCAGAGTCACATCATCCTACGCACCGTTTATGTCTTCAAACATGTCAAATGTAATCCATTCAACTGTTTATTGTGCAAGAAAGTCTTCTGTTTAGAGTGAGGGAGGTAGTGAGGGAACCCCACCACACAATATGAATTAGTACGGCTGGTTTCCAACCTCAAATCATTTAACCCAGCTGACCTGAACCACTTAGAGGAGGCATCCCCAAAGTCGGTACTCGAGGGCCGCTGTCCCGCAGGTTTTAGAGGTTTCCTTGCTCCAGCACACCTGATTTTAATTGAAAGCTGATTAACAAACTTTTGCTCAACTACAATCATCATAATCAGCTGTTCTAAAGCAGGAAAACCTCTAAAAACTGCCGGACAGGGTCCCTCGAGTACCGACTTTGGGGATGCCTGACTTAGAGGATCATTTGGAACCAAAAGGACATCTGGTCACATGCACAAGGAGGAGGATAATCAGCAGAGACAGATATGAAGCTGCTGGGCCACATGAAAAACAAGCAAATCCAGAGGTAAGGCTTTTTATCAGATGCTATAAAGCATGGTGTAGGGGGTTAATGTTATGTGCAAGACCAGAAATCTGCCTGTTTGTGCCTCATTGGCTGTTCCAACCAGTCATAATCCACAACAGCAGAATACAGAAGCTCTTCAGGAAACCTTTGCATCTGCAGCAAATGGCATCAAATAACAGCTGGAACTTAATGACATTTGTTGAGTTATAAGAAATACTAACTTAGTTGAGTTAGCCAATTAATACTAGGATATATCTTAATGGTAGGTTTGTGGAGATATGTCTCTTTGACATCTAGGATTTATTCAATCTTACTTTTAATGGCTTCTGATAATTATGCTGTTCCCTAGTTGATGAAAGAAGTCATACCGATCATTTGACAGATATCCTAATTAGTGAACTTTCTTTTACTTTGGAGAACCAAATGCAAAGGAAATTTAATATCAGTGATCTAATTTACATAAAGAGAGATGAAGCGTCATCTTTAACCAGATGCCTCCAGCTTTCTACCAGCCTTTAGTTCAGAGGAGCTGCTTAGAAGTGGCTGGAATGAAGAAGTACTAAAAAAATCCACTCCAAGGTGGTTTTAATGGTTAAAACTCAAATGTAAATGATTTTATCAACAGCATGAACAAAACCCAGAGCAGACTACAATATCCAGTTAGAATTACGTAAAAAAAAAAAAGCTCAATCTATTGTCAGCTTGTAAATAGAAAGGGGGTCATAAAAGAGAAAACATAACACCTAAAACCATAGTAGAACTCATTTTAGAATAATTAAGAAAGAGTATTTATAAAGAAACCAACTAGCTCTATGACTTCTGGTCCAGCTGGATGAAATGCCAACATATCCATAATTATAAATATTGCACTGCAAGAAGTGAGCTAAATATATTAGGGTGACCAAACGTCCGTTTTTCCCGGGACATATCCGTATTTCACGTCCTGTCCTGGGCGTCCCGGGGTTTTTTTTTAGAAAGTGAGGAAATGTCCTGATTTTTTAAATTACCTTAATCGGACCATTAAATTTACAGGCACTAGGGCACTGCGCACGATGCTGCGTGTGACGTAATTCCTGAGCCGCGTCAGTGCGGGCAGCCCTGTTCTTAATCAGAATGGCTGTCAGTACGCCAACAACATGCAAAAGCGCAAATGTATGTTTACCGACGATTTACAAAAGAGTTTCCCCGCTTTCAGACCGGGTCGAGGCAAATGGGAGGCCTTGTGCACAGTGTGCAAAGCAGGCACATATGTCTCTGTGTCCAATGGAGGTGCAAGGGATCTGAAAAGCCACCTGGACTCCGAAAGTAAAGATAGTCTATTGATATGTTTGTTCGTTTTTGGTACATTTTGAATCATTTTTGCTACACAAGAGGTATTTTTTGTTAATTAGCTCATTTGTTAATTTATTTTTTCCAATAGCCACAGAACAGACATTATTTCGTTCATTGCTGAGGCTGAGTATCATCTGTTATTGGGAGCTGAGAGTTATTGTTAACTTTTATTGTTAAGTGAGGGATGTTTAGATGAGACATTATTTCTTTCACTGTGCTTTTCATTCATTACAGGAATTGTTAAGCATGCTGTTGACTTGACTTTTACTGAAAAGCATTTTTTATTAAATCAATTATTGCAATTATTGCAATAATACTTTTTATTTTTCTATATTGCAGTCTAAAAAACAGTACATGGCTTTAAGAAACAACACAACCATCATTAAACAAGTGTCACATTTAATATCCTATTTCAAGCTTGTATAATATATAAATATTTTTATTATTATTATCTTGCAAGAGTAAAATAATTGAGTAAAGTTATTTTGCCAAGTAAATGTAAACTTTGACCTTACTTGATAACAAAATGGATCATCTTCAATTCAAACTCTTCAAAAAAACACGCACCACGTTCCAGTGCTCATGCTCAGCTGCAGAGGCGGTCAGAAGCAACTAAATAAACGTTGCAGGAGAAGGGTTGGATTAATAAACATTTCACTGCTGCACACTCCTTTAAATGTTTGGAATATATATGTAGTGCTTTATCAAAATTAATATCCTGATAGCTTCTCTATAGAAGCACCATAGAGAGCGTTCTGAGCAGCTGTCTCACTGTGTGGTGTGGAAGCTGCAGCGCCTCAGACTGGAAGAAGGTGAGAACAGCAGAGAGGATCATGGGGGCTCCTCTTCCCTTCATAAAAGACATTTCATTCCAGCGCTGCGTGTCCCGAGCCCGTGACATCATCGATGACCCCTCACCCCCCCACCATGGACTGTTCTCCCTGCTGCCCTCTGGGAAGAGGCTTTGCAGCATTGGATGCAGGTAAAGCAGATTCCAAAACAGCTTCTTCTCCACTACCATCAGACTTTAAAATGTTGAGAAAACTCTAAACATGTAACAGACTCTGCATGACATTGATAACACCAAACCAAAACTCTGCATATTTGCACCATATTTCACCATATTTAATGCTCTGTTCTTCAATATAAATGTTTTTTTTCTCCCACACTGTTTACATTTGATCCCTGCAAAATGAAATTTTGTTTTGTATACACTCTGTGTATACAAACTTACAATAAAGTTGTCTAAGTCTAAGTGTCCTTCAGGCAGACCTGAAGGACATTAAACATTAAGAGGCCTCTGCAGGCCTTTATGGCTGCCGAGGAGAGAATGCATTCATTCTATTCAGTTAAGGTGGAACAGAGACATAACTTACACAAGACACTGAGTCCTCTTTATCCCCCGTAGACAACAAAGTGTTTTCTGTTTACAACAAAAGGCCATCACAGGCTACACTAGTCATCCCTTTGTGTCCGCCCCTTCAGATTTCTTTCATAGAGAAAGCTTGTTTAAAAAATCTGTCTTTGGAAACAATGAAGAGGCTGAGAGTAATTTCTCTGTAGGTTCTCTGGTGCCACAACATGATAAAATGTTGCCTTTAAAGACGTCACCTCTGCAGCTTTCATTAATTCCCTATGCTAAATCTCCATGATAGTGATATCAGTTCTGTGTTTCTTTCAATGCACATTCACATTTCTTGAATATCGCTCAATACATCCAACTAAAGGTGTAGGCCTGAAAGACTGAATAAACTGGATGAATTTAACCTCTAAATTAATATAATTCGTATGAAATAAGCAAGTGGCGCAATCTATACAATATAAAATAAGTTTAATGTTAGCTAATTTCCATCATATGTTCTCTTTTGTTGAGAATCACTCGGGTAATTAACAGCAAACGCAGGTCTAATGCCTCTAGCAGGAGCAATTACTCTTTGAAATGTGCTTTGATTTAATATCAGCGTCGCCTCAGGGTTTACCAGCAGCCAATCAGAGCAGGAGATCATGGAGGGTGCAGGCTAAAGGTGAACGTGTTTGACTTTTTCCACAAAGGGTGACAGAAATGACAGCAAGCATTCGCTCATCCATCATCTTCTGCTGTTAGACGTCAGAAGCAATCCCAGATTTCTCTCCTTCAACAACATTCAACAGACGTCTCAGACCTTCAATGGTTGGAAGACAATGGAAACTTCACTGAGTCCACTGGTTTATGGTATTCAGAACTGCTTTATTCGTTAAATAAATTAACAAGCTAACAATTTACATCCCAAAGAATTTGCTCTAGATATGTATAGAAATATATTTATAGTGTTAATTAAGATTGTAAGACTTGCATCGAAGGATGAGTTTTAAAGTGCTGCACCTGATTTCATCTTATACCCTACAAATGACGATGCATGTCTTCAAGCAATTTAAATGTTTTGAAGCTATGTAGAAATTGTCTCCATTTATTTTTTTCTTAAAAGTATTTAGGCATTTAAAATGCGTTTAATTATACTGCAGCATTGTCGTCCGTTTTCTCAGTAGAATAGATATCTTTCTGACACCAGGGTTCAGATTGGTGGAGGATGCAGAACCAGAGCCGTCCAGGATACGTTGGGTTTATAAGCAGGCGTATAAATGTAAAAAAAAAACTTGTGAGTTCTAAAAAAAAAAGAGCTTACATGTAATTTTGACAGATTCCAGACAATGTTGAGGGATCTTTGTATCATAGTAGCTTCATCTGGTCTGTTCCTGTTTGGCTGTGACTCCATCTGATGAGATATCAGCTGTGCTGCTGCCATCAACACCTTTGTTTCTAGATGTTGGAGCTTGGCCTGTTTTCCAGTGTAGTCCTGTTTCTCTGACTGTGACTAACTGGATGTGCTCTCTTCATCCTCTGACATGGGAGCTGGCTCGGAGCTCGTCTGCCTGGCTGTGTGTTTCCTGGACGGGGCCGCCTGTGGAGCTGGTTGACAGTTGCGTTTGTGTCTCTGCTTCTGTCTCCTTGAACCCCAGTCGGCCTCAGCAGATGGCCGCTCACACTGAGCCTGGTTCTAGTGGAGGTTTCCTCCTGTTTAAAGGGAGTTTTCCTCTCCACTGTCGCTACAAACATGCTTGATGTGAGGAATTGCTGAACAGTCAATGGCTACATTCATATTGCAGCCTGAAGTGACCCAAATCCGATTTTTTTTTTTTGGCCCATATGCGACCTGGATCTGATCTTTTCATGGCAGTCTGAACGACACAGATCCGATTTTTTCCAATCTGACCCAGGCCACTTGGCTCTGTGGTCCTGAATCCGATATGAATCTGATCTTTTCAAATGAGACCTGTGTCTGAACGGCCAGGTCACATTCATCCGACCTGGCCGTCATTAATACCCGACAAAGGTCACTATTCTGCGTCTTGCTACGCAGAAGCAGCAAGAAAAACAACAACCATGGCAGATGATGATGCGGAGAGCAGTATATATGTTTAATCAAGATTGTGTTTTTATGGTTGGAAAAGACTGCTAGATGTGCGCTGGTGCTACCATCCATGTTTACTTGCGGAAAAAAAGAGCACGCTGGCCTGTGACGTCATTGCGTCCTCTACTGCGCATGCGGTACACTTGCGTTGTATGACTGCAGTTCATACAGAAGATGACATAGATGACATATATTTGGAAATATGAACGGCAACATAAAAAAAGTTCGCAAAAAAATTGGAATTGAGCATCAAGGCCTGCAGTGTGAACGCAGCCAATGAGTCGATGCGATCAGCTGGTTTCCTTACATAGAAAACTTTAAACCAACCTGACTGGATGATGTGGTTGAATTGTCTCTTTAAAGTGACCTTAGATGACGTGTTGTGAATTAGAGCTATAGAAATAAACTGAATTGAATTGGTTGTGATGTAGATTTCTAAAATTCCCCTTGTTTATTAAAATACAAGAAAACGAACTGTGTAAATCAATTATTTGTTATTGTAATTGAACTGGATAGCGACGATTCCTTGCAACAAGAAGGTTCTGGGTTCGATTCCTGGCCCAGGGACTTTCTGCATGGAGTTTGCATGCTCTCCCTGAGCTTTCGTGGGTTCTGTACAGGTACACACAGTCTACCATTTAAAACATGAGAGGGGGGGTGCACTGAATACCAATGCTGTGTTGGTATTCAGTGCACACATTCGTCGGCTGATTACATTAGAGCATGGCGCCGAGGCCTGTTCGGATTGGAAGACTCCTCATTATGCAGCCTTCTTTTTGACAGTTTTAAAGGAAGAGTGGTTATGTCCCACGTAGCCTTAGGTATCCCACAATTCACTGCTTCTCCAAGCAAGCCGGCTGCTCCATGCTCGGAGGAAAAAGTGAAATGCCGCCGCACAGTGGTGAATATTGGAAGTGCAATTTAATATAATACGAGTGTCATGGTTTTGGTTATGTTGTGCTTTACTTTGCTCCTTGTTTTCTAGGTTTATTGGTTTAATTCCTATTTTGTTGTAGTTTCTAGATTTCCCCTTGGCTCCCTTGTTGTCTCCTCACACCTGCTGCTAGTCAGCTGGTTAGCCCTGCCTTTGTCTCAGTCAGCTACATATACTCCCCCTCTGCAGTCACTCCTTGTTGGTTCCTTGTTGTTGCTGGTCTTGTCATCGCTGTTGTCGTCTCACCTCGTCTCTCCCCGGCTCCTTGTACGCGTTTTCCCTTGATGTCTCCATGGTTCTGGTCTGTTACATTTTTAGTTGGATTTTTGGATTCCTGCTTTGTTAATCATTTTCATCACCTCTGCCTCATCATTTGGGTCCTCCAAACCACAACCAAAACGTGACGAGTATGTGAATAGTTCTGCCTGAAATGAATGAAAATAGTTGTTGAAATGAAAAAAAAAGCTGTTTAACTGAGGCAGAATAGATGTGTTGGTGAGTGAGGTGGAGAATGGGATAAAGAGTAATGTGACAAATCAAATGAATTATTAGGAATGTAAATACATTATATGTCTGATGTATAGACTAATCTTTTAGCAATAACAACCAAGACATCGTGGCACAGTTTTGCTTTGCTCTGCTGTGATATTTCAGCTTTATGCATAAACTCACAGTTGTTTTCTTCGTAAAATCAGTTTCAGGCAGTGAGTTCATTATTTGTTTGTTACCTGTAACACTTTTGAGGGAATTCCTAAAGGTAAGGGCCAATTGTCAGGAACCAAAGAGAATTAAAATCACAAAAAATATATTTTAAAGAGACCATAATCTGGATATAAAGCCCACCAAGCTATTTACAAGATTTGATCAAAGCAAAAAATGATTGACTACAAATATTTATAATTATAAGTGGATAAATGGATCTTTAATAAACCATGGTGTGAAGTCAAATCCATTTTTTGGGTTGGGTCTTTCCGATTAGTCTGATCGACTTATAAACCAGTCATCATGATGGGCCAGGAAACCATATTGATTCCATCTTAACTCTTTCATTTTTTGGCGTTCTCCAGCAGAATAAAGCATCTATTTTGGGAAGTGGTTTGAAGTGTTTACAGCAATCAGTGTTAATGCATCACAGCTTTTTATATTTATGTGCTGATCAGTGGTACGCCTCACCTGTTGATCATCATGGAGAGGAAAATGATGGTGAGAAAAGGTTTACACACAATTTGATTTAGGGTTTGAGCTACTCATAGGCCTTTTTTTAGTTGGCAATTCCTCATGTACACAAATTAAACTAGATCCTTATAATGATGTTGATCTATGATTAATATTTAATATAAAGTAGATCTGAACATCTAAGAGAGCTTAATCTGGCTTTAATTTTCCACAACACCATCTGTTTTCCTCTTTCCTCCAAAATGTGAGTTTATGGGTCACAGTTGGTTTAACGACCTTCTTATTTCCACTCTTGAAAAATCCAAACCTGTATGTGGAAAGTAACATATGCACATATTCAGGTGCATGGGAGAGTTTAATAAAAGACACCGGGCCACAGGGACCTCTGTTGATTGATTTCTGCTCTTTAAAAGGGCCCAAGCAGAGAAGAAAGACAAAACAAAAGGAACAAATGGTGACATATAATCGAAATAAAAGGCTACTACCAATAATAGTGTACAATAAAGTTATACCATGGATTAAGAATATGGGAAAAACATTCACACATGAAAGATAACATTTGATATATTTTCTATTCTTTCTACTCTTGTATTTGCTATGAAAACAAAATGGTTTAAGATAATTTTAAATCTAAATAGGCAGCAATATGGATCATTTTGGTCCCAACAGTATAGCTGGAGTCCCCTGCTCCGAGCTAATCAGCTATAGAAAATGTTGACGGTGACCCCAGACACCTTGCCGCCCTGGGCACTGAGCCATTTAGGTCACAGTGACCATGATAACAGCAGGTCAGCTGGTTAAAGTCTCTACTGTATAACAGAAGAAGGTGGTTTAAGTTGTACAGGTGAAAATGGTTCGCTCTGAGATGAGCTTCAGGTGGTGACTCGGTCTAGGCTGTGAAATGTCCCCATGTGTTCCAGTCAGGTGTGAACAGAAGTGTCTGTGTGGCTGAGCGGGTTTGGCGGACAGCGCGTCTGCTCGAGCTGGAGGCTGAATGTGTTTATTGGTCCTGTGGAGAAGCTCAGCGATGCCAAACTCTCCGAGAAAGAGAGAGGGGCGGGGCTACCAGGCAAGGAGCGCCTCCGCTATTGGCTGTTTGTGAAGGGGGCGGGGCTTTTTCCGGAGACAGGCGGTGCTTCTTGGATTTGTCTCATTTTTCCAGAAGGAGCTCAGAGGATGGTCCAGGGAGGCGAGACCGACCGACTCTCCGCGGACCGTTAGACCGGCTCAGTCCGTGGCTACAGCGGGGCCAGCTGGCACCACAAACACCCAGTAACCGGCAGAAACCGGATTTGACAGCTGCAGCTGTACGTGCTCCGCTCACCCGGCTCGGAGGCGACCGTCCTGGGGTGAACTCCTGACGGAGGCGGCCTTTCCCGACCGCCCGCTCCCTGGAGCTCCGCAGCACTTGGCGGGGGTTTGTTCTCCATCAGCCGGCTCTGCTCGCTCTCTGTCTCCGCTGGATGTGCTAGCATGAGCGCATGAGGGCGGTCCTGCTGGAGCGGAGCCGCATCCTGGGGATCGGGAGCAGCGCTTTCTCTATCTTCTTTTTTATTATTTTCTGATGCGTTTCCTTTTAATCGGGTGGATAATCTGAACGTTTTACCGACCTTCTGGGATTAGCTCATGGATATTCTGCCTTCAGGACACAAGTGGAAGGAACAACCTTGAGATTTCCAGGTGAGGGGGATTTCTTTATTTATTTTCCTCTCATCTGAGCGAGCAGAAGCTGTTTAAAGCTCTCATCATCCCGCTGATGTGAGCCTGAAACTCTGCTGCTGCTGCCTGTTAAGGTCGAACTGATCCAGAAATGCTTCTACACTGGAAAAAAACACTAGAAATAAGGAAAAACTTCCTAATTTAAGTGTATTTATCCTTAATTTCAGTAGGTAAATTAGATAGTTTGCCAATGGAATGAATATTTTACTCTAAAAATAAGATAATTACATAATATAATGCAACTGTGTTTTATTTTAAGTGTTAATTGTCTTGTTCCTTTGGAAAAATGTCTCAATGCAAGAACAAATGAACTTATTTTAAGAAAAAAAATCTAGATTTTTATTTTTCCCAGTGTAAACCCCAAAATGAATCTCTACTTTCTCAGGCTTTTACTCGTTTTATCATAATTTTTAACTCCAAACCTGCTTCTGTTTGGGTTCATGACCAAATCCAGGAATGATCATCCTGCAAGACCAGCTCCTAAAAACTATCTGCTCCAGATTTCTGGCTAATGATTCCCTCCACCGGTTTGTTCCTTTTTAATAAATGAATAAAAGATTATTATTTTTTTATTCAGATTTAAATTCTACATGGAACAGAAGCACAAATTAACCCTGAATTATTATGTTGCTGTTCATATGATGATCCATCCTCTCTGGAGATAAAATCAGATTTCATTTGATCTAGTGGTTTTATATATATATTGGATTTGAACAGAAACCGTACTAAGATGCAGTCTTATCATTAGGGTTGATTCTTTATGAGGGGAGTTTGATCTTTAAACTTCAGCAGTTATCTTCCTCCCTAAATGCCACAGATATATTTATGCTTATTGTTATTTATTTCATTCACAACATGAGAACTTGGATTTCTTCTAATCCATTTGTTTTTCGGTTTGCTTCATCCAGATTCTCAGTATCCTCCATCCTGGGGTCAGACTATTAAACTGTCTCATTTTGTACTAAATCATGCTTTTTTTTAGATGTATAAAGTTGCTTCAATTCAGGAAACCTGAAAGAGTTTGATTTAGTTTAGCCACAGAAAACAAGAGGCCATCACCTTGGGAAGCTTTCATGTTTCTGGGCTATTTGTTTTAGCCGGTGGTGAAACCTTAACGTTTCTTTTATTAAGTTGACTAATTTTAAGCACTGTCAGTGTTTATTTTTAATGCAGTTCTGTTACTGGTTACCACTACTGGTTTAGTTTGTTTCAGGACTTTTGTTTATGTTTTTACAGTAGGTAGAATTTTCCTCTCCAGGCCCGTAGGTGGCAGTAACGTGCTGGTTTGACAATAGGCCGTACATAAGAAAAGATTTTTTAACCTACATGTTTCTTTTGCTGTTTAATTCAGTGGTTTCTTCCTTCAGAAGTGGATTCTGCTTTCCTTTAGATTTAAACGACAGGTCTGGTCTGTTTTCTGCAGCTCTTACTTTTCCCTTGGCGCCACCTGTTGACTGGGAGTATTATTACTCTGCATAGTTGTGTTTCCCTCTAATCAGGCCATGTCAGTGGCTAAAAAAATCCATTGACGAAAAAGGTTGTATATAAAATTTAAAAACATACATTAACACCTAACCTATCGGCAGCACATTTGATCATTTAATGTTTTTTTTCATCGTTTTATGACCATATAAGATAATTTGATTCTTTCAATTATTAAACCTGGTGGTTCAGAGGAAGAATAATGATGTTTTTCAACAGTTCAGCTTCATTTTTGGGTGAAAAACAGTCCTTAAAACTGGTTTAGAGCCCACCCATCACGAATCGCTCCACCTTGTTTTGTCAGAAAAACCCGACTTCTCTTGGCATCTGAGGCTGAAACTACTGCAGCTCAGTGTTGCCGTTTTCTCTCCTGAAAGCTGTTTGCTGGCTGGGATCCGTTGCAGGTTCCGCTTCCTCAGAGGGAACTTTCCAGGACAGACCTGCAAATAATTAAACCTGGCTGTTCTGGTCTCTCTTCCCCCTCCTTGCTTCACTCCTTGTAATACCACTGCTGAATGTTCACCTCTGCGCCCACCAGAGTGCAGTTTAAATATTTATCACTTGTTGGGAGGTGTGCCGAAGTGCTGCCTCAGCCGACTTCTTACTTAACTCGCCCAGGAAGCGTGAAAAAACCCGAGTCGGGAAATGGAAAACGTCCTCTACATTTACTCAAATCCTTCCAAGTGTGAGGCCGAACCTCCTGATGAGTCCCCAGAGTTTGGCCTCCAGCTGCAGCAGAACCATTTCACACTTCACCTCCAACGCTTCATGTCGATGCTGCGGCTGGCGAGGTGAGCCGAGGGAACCCGGCGATGCATGTCGGAGTGCTGGACCCCCAGCTGTCTCCGGGCCCCTTCTTCCAGGCTCTCTGTGACGACTGAGCGTGAGTTTGCATATTAAGATGATTTCATTTGCTGTGTGGAGACCTCATCAGCTTAAAGAGCTTTTATTTAATGTGTGCTGAGGCTCTGCCGGAGTAATGGGAGCATCTAAAGCTCCGACTGGATGGCTGCGGTTAATTTATCTCACAAAGCCTGAGTTAAAAACAGGAGACGGCGGGAAGAGTCTATATGATTCAAACCCATTTAAAGGCTTAAAGTAAAACCAGAGGTGCTGATTTATTCTAGTCTTTAAGTCGTGTGTTCTATAAAAATGGGTAAATGTGGGATTAAAGATGTGTCTAAACTAATTATGCAGCATTGATTTATGAGGGCGTTATTCATTCATTATTGATGTTTATTTTGCTAGCCTGCAGTCAGCTGCTTTACAGGCATGAAGAGCTGCTGTCTCCAATTAGCCTCTTTTCTTTGTTGACTGACACTGCACAGAAACAAGTAGGGGAGGGGTTGCACTGCCTAGGTGTTTCTGAGAGGAGAATTGGACGGTTTGCTTTCTCTTTCATTGGTCTGAAAGGAAGAAAGTTGATCAAACGCAGCCTGTCTGAACTGCAGCTATTTAATTATGAATTTCATTCCCAATGATAAATTAATTTGTCCTTTAATGTTTAATTGTTATTTTCACTTCAGGTTTTATCAAAAAAAGAATATTTAAAAATATTTTTTTTGTCTTAGAGAACTTTTACTAAACATAAACATTGGAGTCCATTTCAAAGTAGCTTTAGTGTTGGATATCAATGGGATTAGCACAGCTAGCGTCACATAAACAGCTTTTGAGTCTTAAACTCAAGCCTGTTACAGAACAAGCTGGATTTAAAAATGTTGGCAGCTTTAAAAAATCTGAGAATTAATAGATTAAACTGTAAATGATGACTTCCCTCCTCTGCAGTCCACCTTCCTGTTATCTTCTGATGTATTTTTCTCTCTCACTCCCCTGCAGCTTGAACAAACTGCAGACATGTTGGGGGTTTAATCTAGAAAAAAAGTTGACTGAAAAAAGTCCCCTGTCAGAGCATTCCAGCTGAAAACCAAACCAGTGTTAGTCACCAGTGGGTTTCCTGGTTAATCGTTCTATCTGCTCATATCCATCCTATGCTGCTGAACACCTGGTCTCACCTTTTTGTAATACTTGATGTGCTTTGTAGAAGTATAGAAAGAGATGCACAGAAATTAAGTTTTAGGAAAATCAGTACTGACTGAGTCATTCTAGCACAGGAGTCAGTAACTCAAACTGTTTAAAGAGACAAACTAGACAACAAAAAAAAACATCTGTGTGGAGTTGAAAAAATGTAAAAGTCTTCTATAAGCCTCATAGTACGAAACAGGCAACAAATGTATTAGAACATTGTAAAAAAGGACTATGTGGGCTTAAATACATAATAAGCATTCGTGATTAAGAGTTTAACTTGGATTAAAATGTCACATCATGTGACTACTCTGTTGTACCATATTTGGTGCTTTAAGTTGAAATTCCATTACAATATGAATATATTATATTGTATATATCATTGATGAGATATAGAAACAAAATAAAGAAATCAGATTTTTGGTTTGGTCATTTTGAGTATTTGGGAAAAGAAAATGGAAGAAAGTTCTCATCCCTGCTTTAGAGCTCTACCTGTTGGATCTGTGAACGGTTTTCCTTGTTTGGAACCAAACTAGCTGCAGTGGTGCAGATTGGAGATGCAATCCACTTCTTAAATCTTCCTCTTTTTCCCTTTGGGATCCAAGGACCGAGACACAGCCACTTGCCTGGCACGGCGCCGTGCAGAAAGGCGTGTTGCAGGCTATGATGGGAAACTTTCTGGACAGAAATGTTTACATTCATTGTTTAAATTGATTTGTTATATACATTTTTACTAACCTGACTCCTCCAGATGGAAACCTTCTGTTGAAGTAATTTTGGGAAGGGGCGAAAATACTGGTTAGCTGATTGGCCTATGTTGGTGATAGATGGGCCAAATAAACCAATCAGATCAACGAAGCATATGACGTACTAACAGAGCGACGACGAAGAGGAGCCAATTGATAGATCAAACTCTTGCCGAAACCGGTCTGGAGAAGAGCAAAAACATCTTTTCCTCTGAGAAAAGCCTCCAGAGCAGTGTTTTGCTCTTCTTTCAGCGAAGAAATACTCTGTAATTCCCATAAAACTTGCTCGATAGCCACGCTAACGCTAGTTTCATCGGCTGAAGCCGCCATGTTCTTTAGACTGAACTGTGGCGCTTCTCATTGCGTCACACCTCAAGCCGCCTCCAAGCCAACGCTGATTGGACGTTCGTTTGGTGAACGGCTCCAAATTTTCTTTAACGGAGAGTCTCCAGACTGATCTGCGAGTGAAACCTTGAAAGCTCGCGAGATCAGGATGGTCTCACGAGGCCAGGAGAAGACATTTGTAAGTTAACACATTTCATTGAGTTCCACCTGTTAAAAACGTTCATTTGATTTATGTTTATCTGACTGTGTTAATCATTATTCCCCCACAGAAAAAAGTCACAATTTATTATCATCTAGAGACTATTAAAGTCGTGGGGAAGCTGCTGTTCCAACCGCTGCATTTCCGAATTTTCCCGAGTGGTGTTCGACTTTACACGAGTGAATAAAGTGAATGGGATTGTTGTTTGGGGAAGGGGGAAGTTTGATTGTAGCTGATCTGTGGGAAGCATCTTGCTAACCAGTTAGCAACTTAGTGCTAGCAGGTTCCCAATGGGAAATTCCATTGGGACCAAGTAGCACTAAATTGGTGACTTAGAAACGACGCTGTCAAGGAACGCTATGGACAGAGGAAACATGCAAGAGGAGGAGAGTTTAGTGTCGGAGGTCGTGGATGAGTCTCCTCCGTCATCCATTTTTTATTTAGAGGAGGAAAGCGGGGACGAAGATGTTGTGGAAGAGGACGCCAGGGCGGCAGAAGCTTGGTTTGGTGTAGAAGGCTTCCAGCCGTACATGTTTGAGCCCTTGCCTCGCAACGCTGCCAGTTCTGTTAGCTCTACGCCTGCCGAAGACACAGACGTCCATCCCCGTGAACACTGGGACGCAACTCAATGGGAAAGGAAAGGATTCTGGTTTCAACCGTTGCGTATATTAGCTGTGACACATGAATCAAGATGCTATGACCGAAAACATTTGACTGACAGATGACCGTTGATATATGATTGGCTGAATTTAGGTGTTCAGGCTGAAGTATAACTAACTGCCATGCATAGGATAATTAAAAAAACCCACAGATTATAAGACAGGATTTTTTTTTAAACAGAAATTTTCTAAATTTTGGGACAATATGGTCTAATAAAGAGTACATTTATATACATGTTTAAGCATTAAACATTACTTCCCTACGACCTTAAGAGCAGGAGGTGAAATGCAGCCCTAGACGAGCTTTGAATGTGGTGATGTCAGGAGTCGCTACTGTCCTAACTGACCACGATTCATTCTTCGTACTCCCGTTCTCCCTGAGTCCATACCTTCCTCTGTTCTTGTCAAGAACGTACTTGGAGAGAAAACAAGTCCATACAAACAGCCTCAGTCTGACAGTTATCAGAGCAACATACCCTATCTGTTAATGATAGATCTACATCTGTGTTCATTGGAAATAAGTTATCCAATATCCAATCTTTTTTTATTTAGTCACCCAATAGGTTCAATTTTATGTTTGATAATGTTTGAGAAAAAAGGTTTTTCTTTTATTTAACAGTTATTTAATATAATAAATTTTATGAATACTTTTTTAAGTTCAGTATAATGTTAAAAATATTTAGCCCTTCATGTTGTGGAAACATCCTCTTCATCAAATGTCAACCTATCAATTAGGTTCAGCATTAAAACCAAAAGATGAACTGCAAAGTAAATATTAAACTTCTGGTTTTAGTGTCATCAGTTTATGCGGATGGAAGACAGCCTGCTGTTAAAGTCCCAGCTTTATCAGCCCCAGCGAGTGGATCGTTTCTGCCCTCTGAGGCGGTTCCTCTGCGGGGGTTCATTAGACGACACATGGTGGGAGGATTGTTGTGGAGATAACAGAGAGAAAGAAATGAAGCAAAGCTGGCCTCCTGGGTGACGCTGTGGCTTTTACTTCCTGGTGAAATATTCCAACATCAGATTACCGTTTCATCACATGAACGCGTGACAAAGTCGGCCACAGAGGAGGGGTTACTGATGGATCTCTGTGGCATCCCGTCTCATGGAGGCGGATCCCTCTGGGTGTGTTCTGATCCGACTGCCGCTGTTAGACGGACAGAGAGGCGTCAGCTTTGCTCATTCAGGTTACATTCAGCTCTCCTTATCAGAACTCATGCTGCATGCAGGTGTGCTCCAAACAGCAAACAGTGGGATGTGATATAATCCGCCTCAGCTCCGTTCGGCACGTTTGAGATTAACAGGAATACTGACAGCTGCAGGAGTTAATCCCTGCAGGTTGGATGGTTCCCTGACGGGATGAGAGTCGGCCGTCCGCGCCTTCCAGCACACGTTCAGGTGTTTGTGTGCCTTTCTGCGCACGTCAGAGGGATGTCAATATTTAGAGATCCCAGCCGAGGTGGTCATGGTCCTGGTGGTGCGATGACTCACTCAACATGTGATCAGCGGTGACCTGTTACAGAAACAGGATGTTCTGGAAGCTTCTCATTCAAGCAGCAGTGAGATGATCTTTTATTTTCTAAGCAGGTTTTTAAAATCCTTAAAAAGCCAGAGAGCGGCAGTGAACCAGGAGTGGGAGCTTCATCCTGGCATGGAGTTAAAACCCCCTCAGATGTTTGGGATCAGCCTTGCAAACAGCCACGGTGTGTTTATCATGTTGATACGATGGCTGACTTCCATCCTGCGTCTTTAAACCTTTAAACCGGGTTTATAGGTTAATAATCAGGCTAACCCTCTTATTTGATTTGTTTATATAAAACAGCTGTTATCCTATATGGTCTGTTCTGTAGATGGTCATCAGGCAGGACACCAAGCTTCACATCGCATAGGGAGGTCTTAAATATGCATTAACATGAATTCAACAGACTGCAGTTAACAGATAAATGGAGGCAGAAGATGTCTTTCAGTCATCAATGCTCACATTCAGAGACACACAGGAGCTCTTTCAAGCTGGGCACCGTTTCATTCACAACACCTGTCCCATCAACCAGGAAGCAGAAATACTTTAATAATCCCAGGGAGGGATTACTTTACTCCATCTGTAATAGAGTGACTATAGAACCAGTTTGATAGAACACTATTTCATACCATATATATAATTAGGGTGACAAAGGGCGGAGTATCCTGGGATATTGTTCACGAATGAGGGAAGAAGGGAGCGGGAGATCGACAGGCGGATTGGTGCAGCGTCTGCCGTGAAGCGGGCGCTGAACAGAGACCTGAGTCAAAAAGCGAAGCTCTCGATTTACCGGTCGATCTACGTTCCTACCCTCATCTATGGTCATGAACTCTGGGTCATGACCGAAAGAACGAGATCGCGGATACAAGCGGCCGAAATGGGTTTCCTCCGTAGGGTGGCTGGGCTCTCCCTTAGAGATAGGGGGAGGAGCTTGGTCATCCGGGAGGGACTCGGAGTAGAGCCGCTGCTCCTCCACGTCGAGAGGAGCCAGTTGAGGTGGCTCAGGCATCTGGTTAGGATGCCTCCTGGACGCCTCCCTGGTGAGACTATGTTTCTCGGCTGGCCTGGGAACGCCTTGGGGTTCCTCCTGAGGGGCTAGAAGAAGTGGCTGGGGAGAGGGAAGTCTGGGCCTCCCTTCTTAAGCTGCTGCGACCCGACCCCGGATAAGCGGAGGAAGATGGATGGATATATAATTAGGGGGTCCCCGCTCATTCTCATCATCAGTTTGCGGATCCTTGACCTGGAAAACGTTGAAGACAATATATTGTGATTTTTGGCTCCCTGGTATAATATCAATCTTTTAGTTCCTAGTAGGGGTGTAAATCACATCCATCATAGCGATTCGATTATCGATACTCAAGAATACACCACGATACGATGCGATTAATTGTTTTTATTTTATTTATTTTTTTATTTTATACACTTGTTTTTATGACCGAAATTGCGGAAAACAACTCGTGAAGTTTGACCCGCTAGAAGAGCGAGGTGTGCGAGAACGCTGGGACCCTTTTCCTCCTGGATCCCCGCTCTTTTTGGCCCTCATGTCCCTCCGTCATCGGGCTAAACTCGCCCCCACTTCCTCGCCGTATCTAGACCCACAGCGCTTCAATATTGAGCATAAATCAAAACTGTCTGTGTCAAGCTAACTGCAACAGACTGCTGCAGGAGTATAACCAGGAAGCGAGGTAGGAGGGCAAAATAGGTTTAGCGCCACCGCAGCACGGGAGGGAGAATTACGCCCAGGAGCAAATGGATAGAAATAAACCGGAGGAAAAAAAAAAATTAATATATTCTCTTGCAGACGTATCGATGCATCGGATCGTCGGCTGTTGGATCGATGCATCGATACAAAACGATTATTATTCACACCCCTAGTTCCTAGTATTGATTTTTCTGAAGCAAAACACTTTTACCTAAAACGGAGGAAAAATGGACTACATTAGTACCGTCTGCTTTGTACGCATTGCTGTATCACATCTTTAGACTCTGTCAACTAAAGGCATGTTTTAGAGTCTCTATACACCAGTTTACGATTAATCGATTACTAAATTAGTTGACAATTATTTAAATAATCGATTAATCTGATTAATTGTTCAATTGTTTAAGCCCTACTTCAGTTATATCAGTTCTTAATTTGTGTCACTGTTTATATTCTCATAAATATTTCTCCTTATGTCTCCTTGTGGATACATTAGTGAGTTCACTTTTCAACTATCCCAGTTCTCCAAAATATGAGCTAATACCAGAACTCTCTTCCAGTTTCTTCCACCTGTCTGGAAGAAATTCAACCCTGATTAGAGGTTAGGAAATGTTGTCTTTATGCAAAATAAGTCAGTATTTGTCTTTAAAGCCCCGCAGCTATGGACCTGCTCCTCTATAAGATGAAGCCGCTACTTTTAGCCGTTTATATCATATCCTGGCCTGCATCATCGGCATGCTGGTGGTGCTCCCAGATGGAGTAGGAGAGGCAGCTTTTACAACCCGAGGAGAGATTATATAACTGCCATTTGGCTGCAGTATCACTTCATTGATCAGGGGAGATTATAGTTTGAATCACATTTGGAGTCTTTAAGGCTTTTAAGGGTTTAAAGTCTCTGCCTTAAGAGCCTGTCTGACCTTTGCAGGTGTTTCATTGGAGAATTTCCTTTCAATCTATTACAACTTTTTAGAAATGAGAATTTTTAAGACCAGACGTTTGTTTTAAGACATCCTCATAACGGCTGACGGTTTTCTGATGAAGCTGTTTCCTTGAAGCCTTCTGGCTCCTTTCCCTGGTTTTTAGCACAAACTTATCATTCAGATCAGCTCTTCTTTGTCTTTTCCATGTCAGCCGTCTTTCACTCCTTCAACCCGGCCTGTGGATCCCTGTAATGACTTCTTCCTGCTCTATTGTGTGCTAAACTGAAAATGAACCATTAAAAAAGCCTAATCGATATTCCAAAAGTATATCCAGTACAGTAATGCAGCAGGCTTCTGTTTAATGGGGCCTAATGTAATCTCTGGCTAATGCATCTAATGGCCTCTTAATACTCTTTATTCTGCCTCCTAACGATAAAAACTTTGATTTTTTTTTTGCATAACATCCCTTTTTTTGTAAATTATTTATAAGTTATTCTGCCTGTAACAGCTGACGGATTTTTGCTTTGCAGTCGATCTAATAAAAGGACTAATTTAAAGTTGAAATATTGGTGTCTATTTTTCATTTAAAATGAGATGAAATGGTTCTAAAACTAGCTGATATAAAAAAAAAAAATGTTTTTCGGACGGCTTACACAACTTTTGAAATTAAAGTCTTTTAAGTCTGGCTCTGGTTTTTTCTTTAAAATGCAGAGGACCTAAGTGTGTTTAGAATAGGGATGGAACGGTTTCTGAAAACCGTCCGAACCGTTCGGTTCGACTGTCTCGGTTCGGTTCGCGTGTGTTGCGTTCGGTTCATGCCCTGCTCCTTTTTCTCATAGGGAAGCGTTTACACTCCAGAGCAGAAGGTGGCGGTACTGCGACCAAAGCCAACCGCCAGTAGTAAACAAGAAGAAGAAGAAGAAGCGAAGCAGCGTAGCCGGGTGTAGTAGGGAAAAATCAGTTGTTGTGGAGAATTGTGTGGGTATGGCGAGTGGGAAAGAACAGGAGTTGGAAGACGCGCCAGCAGCACTTTATAGGTCTGCTGTATGGGACCACTTTGCATTTAGAGTGACCTACGATGACGGCGGGAAGAAAGCTGTGGATAAAAGTGCAACAGTGTGCGAGCATTGTGCAACACGTTTTGTTTATGCTAACAGCAACACGACCAACATGTCAGGCTAACAATCAACATAAACCGAACCGAAAACCGTGACCACGAAACCGTGAACCGAACTGAACCGTGGATTTTGTGAACCGTTCCACCCCTAGGCCAAGTGTCAGCCTCATGGTGCAGTCTGAGCTGTAGCTGAGAACGATTGATAATATCATACAGTGTAGGCCCGGCCTTAGAGAGGGCCAGTTTCAGGCAGGGTTAGGTTCCAAAACAATCTCCCAGAACTCTGTTCAGTCCATTATCTGGACACGGAGACCAGATGGACCAACTACTGAGACGAAGACCTTAATCTAAAAGGCAGATAGAAGCTACCAACTTGACCCTGATAGCAGAGAGGATGGATTTGCCGTGGAACCAGCAGAACCTTTTTTTGGCCTTCAATCCGATTGGATTTAAAAGACTATTGCAATATGAAAACTAAAAGTGACGAGAAGTAAAGAGATTTGTTTTCTTGAAACTGTTGGTATTAACTGGTACTTCTTTTGGTACATTCCAGAACCAATGAGGTAGTTTGTGGTTTCTCTGCATTCTTGGTACCTTAGATTTTGTTTAATTTATAGTTGATTTGCTTTTAAAAAAAATAATATATGACAGGAAACCTGGTGACGGGATAAAGCCCAGGGGCGTCAGCTGACCCAATACCACACAGGGGCACAATAGGGCACACACAAAAAAAATTGGCACTTATTTAAAAAAAAGCATGGGCACAGATAATTAATGCAAGCACGTTAGCAAATATTTTACAGCAATTATTTATTATTCTAAATCGTCATAAATAAATTGTACAATCAGATTTTTATTTTCTGCATAATTAAATATCTACCTGAACCAAACTGAATTTGATTGGCCCACTTGTGAACTTAACTGTTTGTCTCTAATTCACTACTGATGAAGGCACAATTTATCTTCATTAAATATCTGTCAGCAAATATGAACTTGAAAACTGAAAACTTGAAATGTGCAACTGTAAAAGGAAAAACAAAACCCCTCCACATACATACATGTCTGTGTTTATCATTTCTATTTGTGTATATCATGGCCAGAAAGATGGGAGAGCTGGATGTTCATTTTTTTTAAAAAGTAAACGGTAAGTTATATAAGTTATCACACCAGTATATTGATATGAAGCCAACAACAGAAAATATTGTAAAAACAAAACATAATTTAATGAACAGTTTACTTTTTGTACTTAAATCTTGCCCTTCTGAGACTCTGTGAAGGCAAATCAGTGTTTTTCATGGTCCAACATTGAGTCACAAACCTATAAAAATAATTTAACAGTTTAATAATGGAAGCTTTTAGTCAGCTTTATATATATTTTTGAATATATAAAAACTGTTTATTTCCTAAAAATTTGTTTATTTATGAGCAACTATGCAAATTAACAAACATCTAAAAAAAGTACACTGTATTATATTAGGCTGTATTATAGAGGCAGGAAAAGCAGAATAAAGTTACATGCAGTTAGCCAAGCCTTCTTGATAAACCAGGTCCTGAAAAAGGACATTTCTTGCACCATTTTGCTCTCTCCACCCCCCGCAACTCGACCTGTCAATCACCCACAAACAATGTACTGTGGTGGGAGGTGGTGAGCACATATAGTTCCTCAGGGCGCAGTACTGGTGCGCCCCGAGCTCTGCTATACCTCTGTATTGCAGAGGAGCTTCTGCGCATGTACAACTTTTAACGAGAGTCAATGGGTAAAGATTTTTGCAGCCTAGAGCGGAAATACGTCACTAATCTGACGAAAAATGGACGCTTTACTAGTCATTAAAGATTCAATATTTATGTTGCACTTCTAAAAGAAATATGTAGAGATATATTTCGAAATGTTTAATGTTTTAATTTAAAATGAAATTATAATTTTTTATTTTTTTTATGTCTTAATCAGGGTCATTGGGTGTGGGGCGGCGCCCTAGCGCCCTCTATTGGCCATCTGCCACTGGCTCGGCTTCGTTTTTGCAAAGGCTTATTGTGGAGAGTTGATCTCTCTGAACTCCGCTGTGAGGGCGGTGCACTGCAGATCTACAACGGGGCACGTGTTCCCGTGAAAAGGGTCTGCCGACACCGATGATCAAGCCTTACGCTGATGACACCGATGTATATGTAGATGGTGAAAACATTACTGGTCCTGGTGATCGAGACTGTTTGACCAAAGCCGGAGGCCCCTATCAGGCTTTTACTGAACGTTAAGGTCTGACCTTTGGGAAGCTAGGAGCCAGTTTTCAGCATGAATTCAGCAATAAAACGAACCGATCATGAAGGACAATCTGTTGCCTTCCTGATAAAGGAAAGTCATTTTTTTTGCCTTGCAAATACATGTTTTGTTAATGGATTTTAAACATAAGCAATTTAAAAGAAATTATTTTCAGTTTTTGTTTATTTTTTGTTTCTCTTTTTCAGATTGTGTTTAATAAATTGCATTCTTCACTTTTGGGGGCGGGCTTTCATCTGCAGTGAGGAAAATGCCTTTCTATTCCTTTGCTTGACGTTCGCAACAATATTTTTGAACGGTCAATGGCTTGAAGTAAAGAAAATGGGGGGGGAGAATTAAAAAGTAGAAATGTGAAATCTATAAAAAGATAATTAATGAAAATATATAACCTATAAAAGATTCAAAAATTAAAATATGAAAAAAAAAAGAATAATTTCAAAAGTTAAATCCGAGAAAAGAACAAAGTTACTTTCAAAACCTGCTTTTAATTAAGAAGTTTTTTATAGCTTAATTCTGTATTGTATTTTTTTCTATTACAATGTTTTTTTGGTACCAATGATGGAACAAACTTCGCTCCATTTATGCTGTTTGATCCAGAGATCCAAACTGAAAATAATCGCTGCTTTTATTTCAACCTTCTCTGCATATGTCTGCTGTGCTGATTGCCTTTGGTTTATAACGAAACTTCATCTGGTCCAAACATTAAGCTGCCTTAAAGTGATAAACATCTAGCGGTCTATGCGGGTCATGGACCAGTGGACCATTAAGGAGAAGAGCTGTTGCTGTGAATAGACCTGGCCTGTTAATCACTGGCTAATTACTCCACCTTTCCTGGAAATTGCATGTTTTCCTTTAGAGATGTTCACACACAGAGACGGTAAAGTTAGACAGGAAAAGTATGTTGATATTTATAGCATGACTTCTGCCTCTTTTAACGACTATATTCCGGTTTTAATTCAGCGTGACTGGGTTTTAATTGCTGACCCGGTCCAGGAGGAGGCAAGCGTTGCAGGTGGATGCATAAATGGCAGAATTAATGACTAATATTTGCTGATTATGCCGGCCTCTCCTTCCACAGCCTCTCTAATGTAGTTTCCCTTCCGCAGCGTCATCCATCCACTTTCTATCTGTGCTAATGGCTTCTCCATTAACCCCACCTGATGGCCGTGTGGGTAATTACAAACATATTTACGGCCTGTGGACACACACAATGAGAAATAAATAACGTGTTTGACCAAGCAGAAGGAGACATTAGGCAGCTGGGCCTCTCAGATTTACCTCGGCGCGCTGAAATCACTCATCCACCCCGACTTCTCTCTTTAATGGAAACTGTTGCCAGAAGGTGGAAGTGTCACGTCCTGAACACTGTGTTCTCTGCAGCTTCTCATCTTCTCTACGTTGGGTTCATTTTTTTAACAGCCTCGGCTGTGCTGTGCTACCGAAAATTTAAAACTAAAATGTAACGTGAGAGGCGTGGCGATTGGTTTGTTTCTGTACACTAACATCTTTAGGGGGGGTTTTGATTCAATCATGTTGCTTTCTCTTTATTTTTTGCCTAGAATATAATTAAATATGAACCTTTAAGGAGACTGAAGGAGGTGTGCTGAAAGTTCAGGCTTCAAAGAGCCCAGAGCATCAGCCCTCAGCCACTGTGCGTTACAGTAGTGCTGAGCTCTGATGTTGAAAATAGTAAAACAAGCAGCAAACACACTCCACAAAACAACATCTCTACTGACCACTAGGGGGAGACCAAATATTTTTTAAGAGCAAATATATTTTTTTTTCTTTTTTTGACCTTATAGTTAATGTAGTTATGAAAAATTGTTACATGTCGTCCAGCCTTGATAAGAACAAACCATATCAGAGCAAACCCTCCATACAAACAGGAAGTTAAACTTTAATGCAAGATTTTTTTTTTTTTTAAAGTTGGAGGAAGAAAGCAGAGGTTTGTTATCTTTCATTGCATCTTCAAAAACAGCATAATTATAGTAACATGTATATTAGTAGCACCTTGGTTCGGTTTGCTTTTTTTTTTTCCACTCCCTCTAGTGGTCTGGAGCCCTTCCCTTCCTTTGCTGTGAGTTTGCTGTTGGTATTACTACTTGCATCATCTACTGATGCTGTGAAATATGTTTGTCAAAGTGATGAATTTAGCTTTATTTAAAAGTCTTACGCTCCCCTGAAAACGAGAAAATCATAATTTTTTGATATTATTTACATTGCGAACGGTCTAAAGGCTGATTTATACTCAGAAACCAGGTCGTCTGCGTGTGTCGCAGTAAACGCAAATGTGCCCCCGCCCCTTCCGCTGAACCACGGACTAGGGGTATAGATCACATTCATCATGGCGATTCGATTCAGTATCGATTTCCTGACCCAACGATTCCAATCAATTGGCGGTACTCAAGAATACACCACGATTCGATTGGATTAATTGGTTAATTGTTTTTTACCCCTGCATTATAGATTCTGAAAGGCCTTGCATCAAAAAATACGCACATAATCAGTGCAATGAGTGCAATTCAATACCTCGGCTCCAGACGTCCCGCCCCCTCCACAGACGCTCCGCTGCTCCTCTCCCAAATTGTAGCTGACCGCAGACAGGACGCGGGCTTGTTTTGTTTTTATGACCGAAATTGCGGAAAACAACTTGTGAAGTTTGACCCGTTAGAAGAGTGAGGTGAGCGAGAACGCTGGGACCCTTTTTCCAGCTGGATCTCCGCTCTTTTTGGCCCTCATGTCCCTCCGTCGTCGGACTAAACTCGCCCCCACTTCCTCGCCGCCTCGGCCGTATCTAGACCCACAGCGTGTAGCACAGACCGCGCTTCAATACTGAGCATAATTTTAAAATGTCTGCATCAAGCTCACTGCAACACACTGCTGTAAGAGTATAACCAGGAAGCGCGGTAGGAGGGCAAAATAGGTTTAGCGGCACCGCAGCACGGGAGGGAGAATTACGCCCAGGAGCAAATGGATAAAAATAGACCGGAGGAAAAATAAAAAACATGAATCGATACACTTGCGGACGTATCGATGCATTGATACAAAACGATTATTATTTACACCCCTACCGCAGACAGGAGGCCTCTGATTGGTCAAATCTACATCCACTCTACTCAATGCGTATTTCCTGTTCAGTACGTTACTGGCTTGTTATGTTTGTTTGACCGCCATTGTGGAAAACGACTCGTGAAGTTGGACCAGCTAGAAGAGCGAAGTGCGCGAGAACGCTGGGACCCTTTTTACACCTGGATCCCCGTTTTTTTTCGCCCTCATGTACTTCCTCACCGCGTCGGCCGTATCTAGACCCACAGCTAGTTTTTGATTGTTCCAGTTGCGTTGTGGCATGGAATAACAGCGCAGACTACGCTTCAATATTGGGCATAAATCAAAAATATCTACGAAACACTGCTGCAGGGAGGATAACCTGCCCTTAACTAGGGAGTACCAATATGGCGACTGGTGACTTCACAGCACCGTGTACTCCCAACGACTCTCAGCAATCCAGTGACTAAATGGAGATCAGTGACAAACGAACCCATCCTGCTATCAAACAGCTCTCCCCCTCATCTCAAAATGCACCGGTTTTATTCTTACTTCCTGTTTAGCTCATGTGCGCCATAACAGCCGCCGCCTGCCTCCGAGGGACGGCAGATGACAGCAGTTTGTTTTCCATTTGTTTGTAAAGTGTGGTCATCATCTCTATAAGTGTTGTTTTCAGTAATCAGAAGGCAGAAACGGTTGTTTGATTGTTGGGTTTTGTGCCGCCTGCCGTGTCAGAAATAAAGGCTGTATGTAGAAATAAGCACAGGTTGGTGTTTTCTTGTTCGGCTGCAGGTGAATAAACACTCTGATTGAAATCAGCTCCTTTTTTCTGCTTGATGTTTTTTAATTCCTTTTTTTCCTTCCTGTCTGAAAATTGTTTGCCAGTTTTATTTTAGCAACAATGAGGATTAAATGTTAACAAGTGGGAGTCAAGTGCTGCTGTTGGAAGCTGTTTATCATGGCTTTAGCAGCGCATTGATTCATTTGATTCGCTGCCAGTCATGAATGCATCTGAATCATGATCGTACAATCGTCAGGAGTTTGACTCAAATTCTTTTACACACATCTCTGACTTACATTTTAAGTTTTATTTCTTAATTTAGATGATGAACCACTGAGGCTAACTGTCTGTTATACAGTTACCAGCATGTGGAGTTCATGAGCCGAACCTGATCATAATGTTGGATAGAAAATTAACATCAAGGATGTAAACTTAAGAAATATCATTTATCCAAGTTTAGACGAATAACTTTGATCATTCATTTTCTAGATTATAGTGAGCAGTAAACTTTGACCCAGTCCTGCTTCTCTCTGACCTGCATTGACCTCTACTTTAAGACAGGAGAAAACTATTATTTCAGTCATTTATTATCCTGTCTGTCATTCCTGTGATTGAGTAATCAGATGAAAAAAAAGTCCCGTTAGGTAAATTCTTTACTCGATGACCTTAGCTAAATTTATGAGTTACAGAAATACTTGGAAGATTTTCTAATAATTGAATCCCTTTATTAAATAAGAAAATAAAAAGGATCTCATCTGCAGCTAAAAAACCCCCAGAAAATATTAAAAGCGTGGTCCTTTCTGATGGTAATAAGCCATCAGCTGAGTCTGTAGTGAAATAGTGAAGAAAGTGCTTTAAGTTTCAATTCAATTCAATTTCAATTCAGTTTATTTATATAGCGCCAAATTCACAACACATGTCATCTCAAGGCACTTTCCAGTTCACCAGATCATACAGTCAGATTGATTCAAAGTTTTCTATCTAAGGAAAACCAGCTGATTGCATCGACTCATTGACTCTTCAGCAATCCCTCACACTAAGCATGCTTGTAGCGACAGTGGAGAGGAAAAACTCCCTTTTAACAGGAAGAAACCTCCAGCAGAACCAGGCTCAGTGTGAGCGGCCATCTGCTGAGGCCCACTGGGGTTCAAGGAGACAGAAGCAGAGATACAAGCAGCTGTAAAAGGCGGCCCCGTCCAGGAAACACACAGCCAGGCAGACGAGCTCCAAGGCAGCTCCCATGGCAGAGGATGAAGAGAGCACATCCACTCAGTCACGGCCAGAGAAACAGGACCACACTGGAAAACAGGACGATCTCCAACATCTAGAAACAAAGGTGTTGATGGAAGCAGCACAGCTGATGTTTCTTTCCAGGATGACGTCACAGCCAAACAGGAACAGACGAGGCAAAGCTACTCTGAGGAAAAGCAGAGAGAGCAGAAGGTTAGAGATTGAACTAACAGATTCTGCAGTTAGGAGAACAGAGAGAGAATGAAGCAGAATGATGAAATGGGGGTCCCTATGTCCTCCAGCAGTCTAAGCCTATAGCAGCAGAACTATAGAGATAGCTCAGGATAACCTGAGCCACCCTAACTATAAGCGTTATAAAAAGAAAAGTTTTAAGCCTAGCCTTAAAAGTAGACAGGGTGTCTGCCTCACGGACTAAAACTGGTAGTTGGTTCCACAGGAGAGGAGCCTGATAACTAAAAGATCTGCCTCCCATTCTACTTTTAGAAATTCTAGGAACCACTAGTAAACCTGCAGATTGAGAGCGAAGTGCTCTGTTAGGAACGTAAGGAACAATCAGATCTCTGATATCAGATGGAGCTTGGCCATTTAAGGCTTTATATGTGAGAAGGAGGATTTTAAATTCTATTCTGGATTTAACAGGAAGCCAATGAAGAGAAGCCAGGATAGGAGAGATATGATCTCTCTTTTTAATTTTCATCAGAACTCTGGCTGCAGCATTTTGGATCAGCTGAAGGCTTTTAACTACAGTTTGTGGACTTGAGCCTTGAATGGCTGGACTATTGTAATTCTTGCATGGAATAGTTTCTAAGCATCACCCCTGTGCCACATATTTCTAATTTCTGCGATGTTCTGTATAATATAGAAAGAAACTCTAGAAACCTCTTTGATATTGGATTTAAATGAGAGGTCCTGTTTAAAAATAACACCAACATGTTTTACTTTATTATCTGAGATCAATTTGATCGAATCCAAATAAAGTGACTGACTAATCAGCTTCTTTTTCAAAGACTCTGGTCCAAAGACTATAACTTCTGTTTTGTCTGCATTCAGAAGCAGAAAGTTAAGAGTCATCCAGGTTTTTATGTCTTCAAGACATGCCTGTAATCCATGTAATGGGTTAGCTTCATCTGGATTATAGACAGATATAGCTGAGTATCATCAGCATAACAGTGGAAAGGAATCCCATGCTGTCTAATAACTACCGATTGGGAGCATGTATAAAGTAAAGAGAATTGGTCCTAGCACTGATCCCTGTGGTACTCCACAGGTAACCTTTGAGCGTGTGGAAGATCTATCATTAACGTGAACAAACTGAATTCGATCAGATAGATAAGATTTAAACCAGTCTAGTGCTGTTCCTTTAATTCCAACAAAATATTCAAGTCTTTCTAAAAGAATATTATGGTCAACTGTATCAAATGCAGCACTAAGATCCAACAGGACGAGCACAGATACAAGTCCATTATCTGAGGCCATGAGAATATCATTAGTGACTTTCACCAGAGCTGTTTCAGTGCTATGATGAGCTCTAAAGCCAGACTGAAACTCTTCAAAAAGTTCATTATGGTGGAAGTGATCGCAAACTTGTTTGGCAACTACTTTCTCAAGAATTTTGGATAAGAAAGGAAGATTGGATATAGGTCTATAATTGACCAAGTCATCTGGGTCAAGAGACGGTTTCTTAAGCAGAGGTTTAATTACAGCAATCTTAAAAGCTTTAGGTACATATCCCTGTAACAGAGATAGATTAATCACATCTAAAATGGAGGAGGAGATCAAAGGGAATACCTCCTTAAATAACCTGGTTGGAACTGGATCTAACATACAAGTTGAAGGCTTAGATGAAGACAATAATTTTGCTAATTCAGAAAGTTCAACTGGATCAAAGCAGTCTAAACCCGGTTCAGATTCCATGACTACCTCAGGTACAATCGCGGATAGAGGAGTGCTTATGATCTTGTTTTTAATAAGATCAATCTTATTTATAAAGAATCCCATAAAATCATTGCTGCTAAGAGCAGGTGGAATGGACGGTTCAACAGAGCTATGGCTCTGGGTGAGTTTGGCAACTGTATTAAAAAGAAATCTAGGATTATTCTTATTCTCCTCTATTAATGAGGAGAAGTTTGCTGCTCTTGCTTTACAAAGGGTCCTCTTATACAGCAGTAAACCATTTTTCCAGACTTGGAAGGACTCTCGCAGGCCTGTGGAGCGATATTTTCTCTCCAGTTTCCTAGCATTTTGCTTCAAAGTACGCAGCTCTGCATTAAACCAAGGAGCAAGCTTTCTGTTTTTAACGGTTTTCATTTTCAAAGGAGCTGCGTTGTCTAAGGCAATACGCAGAGAACTAGCAACCCCATCAACAAAATCATCAACCTGTGAAGGGGAATAAGCTAAGCTTTTGCACTCTGCAGCACTGCTCAGCGACACAGAGGAGAGAGAAAGTGAAGCCGATTCTTTAAAATTTATAACTGCACTATCTGATAAAGATCTACTAAAATGTAACCTTCTTTTGGGGGAGGAGAACTCTGTTAAAGTAATCCTGAAGGTTATTAGAAAGTGGTCAGAGAGGACAGGGTTGTGAGGAAATACTGTTATTTCTTCACATTCTATGCCGTATGTCAGCACAAGATCCAAAGTATGAAGATGAGAATGCGTGGGACTATTCACATTTTGAACAAAGCCAATAGTGTCTAAGATAGCATTAAAGGCTGCTCTTAAGCTATCGCCTTCAATGTCAGCATGGATGTTAAAATCTCCCACTATGATGACCCTGTCAGTATTTAATACCAAATCAGAAAGGAACTCTGAAAACTCATCTAAAAATTCAGAGTAAGGACCTGGTGGACGATACCAAGTTACAAAAAGAAGAGGTTTTCTTGCCTTGAAATTTGGATCAGGGAAATTAAGGGTTAAATGTTCAAAAGAGTTGTAGGTATTAATTGTTTTGGGAGTAATCAGTAAGTCAGACTGGAAGATTGTTGCTACTCCTCCTCCTCGCCCAGAGCTTCTGGGTATGTGAAAATTTTAAGTTTCACTTACATACTCTTCTTTTTATTTATTTATTTATATTTATTTTATTTTTTTTACAAAAAACACCTTTCCTGCTTACTAAAGGGTTAAATTTAACTGATTTTGGTGCAAAAACTATGAAGTCATAAAAACTAGTGTCCACGCACATTTTGAATGTCTTATGCTTCCAAATGTAATATGGCGATGACCCCAATCTGTCACAACCATGAGTTCATGCTCCTTCTCATCTTTTTATGCTCCTGTATAGGGCTGCAACTAGGGCTGAAAAAATGGGATTAATCAGTTTAAACGATTATTAAATTAATCGATTAACCATTAACTGAGGTATAGAGACTGTAAAACATGTCTTTAGCTGACAGAGCGACCCACCTAGAGCAGTTATTATACCAAAATTGCAAAATCAAAAAAAACATTTTGTATTTAATATGAAAATATAAATATTTTCATCTGTAAATATGCTCTCTTCAGCTATAAAATTCGGCTATCAGATTAATAATTGAAAAAATAATTGACAGATTGATCAATTTGCAAAATAATAGAAAATAATCAGCTGCAACTATCCATTAATTTACAAATTGATTAATAATTGGACAGGAAAAGCTTTCTTAAAGAAGATATGTTGCAGAATCAAACCAGGTGAAACTAAAACTTTAACTTGATGACTTCTGGATAGAGCAGATTGACAGACAAAAAAGTTTATTTGATGTCAAATGCTAAATATTCATTTCAATATTTTGGTATAATTGCTTCTCTAAGTGGGTCGCTCTTTAGACTCCAGTTAATATTAATCCCCCCTCCCCCCTAAATAGTGGTGAGGGCATAGAGCTTGGAATCCAGAGGTTCTGAGTTCGCACTCCCACAGACTGCCACACTGGGTCCCTGAGCAAGACCCTTAACCCTGCACTGCTCCCTGGACGCCCAACTATGGCGTCTCCATGTTAAATGCAACAGGTTCTTTTCGTTGCTCTGTAATTGTGAGAGTGTAATGACAATAAAAGCTGAAAAAAATCTAGATTAATATATCACTATGGGATTGTTTCAGCCCTATTGCTTTAGATTCTTTCCTCTCCCATCTGGACCAGTTTCTGTGTTCTCATGTTAACCTTTGTCACTTTGAAGAAGGAACCAAACTGAGAAAGCAAACTGCCTCTGATTGGCTGCTTTTCAGGAAATCCCGCCTTTTGGGCCTGTTCTGTTTTCTTCCTGGTAGCTTCTAGTGTTGTTAGCAAAGCATCTTTTTAGGATAATCTCTGTTGTGTTAAAGAGTTAATAAAGCTGACGTCATCATTAATAATGTAGTTTAACTCTGTAATAATTGTGTTCTGAAAGCAGTAGAAATTCTGCTCTAAAAGGATTTATGCTACATTTGCTGTATTAGCTGAGCTACTGTTAGCTTTACTGTTTCTATTGAGGATAGTGAAGCTTAAATTCATCTGTGAAGCGGACATTTATATTTCTAATCACTTTGAAGCTACTGTTCAGCTTTTTTCCTTTTATATCCTTTTGTGTTGAGCTTTCAGTTGCTGACTGATTAATGTCTGACATGAAGTCAGGATTCAACCCACAAAGCTAACAGCTGCTAGCATGAGTTTGCTTTGTGATTTACTGACCAATGAGAAATTACCTTTAGAGACCTTTTAACAGATTAACAAACAGATGAATTAAAAAGAAATAAACTTTTTTTTTAATGGTTTTAGGTTAAGCTCGACTGGCACTCATTTATTTATGTATTATTTCTAAGGCTGATCTACGGACTGTTTTAACATGATAGTTAACTGACTCCCTAACCTGTAGTTTGGGACGATTCTTCAGGCCTTTGTTGCTTTTTCTTCTATTTACATAGGGAAAAAATCACACAGTAATTAAAAAATATGAATAAAAGTCTCAATTTAATCAGAAACATCTATTAAAAAAATCATTAACAATAGATGGTAAATGGAGGGAGCGGTAATGAATGAGCACCACATGAACTGAAAGCATGGCTTCTTAACAATCGGATCAATCAGCCATTATTTGCATGTATGTATAGCTGATATTGACACAAGAAAAATGCTAATAGTGGCCTTAAATATCGTCCAGCTGATGTATCGGTCTATCCAGGGGTTGACGTTAAGGATTTTTACCACTTGCCCAAAGGGCAAGTGACTTTCACATTTGATTTGCCCAGAAACAATTTTTACTTGCCCAGTGTAATGTTTTATAAATATAGTTCCTAATATTCATTTTTGGATATATATCAGTGAAACAGGTTTGTTTTTGAAATGTTTTTTGTAATTCAGTATTTTGCGTGGGTGGTGGGTGAAATGGGTGGAGGGTAAAATAGGTGGTGGGTGTGTTACTGTACTTACATATTTTTTTTGCCTTGTTGTTGTTTTCTTAGCCTGCAAAGTCGAAAAAAAGTTTCTGATTTGCACCAATTCCACCAGTAGCGTAATCTGGCGGAAAATCACCAGTTTTTTTCAAATCACACAAGAATGTGAACAAAACAACAAAAATGGAGCCGGCAACGCTTCTGGGTCGTTTTCATCAAATGTCGGAGTTATTTTGATTGATAAATAATTTTTTTTTTTGCGATCATTTGAAATTTGTACTCTCCCAACAATAAAAACGACTTGCCCCGGGAGATCGGGCGATGGTTAACATCGAGCCCTGCTATCCCTTATTAAAGTGGAGAAATTACGATTATATCTCAGTTTTTCTCTGCTCAGCCTAATAAATGTTTTGCTTTAGAGCTCTGACAATTTGCCAAATCTAAATTTCAATTTTTTATTCTGACCCAAATTGTGCTTTGACTTTTATTCTATGCAGGTTTGTCCCCAGTGCTGCATTGTTTTCCTGGCTCTGATGCTCTTTGCAGATGCCGTTAATTCAAAGTAAGAAAAACACCTTCAGACCAGAATAGTCAGAAACGTCGATGTTTTTATTCCAGTTGTGACTTTAGACAAGCAAACCTATCAGGTGGATCTTTGGACTCAGAGGTTCTGACCCCTCTGTGGTTCTCAGTGATGGTTAGAGCGGGCTGTTGGGGGATGGGGTCCGGTTGTTTCTTTGAACTCCAATAAAAGCGCTGACCCGGATAAAAGTGCGGACTGAACTCCCCACCTGTCCTCTGGGTTCAGACTAATTCTGAGGGACATTTCATTTGTCCAGATGGGCCCACTGAGCCGCTTTCAGCTGATTAGATCAGACGTCTTACTCCGTCCCTCATGGGTAAACGGTCCAAACGCACCAGAGCAGTGACCAGAAACATGGGGCTAACTTTGTCCTTAACAGAAAACAGAACCTTAAACCTTTCTTCGTCCATCAAAACAATACTTTCTTCATTTGTCCTCCCACAGCTTCTGTCCTGAAGTCCACTTCAAAAATATCCTCCCAGTTACTGGATGTGTGACAGAGATGGGTCAATCAGGAAGTTGTCTATATACCAAACTAAAAGATTGCTGTTCTCTACTTTAAAAAACACTTTTTTATTTTTTTTTATTCAATGTATAACATGGATGCATAAAAAAACAAATTTTATTTTCAGTGTTAAATTCTGTTTAAAGTAACAGATCATTAAAAATGTCTGCGGACCTTTACTGGTTGATGATTTTCTTTATTTGGACCCCAATAATTTTTAATTGGTTCCCCTGGTTTAATGTTTCTAAATGTTTATTTCCCGTCATGTCCTCCAACCAATGCAGATCATTGGCTCCGCCCACATCTAGTGAAAACTAGTGTGATTGGATGAGTCATAGAACGCAAACACTCATTGGTTAGCTAAAGGAAATCATCAGAAGCCAGCAGGTGTTCTTCAAACTGCTAACGTGAATTGTCTATGCCATGCTACAATGTGGGATTCAGAAAAAGATGCTGAAATGTCTGAAAGGTCGGACACAGGCGAGAGCGTATCGGGAGACGGAGACCAACAAGACCTCCCTCGTCCTTGGCCCTATCTCAAAGAATTTTTTTGAAATAGTCGAAAAATTGAGCTTTCAGTTCATATAGCGGCATCTGGCTGTTTTTTTAAAGGTTACTTTATACTTTTATACTTTAAGTAAGACGATCAAACGTTGGCGTTAGTCAGCAGTTATGAAAGCACTGGCACATCTATTTTGACCTTTGGGAAATTAGAACATCTGAAATATGATCCAGTAGTTGAATATAAAGCAGTGAAACTAGCAGGGAGTTTGTTTTCTTTACTTTATTAACTTAGTTGAATTTCATTTTAAAAGATTTTTATTTATTTTTTTCTTAAAAGCAGAATACTTTTCCCAGATTTCCAGCAACTTTAACCAGGAATCTGCCTCCAGGTTAATTAAAAACTGGGTTAATTTAGATCAGAACATCTGATCTGGGTTTTTCTGATCACTTTGGGTTTTTCATGCGGTGCTGCTGGCTTTGGTCCTTTCCATGATTTGTTTGAGAGGCGGGGGGTGGGTTTCTGAGTGGACCCCTGCAGGGTGTTGTGATTCAGTGTGAGGATGGAGGGGGCAGTGAGGTGGGGTTTGCACTGCCAGGGTCTTTTGTCAGAGTTTCAGCCTCTTCATATTCAGATCGCTGCTGGAGGAGAACTTTAACTCTGGCAGCTCTGCTGGACCGACCTCCTGATTCTGCTCCTCTGCTGGTAAGACTAGCTCCTTCTAAGGGGATTGAATTCACTCAGTTTGAGCTTCATTTTGGTCAGAAATGAAGGCAGGAAGCTGACGGCACCTTTAGCTTCATTCTGTTTGTCCCTCAGATCTGCTGAGAGTTTATTTTAGATACAGGCTCAGCTTTGTAGAGCAGAGAGGTTTATAAGGTGCCTGTTTACTGGTGAAGCTGCTCCACGCTGCAGGCCAGTTACACAAGGGCAGGTGGGGGGGTTGAATGTTTCGGAAAGTTACTGGTAACTTGCCTGATAGGATTGGGAGGCTGTGGATCGTAAACTGCACGTTGTCAGGCTGCCTGAGCTCTGTGTTCTCATTAAAACTGGGTCAAAATGACCAACATCAAACAGGAACATCTCCTTCATTTACAGTCTTTGGTTTCTGAAGGTTTAATCTTTAAACGTATCTGACTGCTCTCTGCCAGGTTCTGGTCCTGGATCATATGGGTTCAGATCAGGCGTTAAGCTAGGAATATTTCATAGGGTGTAACCCTTGGTGTATCAGATCTTTAGGCTTTGTTCGGTGCAGGGGGTCCAGGGATATTCTACCCTGGAAAATTCAGAAATTTATACTCTGGAATGCAGCTAATGTTTTGTCTTTGTTCCAACATTCCTTTTGTCCTGATTATGGGAAGTATGTGTGCTTGATTAGAGCTGGAAATTTCATAATTTTGACAGGCCTGCCAAGTTTTTCCCCCTTGGAGTGAGATTTAGAAATATTTGACAGGCAACCTTTGTCACGGTTAGATAAAAAAAAAAAATCACACAATTTACGTTATTTTCTGTATTCTGATGATTTTCAGAGAATTGAATTAAAGAAGAACTTGCTCTACTAAAATACTTGCATCTTAAATATACTGTTAACTAAGAATTTCAAAACATAGTTAATTAATTATTCTCTGCAGTTGAAGTAAAATAAACAATGGGAAGCTAATAAGTTATTACTGGATTACTGGCACTAAAGCAGGAACCAGAGCATTGAATCATATGCAAACTACACCATGTATGAATATTTGATAATGGGCTAAGGATTTAAAAATCTTAACTCATTATCTAATTAGTGTTTTTTACAACTGAGAAAACAGCTAAATAACTCTGTTTTTTTCAATTAATCAATTAATTATCGGAGACCCAAAGGTTCCTTCAAGAAGATTTTTTACTAAATTAAACCAGGTGAAGCTAAAGCGTTTCCACCTCATGAGTTCTGAATAGAGCAGATTGATGGATGTAAAAGATTTTTTATTTCAAATGCAAAATGTTTTCATATTTGTTTTTACAGTTTTAGAGTCTCTATATTCCCGTTAATCATTAATCAATTGCTAAATTAGTTGACAATTATTTCAATAATTGATTAATCAGGATTAATTGTTTCAGCCCGGGTAGATTCTATAAAAACTCACCATGACACAAGACAACATTCCTCTGGATGTTTCATTTTACAAAATGTGATGTTAATTTCATTTTTAAACATATTCATTGACCAAACTATGGACAAATTAATAATATAAGTAATAATAAAGTGAGAACATCGCTGTGGTTCTCCCTCTATGAATCCTGGATAACCGAGTTGTTCTGCACATTCTCTCTGTTTCTTATGTTGTTGGTCTTTTCTTAGGTGACTGATCTTTTGAAAAATAAAATACAATGATTTTTTTTTTTTTTGTTGATCTGTTTGTGAGGCATAGAAGAAGGTTTTAAGAATATGAAGATTTGCGTTTGTTTAATAAGTCCTAAATTCCAACGGTAGATTATTCAACTAGACTGAGCAATAATTAATTTGTGATTAAAACATGGACTAAAACTGGGACTAAATCAAGTGGCTAAATTAGAGCAAACAAGGAGTAAAGCTCACTAAAAAAGCACTGAATGTAGAGAAAAAACAAACTATTGTCATTTTGGTGTCGTCCTACATTAAGTTTCCACATTGATGATTTAAGCTTGCTGCTCCATTTTTTTATTCATATTTACTCAAGTGCTAGATTGCTTAAAATCTTAATTATTTTAGTCAATTATCTTAGTCCAGATGAGAAAAGGACAAGATAAAAAAATCCAATTTTATACCTCGTAGTAACTGCTCAGAAATCCCGGTCTTTTTACAATATGTGGCGCAGGTCCTTCAGCTTTGCTCGTCAGCACAGTGAATATAATAGCTGGTCTGGTGCAAAACTATGGACTGGATATAAACCTGGCATGTCCTCCTGTGTGAGCACTAAAGTTGTGTTGAAAATGTGGACTGGATTTTTATCAGCATGGTATTTTTACATATAAATGAGTGGAATCGAGGTGAGTTTTAATGTCCGTCGTTTTTTTAGCGTGAAAAATTGGGGATACGGATTGTTAGCTTGTGAAGACACTGATATGCGGGAGTCTCCACCCCAATTGGTGAGAATTCACAGCCCTGGGTGGGCATGAGATCATAGTTAGATACAATATTATGTTTCAGAGTTTAATTCAAGCAATCAGAAAGTCTAAAGCTACGTTCACAATGCGCTTTGAGCAATAAAAAAAGCGGCCGCTGCTTCATCTTTGACGCTTGTCTAGATTAAGGTCGGGCACTTTAAAAAATCGTGGCGATGTGTAGCTATCAATGTGGATGTTTTCGGGTTTTGACGAAGAAGAACATCTCAGCTAATCATTGGTGCACGCTCTTCTTCTTTTCTTGCTTCTTATCTTATGCTACATTCACACTGGACACACTTTGGGCAGCAAAAAGTGTTTGCTGCTTCATTTTTGAAGCTTGTACACATTAATACTACGTTCAAACTGTACACTGCTGAAGCAGCAGAAGCTGCCGGTTTACATGCAAAATCAATCGTTGATGTGCATCAGCAGCTCTGTCTGTGTTCCTCCTTTCTGGGGGTATGTTTTTTTTTTTTCATTTTATTTAGCTTCATTATGGAGCATCCTTAGTATAAAATATTGATATTCATGTTACAATATCCCATCTATGGCTGCTTCTATATTTAGCATATCGGCAGCTTTTCACCAGGTGCATCTTTAATTGAATACATTTATTCCAGACGGTTGTAGTTTATGTCGTTGTGTCTCTAAAAAGAAACAACAGTGGCAGTGGATCTTCAGATGGGTCTAAAGCCATCTGAAGGCTCCCATCTGTCTCCATCTCCCATGTGCTTGTCAGTCCTGCTGGATGTGACCTTTGCCCTCAGCATGCCTTCACTGACCCGGACGGCTCAGTCGTGTCCAGACTGACAGTTTCTGACGAATCTGCTTGAATCAGACGTTCTTTGAGGTCGACGAGTGACAGACTGGCTGATACGATGACCTGACCCTGGTTCTGGCTCCAGGAGCCGGTTCTTCTGTTTCTTCACAGACATCAGGAGAAACTAAAACCTCCAGGCACTGAAACAGATAACTACAAGATCCCAGGCTTGTTTAAAGTGCCTTTAACAGCAGATGTAGATGCTAATATGAACAGACTGTAGATGTTAAACCAGAGAAGAAGTTTTTTTTCCCTCCAGGGCAGAAAGTTTAATGTGGCTGAAAATTAGTTTTTCTTCTGATCATATTAAATGTTTCTCACAAAGTGTTTTAAACTGTGAATATCTGGATGCAAAAAGCCCCAAAAAAACATTTCCTGTGATAAATAGACCAAATAGAGCAAACATCATCTATCTTTGTGAATGTTACCTAAAAAGTGCTCATTTGGTTTGTTCAGTTTGATTCAAAGTCATTTTCTGCGTCACTATTCCAAACATCGAATGAGCAGCTTAGTTAATAAACGTGTTAACTTCAGGTTGGGAGATCATAGATGGGGTTTGCTCACCATGAGTTTCACACCAAGCCGCAAACTTCATCATCCTCACATCCATCAGTGAGACGTGAATCCTACTTTCAAGGACGAAATATTAACATCTCTTGACATCGTATAAATTGGCCAATAAATATCACTGCTATCCATAGATTGTGGAAAAACTCTTGGAAAGACAGTAGTGTTACTCTTGGACACCATCAGTCTTTGAAAATGTAGGAAACAGTTGTGTTCTCTACATGTAGTACCATGTACCTACATGTAGTATGGAGATATGAGTGTTAGGTTAAAAAATGTAGGTTCGTAAAAGAAGGACTGAGTACACACAGAAAGGGATTTTCAACAGCTTCCTGCAGGAGGGGAGAAAGAGCTGCAACCCAACACACTACTCTCTCTCTGCCCCCCCCTCCATCTGCAGTGCCTTTTATTAACAGAACATAACACATGGTTACAAAACAGAGTATTGTTCTGACAGAACAATTGATCAGGTCATAAGACAGAATGCTCCACTGACTGACTCACAACCCAGAGTGAAGCATCTCATTTCTCCAATGTTTCATATGTACATACATTAATTTTATAATCATCATTTAATAAACCTAACAATGAGCTTCAGTCTGTGCCGTCTGCCGTTATTAGCAATGAAAGCTTTCAGTTTCTGTGTATCAAGCATAGGACTTGGCAGAAAACAATTACAATATGATCCTGTAATATCAGTTATGAATATCAACTTGATATCCATAACTAGTGATTTGTGCTTTGTTTACTCTGGAAAAAAATAATGCAACCGCTTTTGGCATTTACTTAATCATATTTAATTCCATTCAATTCAGTTTATTTATATAGCGCCAAATTCACTCATGTCATCTCAAGGCACTTTACAGTTCAACCAGATCATACAAGTTACTTTAACACAACTGTTTTATGTCCTATCCTGCTAACATGAAACAATTGTGTTAAAGCAACGAAATATGATTAATTAAATGCCAAAAACATTAACATCAGCGGTTAAAAATACAGACCAGGAGGAAAAAGCTGTAAACTTAACGCCAATTTATGCTTCTGATGCATAGCCTCTGCAAATCTGCTAATCTATCTATGTCGACGACAGTTTAAGAACCTCTGCGCTGGGGGCGCGGTCGTGCACCTAAAAAAAAAATCCTGACTTTGCGTCGGACAGTCGCAAACCGGCGCAGACCTGAAGCGGAAGTGCGCAAACAAAAAGCAGCTGTGATTGGTCCTTGGTATGCCTTTTCAACTGTCTGTGTGGTCGTCCTTCTTGATTCGGTGCCGGGGGACGCCATTTTTAAAAACTGAGTAACAACTACAACGGACAAATACGACGAAAGGTTAATCGGTCTTTTTGCCAACTTTATTAACAGAACCTGTTCCTCTTCAATGTCTAGCAACTCTAGATCCATCTCTGTGACCGTGATATCTTGCAGATGCGCCACTGTTGTTTTGGAAGATAAACACTCCAGCTGGCGCCGCCAAAGTTCTTGTGACCATCCGCCAAAGTTCTTGCGAGTTCTCCAATAGGCTTCCCCTTGCGCTTTGGCGGGGAACTGCTGTGCGTCCCTAGAAATTCCAGACCCACGGTGTAGAAGGATACCAGCAAAACTGGTTCACGACCAGACCCTAGCAATGTCTCTGTTCCTCAAATGTCTCTGGTCATGGAATGGAAGAACACTGTTAGCATATAGCAGAGATTGAACTATCAAATCCTAGTACATGAACTAATACATAGTTTCTATTCTAGTACTCAAATTTTATCACCTCCAGCTGCCGTGAATCACTGAAGGTTAAAGTCTGCAGGAGTCAGAACAACTACAGACTATTTCAAAGTAGGATCAAAATCCTGATGACCTGATGGCACAGAAAACCTTTTCCTGTTGGAGCTTCTTGCTTTAACATCTTAGGACAATAATTTCCTGCTCATCACAGCAAATAAAGCCGAGCTAATCTCTCCATTCCATCTGCCGTTGCAGAGGCAGACGGTCGATATGCGTCAGATGCATCTGCACACATGCTAATAAATACCAGTCATGTCAGAACTACAGTATTTACAGCTAAAGGCTGAGCTGTTGTACAATCCTCTCTCCTGATTTACAAAAGGCAGATCTTACAAAAAGAATGTTTCTTAACTTGAGAACAACTTAATATTAGAAAATGTATAAATGTAAAATAAATTAATTAAATTTAAGGCATCCTTGGTGCCGAGGAATCTGCTGCCTGCAATTATAATTCTTCTTGCCTTATGAGGAATTTGAACTTCTATAGAAGATGTGGTGTTGCTATGGTGATTTTCTGCTTTCAGGGATGAAGACAGAACAACATTTTAAGCAAAAATAAAAAATCAGTCAACATGAGAAAAACATAGGTTAGATTGAACAGGGCTTTGAGTGGAGAGCCTTCTAATGGCCTCCCGTGGAAATGTTTGGGTGTTTTTATGGGAGATCTGACAGTTAGAAAGCCTCCTCTCTTCCCGTAGACAGAGAGGACCAGCAATTATGGGTGATGACCAGGTTAGATAGAAATTTGGGCTAAAATTGGTTTGGATTCATACTTTCATCACACTTCTATTAAAATATTGAAAACAATCAAACTAGAGAGGCAACAGGTCAGCGCTCCTGTATCCTGTCAGACATTTTGACTTTAAATGGTCCTACTCTAAAAGTTCAGTCCCATCCCAATGTTGTCCTCGGCGATGGGTTCTCTCTCTCTCTCTCTCTCCCGCACCCCCCTCCCTCTCTCCATCCCTCCCTCCCTCCATTTTCATCTCTTACTTTGATGTATGGCTGATTAATCTGATTCTTTGTTTCTAAAGATGTCATTTTATGGAAATTCTGGATTGTTTTTTAAAGCCAATCTATTCTCCAGGCGTCCATGACTCAGACTGACCTCAGTTCATCATGGTTTGTTCTTAGATGTCTCCTCATAACTGATAAATAGCTCTCTGTTAAAGAAGTTTAAACAAACCTGAAGCTTGGTGTGATAATAATGGGTTTTTGACTAGAAAAGGCACCAAAGGACAGAATGATGGGAACCTCTTGTGTTCTTTATGGTTCCTAACCAAACCGTGTGGGTTAGGCTCTATACAGTCATTCCCTCCAGAGGCTGTGGGTGTGTTTTTGATTTCAAACGGCGAAGAAGCTGCTGCTCAGCTGATGCTCAGAGGCTGAGAACAGTACGGATTGATAAGCTGCTGCAAAACAATGTCTCACTATAGGATCCACATCCGTCCGTTAGGGATGGCTGGCTGTCGCACCATTTGATTTCTCATCGCAATGAATAAAAAATCCCCAGTGAGATGTTTCTAAACCCCAAACGTCTGGATTCGAACTTGCAGGTCTGCATCTTTAGAGATTTAATCTAATGCAGAGAAATCCAATAAAAACAGAACTCCTAAATTAAGATTTTATATCTTACAATTTTAACATTAATGGCTCAAAAACATCTGGTCTAATGATCTTGGTATGCAAGTATTTTATTTTTCTTTCTTTCTTGCTGAGCAAAGACAATAGCTGGACCTCCAGGGTCTACATTTCCAAAGCTTAAAGATGTGATACACCACGGTGTTCCTAGATAAAAGCCTGCTGAGGGGACAAGATAGTCATTGGGATTCCCTGGAAACAACGTGCTGCTGGCGAAGGGAATGTTCAGGTTTTCCTTTCAACATGATCTGATCTAAGCTGCAAAGTCTAGATGGAAAAAGTCTGCATTTGTTCCCATGGTCATAGAGATTATTATTAGGAATAAAACTGCTCAACCTTTCATTGCGGATCATTTTTCTTCAACATTAAAACTCCCACAAAACAGCTTGATTTGTGGAAGTCTCCTCCCGTAACCTTGAGCCGTTTCTGTGGTACTCTCTGTTATTGCATCCCTCTCTATGTGGGATGTCTGCTCTTCGGTGAACGAACACGCCGCTCCCACCTCTGCTCCCGTTCGCACTGCAGCTCAGGTTGATGATGAGAGCTGCAGAGGAAGCAGCAGATAGGATTTGTACCTGTTTATCTCACCGTGCAGCCATTGAAGCCCCCACATCGTTTCCCTAGAGCCGATAAAAGGCGTCGGCTTGTCGTGGGGAAGGAGGCGTGCGGCTAATGAACCGGATGATACGAGATGGCGCCGAGTCTGATCGTTTGGCGGAGTCGAAAACAAAGAGGAATGAAAGGAAGTCGGAGAGCGGGATCATTGTTTAGAGCGTGGAAATGTGTTCAGTTGATCTTATTGATAAATAATTCAGGACCCATTAAGTCCTGAACTGGTTGAACCAGGCTTACTGGTGAGATCTCAGGATCATCAAACTTTTTCCATATTCACAACCTGTCTCAGACCTGGAGGGATGAAAGCTCCGCTAGGTCACAGAAAATAGTTTTAATGAGCAAAGCTCAGCCTGTTTGTTGATGCCTTTTATTCCCTGTCTCTGTTCCTTCTTAAAATTCAGTGTTTCTCAAACTATCATTAGATTTAAGATCTCAATATTTGTCACTTTTTTCTCTCTTTCTTATTACAAAGACTCAAACCTTAAGCTTTTTAAACCACAGATTAACCCCTTAAGCCCGGTGGGCCCGGTACAGGGCCCAACTGACACCTGCTCATGTTTATCTATTTATAGAAATGGCCTAAACACAGTCACATGGTGTTTCATCCACTTGCCTTTCAAATGGGGCGTTTAAAATTTCTAAAACTTTTCAAAACAATTTTTTTCACAAATACTATTTGTTTTATAGCTGTGTAAACAAATAAAATGAGATTTCCAACTGATATGTGTGACTCTGTGGGCGTAAAGGCCAATTTACACTTCTGATGCATAGCCTATGCAACCGTCAAATCTGTCTCTCTCTGCCGTCGTCGCGCACGTCAAAAAAATCCTGACTACAGGTCGGACGGTGCCAAACCCACGCAGACCTCAAGCGGAAGTGCGCAGACAAAAAGCAACTGTGATTGGTTCTTGGTACGCCTTTCCGGCTGTCTGTGTGGTCGTCTTTCTCGATTCGGTGCCGGGGCGCGCCATTTTTAAAAGCGGAGGAGTCATAACAACAATGGATAACCACGACAAAAGGTCGATCGAGGAGCTTCGGAGGTACAACCACTAGTACGATGCCTCAGAAATTTTGTTTTGCAAAATAAACACTCCGCCGAGTTACATAAGCTTGCTCTGTTATTCTTATTTTCTATTCAGTTTGGTGATATTATTGGTAAATTTCAATGAAACAAGGACTAAATCTTAGGAGAAAAGGCTTTGTCTTATGCAGAAGGTCTCCAGTAATTTAAATCAGCACATTTGTCTGTCCAGATTCCCTTTTATGAGTGGCCAACATTGCATTTCTCCCTAGCTCACTGCCCAATAAAACGTTTGTGGAACAAACATGCTTCAACTTATTCAGTCCAAATTAGCTTGAGCTATTGTCAAGATATCAATCTTTAAAGTTTGAGGGTTCATCCATAGTTTCAAATGGGTTTGAAAATGATCAGAATATTTGGCGAGGCTAAATATTGGGGATGAGGATCAGTGCCTCCAGATCCGAGGCCATGGTCTTGAGCCGGAAAAGGGTAGAGTGCCTTCTCCGGGTCAGGGGGGGTGTCCTGCACCAAGTGGAGGAGTTTAAGTTAGTGATGCACGATATAATGGGCCGCTATCGGTATCGGCCTTAAAACTGAATATCGGACATCGGCCACCCCACCGATATTTAACCCGATATTTGAGCAGCTTCTGAGTTTCTAAAGTCTAAAAAAAATAAAAACAATACTTCTTCTTCTTCTTCCTAAAAAAACTTCTTTTTTACAGACTTAAAAACTTCTAAAGACGAGGGAAAAAATATTGATACATTAAAATATCCCAATATCTTCATATGCTGATATATTGCCATTTAAAAACACCATATCAATCTCTTTTACTAATGAAATATTGCTATATGTCATCGTTATGCTACGAAATCCCCCGAAAATTCACCAAATGTTGCCATATTTTTATATGTTGACATATTGACGCGGTATCGATCTATTTTACTAACAAAATCTCACAAGAATTTGCAAAATATCACGAGAGTTTGTAACAGAACCATGAAATTTCACCAGATTTTGAAAGTAAAATAGATCGATACCGCATTTTAAAAAATCTATTTGATATCAGCATATGAAAATATATTTGAGTATATTATTTTTCAAAGTGTCAGAAATGGATAACAAAACTGCTATTTTCAATGACTTCTTATTTTTGTCCAGCTTTAACATCGGTATCGATTTCGGTTATCGGCTACATGAGTTTTAAAATATCGGCATATCGGATATCGGCCAAAATCCCAATATCGTGCATCCCTAGTTTAAGTATCTTGGGATCTTGTTCACGAATGAGGGAAGAAGGGAGCGGGAGATCGACAGGCGGATTTGCGCAGCGTCTGCCGTGAAGCGGGCGCTGTACCGGTCCGTCGTGGTGAAGAGAGAGCTGAGTCAAAAAGCGAAGCTCTGGATTTACCGGTCGATCTACGTTCCTACCCTCATCTATGGTCATGAACTCTGGGTCATGACCGAAAGAACGAGATCGCGGATACAAGCGGCCGAAATGGGTTTCCTCCGTAGGGTGGCTGGGCTCTCCCTTAGAGATAGGGGGAGGAGCTTGGTCATCCGGGAGGGACTCGGAGTAGAGCCGCTGCTCCTCCACGTCGAGAGGAGCCAGTTGAGGTGGCTCAGGCATCTGTTTAGGATGCCTCCTGGACGCCTCCCTGGTGAGGTGTTCCGGGCACGTCCCACCGGGGGGAGGCCCCGGGGAAGACCCAGGACACGCTGGAGAGACTATGTTTCTCGGCTGGCCTGGGAACGCCTTGGGGTTCCTCCTGAGGGGCTAGAAGAAGTGGCTGGGGAGAGGGAAGTCTGGGCCTCCCTTCTTAAGCTGCTGCCCCCGCGACCTGAGCCAGGATAAGCGGAGGAAGATGGATGGATGGATAAATATTTTTCATTTTTTTCTTTGTTTAATCAAATATAAATCAGACATGGTGACATTTAAAACAGTGCTTCCACCTGTCTGCTTTTCTGTTACACAAACACAAACAATTGCATTTCCAATTTATAGTTCGGGAGCTGGACTTGCTTTCATTCACATACGTAATTTCAGGTGGAATTTGCTCCTAAGACCCTCAGAGTTAAAAGGGTTAAAGCTTCAATGCCCATGTTGATGGTCTTTAGTTTGACCCATTGGACAAGTTATTAGTACCTTTTCATTTTTATTTTAAAAATAGCATTAATTCCTACAAGATTTTAAAGAAAGATTCAGCAAATTATCATCGAAAAAACAAACCTAGACATATAAACAGTAGATCAAATATCCAGCGAGGCTTTATGGTAGATAACATTTCCAAGTTCAGAGGCTGCATCCTTTGAAGGATTGTAAACCAGCTGGTAATCTAGGAATGAACAAATCTTAGCAGTGAACACATTTCTTTTGCTGTAATCTTAAATAGAAAGATGACTGGAAATAAAAAAAGGAATGAAATACAACATTAAAGGTTTTATACCCTGCTCTTTAAAGCACTTATAGGCAAATATAGGATGAAATAATCTCTTTATTACTGTATTAATCAGTTCTTCCAACCCAGAAGAAAAACAGTCGCCCACTCGGTTTTAGCAAACAGGGAGGGGGCACTGCTCAGATGGCAGAACCCAAGATGATTGCTGAGAGATCCATGAATCAAGGTAAATACCACTTTGTGTCGTATTTTCATGAAGGAACAGCTTTGGAAAGCATTGGGCCCTCTTAAAGTCCCTTTACCAGATGTTATTTTAATCTCTGATTAAAATGATTCTCAGAAGAGGTCATTTTATTATTTTACCATATGCAGGTAAAATGGGGGTTCATTTTGTAGAGCTTTCGGTTTCCAATCAGCCACTAAGAGCGTTTTCCAACCACGGGTGTTTTCTCCAAGCGCGATTACGGCGTGTCACAGAGCAGCGTGGCGGCCAACGTAGGGGAAAGTCACAGTGCCTAGGCTGGCTGTTACTTCATACAGCAAAGCAGCCAAGATGTTTATAGATGTTGGAGATCGGCCTGTTTTCCAGTGTGGTCCTGTTTCTCTAACTGTGACTAACTGGATGTGCTCTCTTCATCCTCTGACATGGGAGCTGGCTCGGAGCTCGTCTGCCTGGCTGTGTGTTTCCTGGACGGGGCCGCCTGTGGAGCTGGTTTTTGTGTCTCTCCTTCTGTCTCCTTGAACCCCAGTGGGCCTCAGCAGATGGCCGCTCACACTGAGCCTGGTTCTGCTGGAGGTTTCTTCCTGTTAAAAGGGAGTTTTTCCTCTCCACTGTCGCTACAAGCATGCTTAGTGTGAGGGATTGCTGAAGAGTCAACGAGTCGATGCAATCAGCTGGTTTTCCTTAGATAGAAAACTTTGTATCAATTTGACTGTATGATCTGGTGAACTGTAAAGTGCCTTGAGATGACATGTGTTGTGAATTTGGCGCTATATAAATAAACTGAATTGAATTGAATTGAAAGATGGGTTAAAACTAGGGGTGAGTATTAGCATGGGTGATGCGATACGATACGATATTATCACCATATTGCAATGTAATCATATATTGCAATCTTTTTCCTGCTAACAGAATTCAATGTATAAAAGCAAGCTCTGTATATGTTTAGCAGATGATATTGTTCGTTCAGTTATTTTTTGTATCCATGTTGCTTTGGGTTTGAGTCAGTCCACATCTTCCACTGTGAGTGCCTCCACTACAGATATAGCGCCGCGCCGCACAGCAAAAGGACTACCTGCCAGAGTGGCGGTGCGAAGGTAGCCCATTTTCCCTCCATTTTAGGTAAAAAGTTTTGCTTTAAAAAAAATCAATACTAGGAACTAAAAGATCAAGAAGATTGAATCAGGCAGCCAAAAATCACAATATATGCCAGAATGATTTTTTTTTCTTCCTACACCTCTAGTCAAAACGGAGGAAAAGAAGAGAGTTGAAACTCAACCAAAAGAAGAAAGAAAGCTCATGTAAACCTTCTCATTAATTTCTTCTTTATGAAGATTTGACTTTAATGTAGCCTTGCTATGCTATCATTTGCGTTTGGGATTCAAGTAAAAGAAAATGTCATTTACCTGATATGTAGCACAGGTATGGAAGGAAAAAAAAGCTAATTGAAATCTGTTTTTTTTTTAACACTGAATCTTAAACACTGATTTTTTTTTTTTATTGAATTCCTTACACTCAATTTTTATCTGGTAAAAACTCACCAGAAAAAAATTCAGCTGCAAAAAAAAAATCATCTGAAAAAACTTCAGCCGCAAAAGTGTTGACCTTTTGGTGAACTCAAGCAAAAGCAATCTACACTCGATAGAGTCGAGCAGCTTTTAGCCAATGAAATTAGCTCTCTTGGTCACATGACACAACGGCTGCGCTCAGCGCTGTTCCCGGTTGAATGAGGAATTTTTTGTTAAACAGAATTACAAACGTCAGTTAGCTACTAACAGACAGCTATTAGAGTTTTTCCTCTTATCAGACTGGGTGAAACAACTGAGCCGATCACAGCTAGTACGGCACCCCTGTCTGCCAAGGCTCTTGGTTTGATCCGGAAGAAGCGGCCCGCGGCAAACTTCTATTCTTCTTAATTTCGGCCAGAGGCAACATGGCGGCGGCAAACAGACGCTTTGTGCTTTTAGCAGCGCCTTTAAACAGGTGGTTCTGTTTTTTTTCTTAGTTCCATGAAGGGTGTTAACTCATAAAATCCTTCCCCGTCTACTGTGTTCATTTCTAGCATCATTTGGAAGACATTTAGCATAATGTCCTCCATGTTTCATCACCACATCCTCACCTTTAGAGCAGAGCAGATAAGTTCTACTGCTCCTCCATGCAGCACAGCTAAATGGGCCTGTTTACGAGTTTGAGTCTGAGCAAAGGTCCTTAACCCCACACTGCTCCCAGGGCGCCCCATGATGGCAGCCCACTGCTCGCCAGGTGGATGGGATAAATGCAGAGGGAAATTTCTCCAATGTGAGATATTATTATTATTATTATTATTATATTACCAGTAGCTGTGGTAGGAACTGCAAATGTTGAGTTTAGAATATAGGCTGAAATCCTGTGAGAAGTTGGTTTGACAGAGGAACTGAGATGATGATCCTGCCTCAGTTTGACTTATTTCCTCTGACAGGTCGGCTCGCAGCCTCGGGGCTCAGAATGGCATCTGTCCATTTTCATTTTAGGCCCCAGTCGCATCTGGAGCCGCAGCTTAGACCAGGTCAGACATGATAAACTGGGTTTGAGCTGCCAGCTCTGAGACAAACTCACTGAAGAGAGAGGGTCTCAGATACTGGAACTCACCAGCTAATGTTTCCATAAAAACAGCTCGCTTCCAAACTCAAGACTGTACTTGTTTTATTTTGACTGATGCACAAAAATCTGACTCAATATTCACATCAGTTGATGTTTGTTCTTCTAAAACCTTAATCATAGCTCTATTCTCGCACTCTGCAGAATCTGTTAGTTCAATCTCTAACGTTCTGCTCTCTCTGCTTTTTCTCATAGTAGCTTCATCTGGTCTGTTCCTGTTTGGCTGTGACTCCATCCTGGAGAGAAATATCAGCTGTGCTGCTGCCATCAACACCTTTGTTTCTAGATGTTGGAGCTTGGCCTGTTTTCCAGTGTAGTCCTGTTTCTCTGACTGTGACTAACTGGATGTGCTCTCTTCGTCCTCTGGCATGGGAGCTGGCTCGGAGCTCGTCTGCCTGGCTGTGTGTTTCCTGGACGGGGCCGCCTTTTACAGTTGCTTTTTGTATCTATGCTTCTTTTTCTATGTCTGCTTCTGTCTCCTTGAACCCCAGTGGGCCTCAGCAGATGGCCGCTCTCACTGAGCCTGGTTCTGCTGGAGGTTTCTTCCTGTTCAAAGGGAGTTTTTCCTCTCCACTGTCGCTACAAGCATGCTTAGTGTGAGGGATTGCTGAAGAGTCAATGAGTCGATGCAATCAGCTGGTTTTCCTTAGATAGAAAACATTGAATCAATCTGACTGAAAATAAATCAATTTGAAATCAAAATGACGTGTTGTGAATTGGCGTTATAAAAAATAAACTCAATTGAATTGAAAATAATTGATTAAAGGTAAACTTTAAAATACAGCAAAGTTACTTCAAAAACGTTTCTTGATTTCAGATGGAACAAACTCCCTTAATGTTTGCCTGTAGCTCATACTCGTAAAGCACTTCTAGACAAAGGAGGTTTTCTGATTCTATTCTATTGATTTTCAACCATAGCAAATATCTGTTGATCACATGTCTACACAGATATTCTTATCTAAGCATCCCTCTGTATCTGTTTGGTCATTAGAACTGAATCAAACTTTAACGACTCTTCCTGGCTGTGCATGTTTGCATAGTTGGTGTTTGCCCTAATCTGTTTGTGTCTGACTTCCTGTCCTGTGGATCTACCTGTTTGCACCTGAGCGGGAAGTCAAAGGGGTGATCGACGAGGTTAATCTTTGTTTAAATGTCACAGGTTGTGGATGTGCGTGTGTGTGTGTGTGCAAACATTGAGCCTGTGTGTCAGATTTCACCTCCAACTCCTCTTGTGTTAGTACACCACTCCTGTGTGATGTAAGACCTCAGCTTCCCGCCGCCCTGCCTTTAATCATTGCTGGGCTCTTTGAGAAAAGCTCTGGAGTTTTCCATACATTCGTTTTCTTGGATGTAGAGAGCGTAAGGTTCTGGGTTCCCTGAGGAGGAAGGAGCTTAGCCGAGCCTTCATGTTGCTAAAGAAAAAAACACACATTTAGTGCACGATCGTTTTTCCATGGATCCTTAGGAAATAGAATAGAAAATAAATTACCTTATATCAGCAGCAAAGTGAAAGGCAAATGAAAGCATGCAGACCAACAGAAAGGTAAAAATATGACATCAAAATGGAAAGGAGACTGTGCAGTATAGAAAGTTTTTATCAGAAAGAAACCAAGAAATAAAGAGATGAGTTCCTGAGTAGGATGATTTTACCAGATGTGCAAAAGCTGTCAGCATCAAAAACTCCAACACATCATTTACAGCAATGATAAAGACAGAAACACTCAAGCTTGTTCAAAGCAATGACGGTTGTAGAGTAGGGGTGGAACGGTTCATAAAATCCAGGGTTCGGTTCGGTTCACGGTTTCGTGGTCACGGTTTTCGGTTCGGTTTATGTTGATAGTTACACTGAAATCCCATAAAAATTAATGAAATTAATAAAAAAAAAAAAAAAAAAAAATATGAATTGTAATTATTTTTAATGATCCGCGGAAACCCTGGATCATTTCCGCATGTTTTTCTGCTTTGAATTTAATCATCTGGCGCATGCTCTCTACCATCTCCAAGGAACTCAGAGCGGAGCGGACGGGAGCCACAGCGGGGGCTGCAGGCTTTGCTTTGAGCAGCCGGTCTGGAGCGCAGCGGGGCGGAGCGCTGATGGAGTATGAGGGATTTCGGGGTTAGCATGACATGTTGCTGTTAGCATAAACAAAACGTGTTGCACAATGCTTGCACACTGTTGCACTTTTATCCACAGCTTTCTTTCCGCCGTCATCGTAGGTCACTCTAAATGCAAAGTGGTCCCATACAGCAGACCCATAAAGTGCTGCTGGCGCGTCTTCCAACTCCTGTTCTTTCCCACTCGCCATACCCACACAATTCTCCACAACAACTGATTTTTTTCTGCTACACCCGGCTACGCTGCTTCGCTTCTTCTTCTTCTTCTTTACTACTGGTGGCTGGCTTTGGTCGCAGTACCGCCACCTTCTGCTCTGGAGTGTAAACCCTTCACCTATGAGAAAAAGGAGCAGCGCATGAACCGAACGAAACACACGTGAACCGAACTGAGACAGTCGAACCGAACGATTCTGACGGTTTTCATAAACCGTTCCATCCCTTCCCCTTACCCACCTGTTATGTTTACAACAAAGTCAGAGGAAACAACAAAGTGGTGGCCATCTTTCATGTACCTCCTTCAGACTTTAACTTTAAATTTCTAGACACTTTTATAGGTTCATGAAGGACCTGCAGAGCAGGGGCGGCTCTCTTTAGCTCTGGTGAACGCAGGCTCTGCTAACGCTAAATGACAATGTGGACGGCACAAGTTAATGGTTCCTGCAGAACTGACCCAGGTGATGCACCATCTCTGCATTTCTAAGAATGTCAGCTGTTATTTTATTTTATTTTTTTATCTCAAAACTCGATTCTGTCAGTTTTCTGCCATTCATTCTTGTTTTTTTTATGAAAAAGAAGCCCTCAGATCAGTTCATTAATGAAATCCAAGGCGTGTTTGGGTTTGAATCAGTGTTGTTGCTTGGCGGTTATAGGTAGGAGAGCGGACATATAGCTGATATCTGAGTTAAAGAGGGAGAAATGAAGCATGTAGAGAATCAGTGATGACCTCATTAATCTTCAGAGCTCGCTCCCAGCTGCTGCAGCGTCGGCGCTGGCTGGCACACACTGAGCGAACCGACGGGTTAATCATGCATGTATTCTGCGCACCTCGTATGAATACTTGTTTACGGAGTCATTTTAAGAGCTCCCTGATCTTCATCACCGAGATAAGAAGCAACACATTCAGAATTTTCCCTCTAAATGTCTCCATCCTCAGAGGAGCCTTTTCACTAGAGGAAACGTGATCGCTATGAGGATTTGTTAAAAAGTCTGCTTCAATTAATCAGAATAAAGTAAAAAACACCTCCTATTTAACCTGGGAGAAAACAAGAACCGCATATCTAATGCTTCTCTCTTTTCTTCCAGCAGCATAAGCAGAGGAGAACAGGGAGTTGAAACTTTTAACCCTCCTCCCTTTCCTGTCCTGTCCTGCCTCCAACGAAAACCACAATCTCTCCCAAAGTCCCCAAACTCATCCGAAAATCCGTCTTATCTCAGTTCCTCCCTGATTTTTTTCTTTACTCCACAGCCATTTTCAGCTGGTTCAGCTGCTTTGAGAATTCAGAGATTTAAAAAAAAAATCATTGTGAGCAAAGTTTGACACCAAAATGCAACAGGAGTAGGAGAGCAGAGAAAAATCAACATGATGGAGCCGGTCATGCAAGCTAACGCTAACTCAACTACAGAAAAATGAAAGTAATAAACTCACTGTTCAGTTAGCGTTAGCTTGCATGACCGGCTCCGTGATGCTGGTTTTCCTTCCGTATGAGCGCCACAAGTGTCACGTCACGTGACTAAGAAAACGTGACGGGATTGGCTGGGTGTTGGACGCCACAATCTATGGCTAATGTTTAGCTTGAAGAGAAAATAATAAATAACATTTTAACTGTGTAGAAATAATGACAATGAACTTCTCTTTAGGTCAAAAATGTGTTCTGAATATATTTTACCACTGAAACAGTAAATACAAACACACAACATTTAAATTTCAGCGACACAGATTTACCTCCATACTGTTTCTAATCATTCATTTTTTTTACGAATTTTTACGGAATGACTATGACCTGGATGACTGAGAACCTTCATCAGCATATTCAGTTGTTCTTCTAATGTGGGTTATAGATAACTCTTTCTTCCCTCAGCTGCTGGCAGATCAAACTCCAGCAGGGGAACGCTTCCAGCTTTCTTTGTATCATTGAGTTTAATGATCAGCTGAAGATATTGCCAGCAAGCAGTGCAGAAAATTAACAACAGAGCTGCTGAAGGCTCCCAGTCTGTGACTGGAAATCCCACCACCACCAGAGCTGCTGCTGGAGCTACGTTTCCTCCTGAACCCCCCCCTGCTAAACGTCCAAATCCAGACCAACTCTAAGCTCCTGCTGCAGATCCTCCTTCTTGATATGGAGGGAAGTTTGTTCCATCATAGTTGCAAGCAGCAAGCATGTTTTGCACATGGAAATATGGAAAAAAAAAAATTCAAACTATGGTAGTGGTTTGAAGTCCTTATTTGGCCTTTTAACAAAATATGTAAAAAGAAAAAACAGAAATACATTTTTGATATTAATAATTTCTTACTATGCGATAAGTCAAGATTAACTTTTGTGTAGTCTTCTACTGGCTGTTATCAGGTATATCTGATTGTGTACAATAGGATTTTGAGCAAAGTTTTTACTATTAAATTATTCAAAAGGTGTCAGACGCAAAACATTTCAGAAACCGTATGTATCAAATATGATACATTTTGCAATAAAGGGTTAATTAAGTATTGAAAATAACTTTTTTTTTCCATATTTGTTTTTGAAATAAATTTTTTCAAATTTGACTGTTTTCCTAGCCTAGTAAACTAGCTCCACCCGCCAGCGGCCAAAATCCTTTTTGCCTGCGACTGGTCTAGCCTTGATCAATGCTCCTGGCCCTAGAAGTGATGGGCCAATCACAGCGCAGAGATGCGTTTTGAATTTCTGTCTGAAAAGCGGTTTTGAGGACGTGACGATAAAGCTGCACGGCGCTGGGGAAAGCACAACAAGGAAGATGGCAACAACTATTGAACAGTTCTCGTTTGACTCACCTTTGGAATCAGTGTTGGAAGGATTAGACTTTGGGGGTTTTCGTTGAAACGTGAGCAGGAAGAGGCTCTACGCTCGTTCATTTTTAGGAAGGACGTATTCGCCATTTTACCGACAGGCTGTTTGTTTACGCTCCCCCACCAGCTTTCTGTTGAGCTACGCCACAGTCAGTTGCCCTCATTGGTCAGAGCGTTGGCTAATAGGCACAGAGAGCGGTTTGAAAGGCAACGGGTTGCTCTCATTAACAATCTTCCAATGTCTCATTCATCGGGGCCAGACTAAATTACACATTTAATCTCACATTTATTCTGGTTTATCAGGTTGAACTGTTTAATCACAAACCTCTGCATTGTTTGAGAGATCACTGACTGCTGGATAATTTAGTGGAAGGAAAACTGTACAGATCTGAAATGAGTATTTAGCAGCCTGGTTTGATTATTTGTAGAGCTGCAGGTCTTTAGGGCTCCATCTCTGCTCTGAAGAAATTAGGGCTGCATCTGATGATAATTTCCAAATAGATTAATCTGACAAATATTTATCGATGAATTGATTAATAATCGGATAGCCAAAGGTTCATTAAAGAAGACTTTTTATGAATTTAAACCAGGTGAACCTAAAGCTTTTCCACTTGGGGAGTTCTGGATGGAGCAGATTGACAGATGGAAATATTATTTTTATCTTAAATTCAAAATGTTTACATATTTTTTTTACGATCTTGATGTAATTACAGCTCTAAGTTGGTCGCTCTGTCAACTAAAGGTATATTTTAGAGTCTCTATACTCCAGTTAACGATTAATTGATTACTAAAGTAGTAGACGATTATTTCAATAATCAATTAATTTGATATATTGTTTCAGCCCTAGTAGAAATAGACCTTTACATCAGCAGATTTTACCATGTCAATGTGTTTCTCTATTCCCAGGTCATTAGTGCATTCAGCAGCCACGTCCTGAGGTTATGGAAGGCACAGGACGTTTAGTTAATGTTTGACTTGTTAATAAATGTTTCTTGTTGTTTAAAATCATGTATTTGTAACTATTGTTGTCATTTTATCATATAAATGGTGGAAGAACAACTGATTTTGGTTTCAGAAATGGGCAGCACATAACTGATGTGAAAATAATTGGCATTGGAGAGAAAAAAATAAAAAACCTGTATGACCCAATCTATACTGCTTTGCTCATAAAGAGGCTAAAATGTTTGCTGTGTTAAAGCTCAGGCAGGCCAGACAGGCCTGTGAACCTCAGTGGGATTCAGGGCTGGACTTTGACTAGGCCGCTCTCACAGATGCATTTGCTTTGATCTAAACCCATCAACCATCTTTGACTGCGTGTTTCGGGTCGTTGTTCAGCGTCTCTTGAAGCTGCTGTTTCCTCGTCTCTCGCTCCGTCCATCTTCCACTAAACTTTCTCCATTTTCCTGGTGTTTCTCCCTCTCTGCGGGACGTTTTGATGGCCCTAAAGGGGGTCATTCCTGTCTCTGTGTCCAGATGTTGGATTAAACTTAGCTTCGGTTTAGAACTTTACTTAGGCCCCGTCCACACCAAGTCAAACCCTGGCCTACACCAACAAATTTTTCACCAAACCAGCCTCTCATCCACACGAAGCCGGCGTTTCGGGGGTCTGTAAACAATCTTTTTTTTATTCAGCCTTCAGAGTGGGAAGATTTTGAAACGCTGTTTTTGCGTTTCCATCTTTACGCTCTAACTGCATTTTTTTTCTTACACGCATGCGTCATAGCGTCGCCTCTAAACACGCATGCGCGACACAGTATCACAACAACAATGGCGCCGTACTGTGTTGAATGGTTGCTGCTCATGCTACTCACCCTGCTGTCGGGCTTACAACAGAATCTTCTTCTTCTGGAATATCTCCAGGAAGAACAGAGCAATATCCACCACATAGTTCAGCACCTGAACTTGACTGAACCACCAAAATGGACCCGCAGGGCAACCATGTATAAATATTAGTGCGCATGCCCAACATTTCGTCGCCTATTTTTGCTTTGGCACCACAGCGCCACTTACAGGCCTGGCATACATTTTGCAGCGTTTTCATGTATTCGTGTGGACGATCACATTTATTTACGTCTCCGTCTTTACGACAAACGTTCTGGAAAATATTAGCGTTTCGTGTTCGTTTTGACTTCGTGTGGACGGGGCCTCAGTACTTCTGCTGTGTTCCTTCTTTTTTATGATGTTCTCTGCATTTATGGTGAGAAACATTAACGGCTGGACTTCCTGTTTCTGTTGGGAGGAAATGGGTCAGAACAATAACGATCACACAGATCGTCATGTACCTTCCATGGTGATAAACCCCAGAATGGCAGCTATTCGGGTCATGTAGTCCTCTCTTCCTCTCTCTTTCTGCTGGGAGTTCAGCTCACCCCCCCCCCCCCCCCTGTCTTTACTTGCAAGATCAGTCTGCAGTGATTTTCTTTCACTTCTTTTTTATCAGCCTTCTTATCTGCTGAATTGCTCACTGTTTATAATATGATAAAATGCAAACAAAACCACCTTTTGCAGAAGTTACAGGAGCTTCTAATGAACTGAATGGTTGGATAAAGCAGAGACTTCCTGGAGAGATGAAAGGTGATTGATTACCCTTCAAAGCTCCTTTATCTGGACAAATATTTTTCTCTGCATCATTTTTTATTCAAACCAACCTTCACCTTCCTTACATGTTAAGATTAGCCTTAAATGTTACATTTTAAAAGGATGTGTTTTATTTTATAGGTGATTTTTTTCATTTAGTTGGTTCCTTTACTTCAAGTACCAAAGTTTACAACAACCCCTCATTTTGGGAAATCATGTGGTGACAGTGGAAAGGAACATTTTCCAGTTAACAGAAATAAATCTATAGAACAACCAGAACGGGGCTCCGTCAAGCCGCAATGCGCTGCGGCCAATAGGAACGCTGCCTGAGCTACATCACCTCCTGACCTTTGACCCTGACTTCCCCTTCAGCCCAGCGGAGGCTGAACTCAGGGTTGCAAACCTTAATCCTCTTTACCTCTCAAAACCCAGCGGGTCGCCGGTGACCCGTTTTAAAGTTTTTACAAGTAATAACTCAGAATGCATGAAAATTATAGACACTTTAGACATCGTTGGAAAGCTTAGATTCTCCACAATTTAACCAACTAGATCATTTTATGGACATAACGAGCACCAAAGCACAATTAACAGATATGGCAGCATGTCAAAATATATCCCATGACAAAGCAGCTACAACAAGCAAAAATGTCTTTATTACTGCTGTTCAAAAAAATACAGAGAATAAAAAAAAAAACTTTGGCTTGATGCAGCTTGGGTGTTTTACTCACCCAATTTTCATGTATATATTCAGAAACTAGAAGGTGTTTCAAATAATGTATCATACATGTAATTTAGGCTTATGCTGCGTTCACACCGGGCGCAGCAGAAGCAGCGAGTTTACATGCAAAGTCAGTGGTTGACGCCCATCAAGGCGCAGCAAAAGGTCCCGGAGCGCGCTCTGAGCAGCAGGCGCAGCGCGTCGGGAGCATTTAAGCATCTGACGCGCGTGACGCGCCGCGCCGCGCCGCAAACGCGCTGCTGCTCGAGATGGAAAAATTTGAACTTTTGCTGCTCGACGCCCCGCATCAACCAATCAGAGAAGCTGATCTGGGAGCTGGCAGAGAGACAGACACATTGCTGATGATCAGAGCGCTGTGATCACTCCTCTGAAACAGTTTATTAACGCCTAAATTCACTTAAAATGCAGAAATCTGCCGGCAGAATATGTTGGCTTTTATTATCCTGCTGCCTGCAGTTTGGATTATTTAGATGAAAAACACCTACCAGCCGCCGCGGTGAACCGCGAGGAGGCGACCCGGCCAGAGGCTGCTGATGAAGGGATTCCTACTGTCGGCGCACCGCTGGTATGTGGGGGTCTGAGCGGCTCCGACGGGAGGCAGGATGATAATTTGAATGAACTGACTGCACTGATTAAACATATTAAAACTACTTTATTCCCACTGATCACAGCAAATATAGCTGCAAGGCAGAGAAAGGATAGTGAAGCTCCGCCCAACGCGCGTCAGACACACTTTTGGACCGCGCAGCCAGAGCAGCAAAGCTGCTTCAGCCGCGCGTCAGAACTAACTGGTACAAGCAGTAAAAAGGAAGCGGCAGACGAGATTTTGCAAAATAGGCGAGACTTTCCCAAAGTGAGGTGGATATTAAGAGGTTAAACAATGTTTAATATGAAGCTAAATTATGATCATGGTTTATGGCACCAGAGCAGATCTGTGTTCAGCTGATACACAGAAAAATCTCCTGCTCTAACCGTTTGATAGATAATATTTGGGAAGTTTTATTTTTTTCAAAGGGAAGGTAAGATTGAAATGTTGAAGGTTGTTTTGTGATCTTATAACGACTGACTGTCCGCTGTAGAGAAGGCAGGATTGATGAAAATCGACGTCGACATGTCAGACTTTTGAAATAACGGTGATCGGCCAGAAACCTGCAGTTGTTGCCCCCCCCCCGATGTTGAGAAAACACTAAAATATTAGTCTACTAGTTTCATGCCCCAGTTTCAGGAAACAGGTTGGTTCCTGTTTTTATCAGTTAATGTAATATTTTACTTCCCAACAGGACGAGTCTCTGCATATCAGGCCTGTGATTCCTGCGGCCGCAAAGTCGTTTGGAATTAGCTGATTTTGTCAGCAGGTCGTTTGCTGATGGCTGCTGTTCATTAGGAGAACAAAGAAGGAGATGAAACGCTTAACATGGAGGAACTGTTTTCATCAACCTCTAAATTCTCTGAAACAAACCTGCTTTTATTCCTTTTTTTTTTAAATATCTTAATAAAACCGAAATCTCCTGCAGTGCGATCGCAGAAAACTCCTCGTTTGAGTTCTATGATGTTCCTGATGAAAGTCGAGCATCAAAGGTCGAACAGAATTTGCTATTTCAGTTCGATGGAGTTTCTGGCAGAAATCTCTCCTCATGTCTCCCTGTCTGCAAACAGTTTCTGATGGATCCAATATTTTATTTCTTTACATCAGAACTTTTAAGTAAAATCATTTAATTTAAGGAAACTGGCCCTGCGATGGACCGCCGACCTGTTGGGTGTACCCTCACTGGGAAAACAATCTAGAAATAAGTAAAACTTTCTTAAATTACGTGTATTTACCCTGGTAGTTTGCCAATAGAATTAAAATAAGATAATTAGATAACATGCACTTGAAATAAGACAATGCAATTGTGTTTTCTTATTTTAAATGTAAAAAGTCTTGTTCAATTGGCAAAATGTCTCTTTTACCTCCTCAAACCAAGAACAAATGCACTTATTTTAAGAAACAATGACTTAGTAAGATTTAAATATTTCCAGTGCTGCCTCTCTTTCTAATATGTGAGGCTAATGATTAAAGGAGGTCAGAGTTTCTACTGTACTGTTAGAAGCTGATATCTTCACCATCTTTTTGCTGAAAGTGTTTATCTAGAGATGTTTTAACTTCAGTTTAATTCAAAAGACCTGTAAAAAATATATATAAAAAAAAAGCAATAATGTTTTTTTGCTACCTGAAAACATTAAAATCCTACGATGGCGGAAGAGCTTTATGCAGCGGCTGCTGCTGTTAATGAGTAACGGCGTTTGGAGGAGATGGAGTTAACATCTCTGAGAGGTTGGAGCTGCAGCATTTAATTGGCTTAAAACTCACCGTTCAGTTTACTGCCATCTTAAACTTTAAGGCCCTGAAATGGGCGGGGCCCGGTTCGGTGTGACCCCCCTGCCCCGCCCCAGCCTCATTGCCTCAGTCGCTACAAAGCAGCTTTAATGGCTGCTGTTGTTTCACATGATGAGCCAATCTGGCATCATAGAGCTGTTACACAACGGTACAACGGTACCAGGCTACCAGCTATCAGCAGCAGTAAAAACTCCTCCTGCGGTTCAGGATCATTACAGAACCCCCCCCCCCCCCTCCATGGTTAATGAAGATTAGGAGCATCGGAGTGTGAGCCGTTTGTTTATCACAGGATGCGGATCGGATCGGGCTCCAGGGCAGAATGTCTCGTGGTTTCTGACCGCTGCGGCGTGGCCTAGCCTCCCTCTGCAGAGGAGAGGGCGGCCATCTGGACCCGGAGCTGAGGCGGCGCCATAGAGGACAGAATCAGGACGAGGATCTCCTTTTAGGTTTAGCTTTTTGCTGCTTCTTTCACTCCTTCCATCTGCCCCTCCGTCCCCTCAAAGTCACACCAGAGTGTCTCTTCCTCGCCGGGAGTCGGCCATAATGAGCCCGGCCTGCAGACTCAGAATGACATCTGACACCACAGTCATTACTGTAATAACCAGCCCAGTTTTTATTATGGTGCATCTGTTCCAATATTACTGAATAACACAGCAGGAAAGCTGCAGCTAAGTTTTCAATCAACACAAATGGTAGAAAACCGTCTGAAAAACTGGAAATGAAGCACCGCTGTGATCTGGATCAGCCGTGAACATTAGGAAATCTGCAGAGATTTGCTCTGTTATGGAAAGAGGGAAGAATGATAAATATGTCTGAACTTAAACTCCTGCTCTGTACCAGTCCTCAGCTAACAACGGCGTTTAGTATTTCAGAACAAACCAAACCAGCTTGATTTCCAGCGGTGTTCTTCATCCTGGGCAACATGACACAATAAGAAGACATTTTACAGGTTTAGTCTCCTAACGTTCCCAGAGGTCAGATTGGCCATCGCTAGGAGTGTTTCCCTCCGCCATTAAATTGTGCAGATTTCAATAACGGAAATAAATTCACTGAATGGAACCCCTGAATTAAAAACAAACTTTTTTTTACATAAAAAGTTTTCCCCTTTTTCAGTTGTTTCTAAAAGGTTAAATTTTACAAAGATTTTTATTTTATTTTTTACCTTTATGGAGCTAAATTGGTTCTATTTTCCCAAATACATGCGGTTCATACATGCACAGGACAAGATTGGCCAAAGTATTTCTGTTCCATAAACAACCATACTTTAAATCTCAGAGTAGTGGTCTGTAAACTTCACTGCATTTGTGTGTAGATTGTTGAGACTCTCCTGATGTGTATTTGTGAAAATTGAGACTGATTTAGTGCCATAGTGAAACGCTCCCTCTACTATTCGACACACATCTTGAATCATCTCATAACATCGCTAAAAAACTCTAATCCAGCTGTTAGCTGATCAGTGGAACTGAGCTCACCTTTGATTAGAAACTTATTGAAATGGATAAATTAAAAACAAATCCTATAATTCTGTCAGATTCATTTCTATCCATTAACCTCGGATCTCAGAATTTGGAGTTGTTGAAATGTGGCCCTATTACAACAATAAGGACTAAAATACTTCTCTATGTGGCGTTTTGTTCATAATCAACACCGTCACAACATTTAGTCTTCTAATCAGTGAAAACAGCTGATTGAATATCACATAAACTCAAACGAACGGCGAAAACCATCAAAGTAGAAACGTAGATCAGAGTCCTGCACGGGTCTGAGTTTTCAGAACTGAATCCACCCGAACCCGTAGAGTTCAGAACAACCTGTGACCCGAAATTATCCCCATTTGAAACCCGACCAGGACCAGACCGACCAGTAAATAACGAGGTGTGACCTGACCCATGATCACAAAGTGTACACACAGCTATTTATGATGACAGAAGCAGTAAAGATCGTTGCTTCACGCTCACATCCAGCGTGCGCTAAGCTCACCGATTAATGGCTGTTAATTGGCCAAATTTAGAAAGTTTGCCTTACTGCTTAAAAAAATACTAATATCTGGATATTATTAAGTTAATAAGTTAATAAATAAGAAAATATAAATAAGTTTCATTACTGCTCTAACTCTATTATACCTGCATTTTGTTCATTTACATGTGTGAAGTAATATTGGGTTTTTCTTTAGACCGTAGATATAGGTTTTGTACGGGTACCAGACCCGGTGCAGGACTCTGACATAGATGAGCAGCAGCCATTTTGACCCGACTCGCCCGTGAGTTTGGACCTTCACGGCTGTTCTAGTTGATTTTTCCTGCTCAGACGTTGGAACAAGAACCTGAAACACATTTTATTTCTTTGGGTTTATGGATGAAATCTCTACGGCGACATGGAATAAGTCTCTGCTTGTAGAAGTCTGATCCTCCTTATCTGGAGCGTTTGGTGACACGCTGTAAAGAGCGGCGATGCCTCCATGGCTGCGTGTCACAGAGAGCCATGATGGGTAGGAGAAGCCCGCTGACGGCATCACAAACAGAGCCGGGACGTCTGACGGATGTGGGCTGTGATAATGAGAGGAAGGAGCGGCTCAGTCTGCGTCTGGTTGTCAGTCGGGTTTGATCCTCTGAGGCCTTCGCTCTTTGATATTCAGCACTTTCCTCTCTTTTTTCCACAGCTCAACAGAAACCTCCACCTTCTTCTCTTGCTGTGTTCTTATTTTTCTGCTGCAGCTTTTCTTTGTCTTGTCTGTTTTCAGCCATCATCTCATTCTTGTGTTTCTCTGCTGACTGTCCTTCAGGCTGGATTTTCTCCATTGAAGTCATCGGAGGCGGAGGAGCCTTTTTGTCACCGCTCATCGCTTTTCTCACGCTGGGATTTACATTAGTAAATCTGGTAAGGCCTCTAAAAGCTTAAATTGCCTTTGAGCCTATTAAGGTGTGCTCCTCCTGTGCTCTTAACATGTTGTGTTATTTGTTTGTGCTCCTTCGTTGCTTTTTTTTTTTCTTCCTATGTCAGGACTTAGAAAAGTTGCAGTGGAAATAATTTCTATGTGCTGGAGGCATTTCTTGGGTTGGATTTAGCAAGGCGGCAGCATGGAGCCTCATTCGGAGCAGTGAGCTCTAAAAGGAGAACCACAGGCAGATCAATACTGCACAGCTTCCATTTGTATTTTTCTTTCTTTGTCCTCAAAAGGAACGTATTTGTTAAATGAAAGAGACGATTTAAAAAAAATCAGTCTGTGGAGGTTATATGAGGATCTTCTTCATGCGTCTCTGCAGCTTGACTGCAGTATTACACATTAAACTAAATGGTCCTTTCCAGTCCAACGGCAGCTGAATGGCAGCCCACTTCCCTGCAACTACCAGCCAAATCCCCTCCAACTTCCAGCCACTGGAGTGACAGAAATTTTTTATCAGCTCTTATTCTGTTATCAACTGTTTTCTGAGTCTGGGTTTAATCTCCAGACGTTTGGTTTCACGGTCAGTTGCAGATGTTTTCTGGTCTGGGACGGACGCGTGGCCGAAGGCTGAGGGCTTTCCTCCTGGTTAACTCTGTTCTCACCCTGGGCTGTTTGCTGTGCAGCAGATTTTACAGCTGCTCGGGTTCTCCCCCTCATAGCTTCCCCTCAGACTTTTCTAAAACTGCTGTGCCTCCCGTTACCCCACCCTTTTTTAGCAGCATGGTCAGCGCAGCGTCAACAGAAACCACCCACCACCCCAAGGAGTAATGTGCAGCAGTAGAGGTGTCCTGATGAAGAGAGGCGGCGCCTCCATCAGCTGCTGGTTTTCTTAGGAACCTTTCTAGCCTGCAGCTGGTCTACTCCAGTAAATATTGCTGCCATCAGATAATTCAGCGACATCAGGCAGAGCTTGGTGTTTTATGCAGATGTCTGTGATGCTCTGCCTTGCAGACGGAAGCTGGAGAGCAGAAAGCAGACCTGTGGTCTGGATCTCCCAGGTAGAGAGATTTGGACCAATGTTGTTAATTCAGTAGATGAACCTGTGGATCTTTTCTGCATCTGAATCATCCACATCCGTCACCAGAACGTTTTTTAGAACCAAAACAAAGTGGTCCATTATGTTAGACCCAGCTTTAAGCTGTTCAGGCTGTGTTCTGGGCTCTGTTTCAATCGCATTAACTGTAAATCGCCTTGAGATGACGTGTTGTGAATTGGCGCTATATAAATGAATTTAATTAAATTTAATTAAAACACTTCCTGCTGGGAGCAGAGAAGTGCTGACTGATTTATGGGAGTGGCTTGTAGCGGCGGCTGACCCACACCCACCTTAATGAGCTTTACTTTCTCATACCTGAGCGTCTGAAACGCCTCCTCCAACCTTCACCACCTCCATTGAAGGGTGACCTCCACAGCCCTGACCAGCAAGAGAGATCCCACCATGAGGTGGTTACCTGGGCAGCTAAAGGAAACCCTGAATTAGAGAAACGAGATGAGATCATAATGAACTCTTAATGATCTCCTTTTTTCACAGGAAGAAATTATTTTTATTTTGTTTTCATGCAGGTTTAAAGTTCTCCGGCTTTGCATCACCTTTGCTTCTGGTCCTGTCTGTGCCTTTCTATCAGACGACCTTAGAAACCGATTCTTTTATTTTTTTTTCTAACAGTGTCCTGTCTGGCAATGTGGCAATAAGAATTATTGTCTTGATGCCAAAAAGAGCCCAACAGATTTTGCTTTCACCAGTGGAGCAGTACGGCTATCGCCATAGTGTTCCGCTTGATTTATGCATAGAAAAGTTTTATTATAATTCATGCAGGGAGTTTTACAGATTATATGGACACTGCAATCTAAGTAGAACAGGTAAGGAAAAGACAGAAAAAATGAGAAAAGATGAAAGAAAGAAGAAAAAAAAGGGAGATAATGATAAAACTGATTGTAAGTGAAACAGCAGAGGATGAGGCAGCAGCTTTTAGAAACGTTTTGACATTTAGAAAGCTTTCAGCTGCAGGACGGAAGCAGCAGAACAAACAAAAGCGTCATTTTCTGAGAGCCAGTCCCATACATGTGATCGACTGGTTTCAAGTTGGATCTGATTTAAAACCTAGATAGTTTATTGTCCATAAGTTTCAGCTGAACTGGAAGCTTTCTTTTTCTCCTGGTCCTAAATTATGCAGCCTAATAAAATCTCCTGATCAGATTATCCAGCTCCTGTCCCGCTGTGGCTAATCTATATAGTCCACAAGCATGAAAACTGTCATCCTGACAGAAAAAAACCACCAGCATCGCTAAAAAAAGCAACATTATATTCTCCTCCTCCAAAAAGCTGAACTTTGTTAAATTTGATCATTAATATAAGAACTAGTAGTTTTTTGGCAGTATAACCCATTAATTCCCAATAAAAATGAACAATAAATAAAGGAATTTTATTCTTGTTTTTAATGCAAGTTTAAGGTTATTAGAAGCACTAATATCCAGTCAATATTACCACTAACTGGATGAAGCCTCTGCCTTCATATACAGATATTATTATCCATTAATCGCCGGCAGCTTCCAGCTGTTTTTATTACCGCTGTTCTCATGGAGCGGCGAGCGACCCATCAGCCCATCGATCAGCCAATCAGGAGCGTATCTGACGAACCTTCTGCTCAGTTTGGGAAACATGATCATACCTCTTGCTTGCGAGTGAAGAGTTTTCTGATCTGATTCAGTTTTTTTGTAGAGATTGTAAATGGATCAGATCGGTGGCTAAAAGATTTCCTGTGACAGTAAAGGACATGTTGGACGTCTGCCTTTAAAAGTTGGTCTGAACCCAGGAAGTACGCCTGCAGTCGTAAAGATAATCTTTCAGGTTTGCCAGAAGCACATTTAGCTCTGGGCGCCGCGGGCCCCTCCATCTTCCTCTCCCTGTCCTCTTCTTCATAGAGAGTAAGTGATGAGGCCCTCCAGAGGAGCCGTCTTCCACATTTGTTATGACTGCCGGAGAAACGAAGGGAGAAGATTGAAGGAGGGGGAAAAGTGACGGACGGAGATTGAAAGAGACAACATGTGATTGGTACAGTGAAAAGCTCTCATTAATGGATGTCTGCGTCTGGTTTTCCTCTCCGTATATGCTCCCTCCGACCTCACAAACAACAACACAGGCCTCCTTCCTTTGCTGTCAGGGAGATGAATCTCCTGCTAGCGACTGGAAAGAAATGGAGCTATGCTGGGGAAATTAAGTCACAGCTATACTTAATCATTTACTGCCACTCCTTCTTCTTGCTGTCTTCCTTCTCTTTACCCATCTCTGTTGTCCTCTGCTAGCTGACAGCGGAGGTGAGGAATGGCTACAGTCTCTGAATGAAATCCCCAGGCTCCTCTAACCAACCGCTCTCAGCATTTAGTGACCCACCTCAGCTGAGCTGCATTCCTGCATCAGCAGCTGAAGCAGAGAGACTCGTTTCCCTCCCTGCTGCTGGAGAAGGAAATATGGATTTAGAGCTTCACTGTTTTTATACGTCTGTTAGCTAAAAATGTCACAACGTGGCGCCAGCTTACAGCAGAAGGCTGAGTGGAGTCTGAGAGGCTAGAAAATGGACGAGATCATCCATCCATCTACCTGTCCGTCCGTCCATCCCTCCAACCATCTGTCCACCCGTCCATCCCTCCATCCCTCCAACTACCCATCCATCCGTCCTTCCCTACATCCCTCTGTCCATCTGTCCGTCAATCCATCCATCCATCTACCCGTCCGTCCGTCCATCCCTCCAACCATCTGTCCACCCGTCCATCCCTCCATCTACCCGTCCGTCCATCCATCCATCCATCTACCTGTCCGTCCGTCCATCCATCCATCTACCTGTCCGTCCGTCCATCCCTCCAACCATCTGTCCACCCGTCCATCCCTCCATCTACCCGTCCGTCCATCCATCCCTCCATCTACCCGTCCGTCCATCCATCCCTCCATCTACCCGTCCGTCCATCCCTCCAACCATCTGTCCATCCATTCATCCCTCCATCCCTCCATCCCTCCAACTACCCATCCATCCGTCCTTCCCTACATCCCTCTGTCCATCTGTCCGTCAATCCATCCATCCATCTACCCGTCCGTCCGTCCATCCCTCCAACCATCTGTCCACCCGTCCATCCCTCCATCTACCCGTCCGTCCATCCATCCATCCATCTACCCGTCCATCCATCCCTCCATCTACCCGTCCGTCCATCCCTCCAACCATCTGTCCATCCATTCATCCCTCCATCCCTCCATCCCTCCAACTACCCATCCATCCGTCCTTCCCTACATCCCTCTGTCCATCTGTCCGTCAATCCATCCATCCATCTACCCGTCCGTCCATCCCTCCAACCATCTGTCCATCCATTCATCCCTCCATCCCTCCATCCCTCCAACTACCCATCCATCCGTCCTTCCCTACATCCCTCTGTCCATCTGTCCGTCAATCCATCCATCCATCTACCCGTCCGTCCGTCCATCCCTCCAACCATCTGTCCACCCGTCCATCCCTCCATCTACCCGTCCGTCCGTCCATCCATCCATCCATCTTGTGTCCTTCATATATTTACCAAGGAAATAGTAAATATAGTGATAGAACCTGTATCTGAGTTGGTGAACATCTGCAGCTCAGAAGCAGCTATAGTTCCACTCCTTCCACATTCAGACCAGATTTAAAGCACTAATAAGATCAGAGATCTTGATGGTAATCGATGAGCTCAGTCCTGGATGGATACAAGTTGTAATTTTTTTTTTAGAGAACCGATTGGGGGGGGTTACATCTGAGTATTTAAGTAGTTGATCTGAATGTTTTCTGTAATCGACCATATTGATGCCATTAAAACCAGTTCTTAATGCTGCTCAAAGTCTCTGCAGATCCTGAATGGGATCTTTTTCTAACAGCAGCTCCACACTGGGAGCTCCAGGCTGCTGCATTATTAACATCCATGAGCCTCAGACATCCTCTATACCAACATGCCTGTCAGGAATAATTCTGCATAATGCTAAGAAATGAGAGAATGACATTTCCACCTAAAATATCCTAACATTTCCAGATGCATTGAACTGAACTCTACAGGAAGTGAAGGTTTGAAGAAGTTTCAAACTCAATCATTTAGAAAAACAGAAGCTGAAGCGGGTTTAATGAATTCACTGTGAACTAAAATTTTAAGATATCTTGTTAGACAGGCTTCCTGGGAAACAACAGAGCAGCTTCTGTCAGATAGAAGTCTGTTTCAAAGGAATAGGTGAGGGAGTTTATCCTTCCTGCATGTTCAAGCAGATCATTGATCAAAATGTTCATTGATTGCAGCGCTCCGTTATAATCAAACGTTTCTGACAGCACTGTCCTTAGCAGACCTCAGAGGCTGAACGTCCGCAGACATGGCTGCGTGCGGCGAGGAGAGCGTCTGCATCATCAGCATGTCTGCAGGTGGAGAACAGACCTTAAAAAGGTTGTAGGTTTTATTTAGGCATGTTCCTCCATGGCTGCTCTCCATTTGTACCACGTCTCAAAAAACTTAGTAATACACCTTATGTCAAAAATGATTGATGACTAATGACCTGACCTTATGACCTTTTGACCTCACCCCTCCCCCCTTCCGGTCCCCCCCCCCCAAATGATTTATGACCCACCCCTCCCCCACAAATGATTTATGACCCACCCCTCCCCCCACAAATGATTTATGACTTATGACCTTTTGACCTTACCCCTCCCCCACAAATGATTTATGACCTTACCCCTCCCCCACAAATGATTTATGACAACCCTCCCCCCTTCCGGTCCCATCCCCCATCCTTCTGGATCCCCCAAGATTTATGACCTTAACCCTCCCCATTCCGTTCCCCATCCCCCATCCTTCCGGATCCCCAAGATTTATGACTCCATCACCCACCCTCCTTCCCTAAGCTAACCAATGAAAATAGGAGGGCGGAATTATGTCCTCTTTAAATATTGCCTGGGAGAAAAGTTTTTGTATTTTCAGCAAGAGAAAAACACTTACATTCCTACCGACAATGTCAAGAATTCCGAGAGCTATTCTTAAAAGCAGAGAATTACGCTCTGCATTGGAAAAAGAATCGGCTTTACCTGAGCAGCTTGAAGTAGGTGTAAAAAACGAGATCCGTTTTTCCGCCTGCAAAGAAATGGAGGACGCGATGGGAGAATTCGGGATCGCACCTTTGGTGAAAGATGCTTCAACTTCGACAACCCTGGACGCTATGGAAGACTCTGAGACCACGCCTTCCCCCAGACATTAGACCGGCCGAAGAAATGGAGGACGCGATGGAGGTGAATAAAAGATCTGCGTTGCCGAGCGGAACATCTTTATTATCCGAGACACCAATTTCTGTATTCCAAGCTTCGAACCACCCCCTCGAAGCTCCCAAGAAATCATCGTTGTATCTATGCCGGGTTCAGCACCCTCCCTTAGAAACACTGCATGAAGAATGGTCTTTAGAGGATTCTGGCATGGTTGGGGCGTGGGGATACATCTTCAAATACGAATCCGGTGAGCTCTACCTTTACCAACTGGATCAAGAAGAGAAGCTCACACCCTTCTCCAACACATGCAACCTTACCTATAATGACTGGGCAGTGCTGAGGTTGGTGGTCCCCTACAATACAGAAATAAGCGGGGAATTGGCTACACCAGATCGGTCAGAGTTGATCGGTTTTCCATCCGATGTTGAAATCGTCAACGGAGAGATGCTTTTTAGCGCAGTTTGGGAAACAAAATCTACCATAAACGGGTCCTGGTCTCTCCGAGCGAGCAGGCGACGTAGCTACGAGGCTTTTTCCCCCGACCTGTTTGTTTTAGAAGTTTTCAACATAGAAAGCGGGATCTTTAGGACCATGCTGGCGATACCTTTTAGTGTATGGCGCCAAAAAATGATCGAAATTGGGGATCGGATTTCCAACCTGTTCCGGAGTTCGCGCTGCTGGCTTGACATTCTGACTGTGAAAAAAACCCTCTTTTAGACACGCCCTCCACCCTCCACCCTATATATATTTAGCGGGAGGAAGCATACCGGCACACATCTCTTCAAGAAGAGGCGAACCTACAGCTGATAGAATGGGGTCGTACTGGGATTTATACTCTCCTATTTCCCCCACACCATTTCTCCCACCTTCACCACCCTACCCTCCATCACCGGTGCTTTTTCCAGACGAAGCTAATCATCCACCATCACCAGCGCCTTTTCCAAGCGAGACTAATGAAGCAAATAACCTGAAGGAGGAAAAGAAATTGCTTCCCACTCTTTCCGAGTCTGAAGAAGACAGGGCGGCGGGAGCCTCACCTGATTCGCCCGAAGACGAGCAAACCAGCCTCATCGTGCATCCGGCGCAGACTCCACCGATTATAAACGGGGAGGTGGATGAGGAATGGATCTTTTCCTCTCACATTGCTATAGTAAAAACAGCCGTGCTTCATTTGCTTAACAACGTCGCTTTGGAATATAATCGAGAGACTTGTTACGGATGTCAAACAGACCACCCGAGTCAACTACAGCATCATTGTCTCGAAGCATTGAAAGAAGAATTCTATCAGACTAACTTTATCACGCTTCAACGTCGACTCAAAACACCGCAACTCATTCCAGCCATTCAACATCTGATGAAAGAACGCGGACAAGAAGCGGAGGATTTCAGGGTGAAGATAATTGTGGAGACTCTTTTGTACGAACTCAGATCTTCGTTCGGACTGTGTGCTGCTGTTGAAGAAGTGTATCGGAACAACAGAGAAATTTACAAAATCAAACAACTCTGTGCTATTTCAAACATCTTTGGTCGCACTGGATGAATGATGTGCTATTTAGTTGCTTGTTTATCTTCTGTATCACTTGGAAGTGATTGAAAAAAAAAAGAAAGAAAAAAAAAAGATTTAAAAAAAAATAAATAAACGTTTTTGTTTTTTACATTTCAAGTTTTTACATTTTGTAGATGTGATTTGAAAAGTTTTTGTTTTTACATTTTGTAGTTTGTTTTTTACATTTCAAGTTTTTACATTTTGTAGTTTGTAGATGTGAATTGAAAAGTTTTTGTTTTTACATTTTGTAGTTTGTAGATGTGATTTTTGTTTTTTACATTTCAAGTTTTTACATTTTGTAGTTTTGTAGATGTGATTTGAAAAGAGTTACATTATGAAGAATTTTTTTGGTTTTTGTGTTTTGTTGTTTTACTCATTTAACCGATGTAAATAAAGGAGAAAAGAATAAAAAAAGCCTCGTTATTTTTTGAGTGCTGGTGTAAGGAATAGGATGTCTGACCGGGAAGCTATAAGAAAAGTCTACTATAACCCTTCCAATCCTGGAAGTTTTGGGGGAATAGATAGGTTAAGGAGAGCTTTGCAGAATGAAACTGGGGAAAATATTAAGGTAGCCGAGGTTGAAGATTTTTTGTCGGAGCAAGACGCTTACACTCTCCACAAACCGGCAAGACTTCATTTTCCAAGGAACAGAGTTTTTGTCTCGGGGCCGATGAAACAATTTCAGGCAGATCTTTGTGACATGCAATCTTTAGCCGATCAAAATGACGGATACAATTATTTATTAACGGTAATTGATTTGTTTTCCAAAAAGGCTTTTGTCCGAGCTCTTAAAAAAAAGACTGCCTCAGAAGCAGTAAGGGCGTTTGAATCGGTGTTTAAAGACAGTAAAATTCCTAAGAAGATTCAAACCGATGCAGGGAAAGAATTCTTTAACAAAGACTTTAAGGCCTTAATGAAAAAATATGGAATTATCCATTTTGCGACAGCCAGCGATGTGAAGGCCTCCATCATAGAGCGATTTAATCGCACCCTCAAATCGAGAATGTGGCGATATTTCACCGCTAATAACACACGGAGATATCTGGACGTGCTTCAAGATCTTGTAAAAAGTTATAATGAGTCCTTTCATTCCAGCATCAAAATGTCCCCTATGGAGGTTTCCTTTGAAAATAAAGACCAAGTCCTGAGGAATCTTTACGGTCGGAAGGTGGGGAGAGAAAGAAAGAAGGCGGCAAAGAGGAAATTTAAGAAGGGCGACCCGGTTAGAATTTAAAAGTTAAGAGGGGTGTTTGATAAGAAATACGAACAAAGCTTTACGGATGAAATCTTCACCGTATCCGAATGCGTCGATCGTTCTCCTCCTGTGTATAAATTAACGGACTATGATGGAGAGCAGATCGAGGGGTCTTTTTACGAAGAAGAAATACAGAGAGTCAAAATACCCAAAGACAAGGTATACCATGTGGAGAAGATATTAAAACGACGTACGCTCAGAGGTCAAAAACAAGTGTTTGTAAAATGGAAGAACTGGCCGGAGAAATTTAACAGTTGGGTCAGAGCGGCAGACTTGAGAGATGTATAAAAAACCCCTGCATTGAACCCACCTCCGACACTTTACCATGGATCCGGTGAGCGATGACGACGGATTCTATATTACATTACCGTCTAACAGCAGCGTGGACGTATTTAAAAATAATACCGGATCTAGTTTCCGCGTAAATTTGGGGCGGCATATAAATTTAGAAGGTAGATGGCAGGTTGCCTTGGTAGAGATTTCATATCCCCACACGTGGTTAAACGTCCCTGCAGAATCGGCCTATTTTGAATGGCGGGAAGCTGGACGGGAGCAGTTCTTTCGGCAGAATATAACGCACGGATATTACGATGACATGTCACGATTCAAAACGGAGATTGAAAACCATCTGAGAAAAATAGAAAGTGATATATATTTAAAGTTAAATATGATCGAAAAAAGGATATTTTGTCAAGCAGGGGGTCGGTACAATATACGCTTTCATCCTCCTATAGCGTACATGTTGGGGGCAGAGCCGGGGAAATGGATTTTGGCTAGTAAAAGAACCCTTCCTCACCCTTTTGATCTAAAAGGCGGTATGGATCTTCTGTATTGCTACAGCGACGTAGTCGCTCCACAGGTGGTGGGCGACGCTTATGCCCCTCTCTTACGTACCGTGAAAATAGAAGGCCGATACGGCGATATTATCACACAACATTTCAATCCTCCTCACTATTTACCCGTTTCAAAAAATCATATAGAAAATATCCACGTAGAAATAAAATCCGATCAAAACGTACCGATTAATTTCACCTACGGAAAGACCGTCGTTAAACTACATTTTAGACCCGTCTCTTCGAAGCCTATGAGGAGAAGAGACATACAATACAACGTGTAATTTTCACCGATCATTCAAGATATATATTTCTGGGAACAACGTTCATATCGTCACTTCACCGTAGACTCCCCTTCTGAACTATTTTACCCCGCTGCATCGGAGAGAAGCAAATAAATAAAAAAAATCACACCATGGCGCGTATCGGATTGAATACGGATCCCCATAGGTTTATACATTATTACCAAAATCAGGTCGGAGGCGATTTAGGAGGATTCACCGGCGCTCCCGTGTTATACGGGCGTGGGATCGGAGCCATATTTTCAAGATTATTCAGATTTGTCTCACCCCTATTTAAAAGCGGATTTTCTATAGCTAAACCTCATCTTAAAAGAGCGGCGAGCGGCATAGCCTCGGACGTGATCGGAAAAGCTATGAAGAAGATATCCGGAAATGAACAGGATGGTTCGGGGCTGTTGCTTTTATCGCGACGAAACAAAAAGCGTCCGCCCGGAGAACGTGTTTGGAACTTTCAAAAACGCAAGAGCGTTAAAAGAAAGAAATCATTAGGAAGAAGCAAGGCTAAGAGCAAGAAGTCTGTCAGGAGCGGAGATATTTTTCAGTGAGGAGGAGAAGACATGGCTCTACTGCATCAAAAGTCCCCGGAATGCAGTTTGACGGAACTGGACTTATTTTCCGCTCCGATGACGCAACTGTCTATAGAAGATAAGGTTTATACAGAAATTCATCCTCTCTCGGCTCTTACAGAGACGGGTCCTATCGAATTTTTTATCTGCGGCGAAGGCGATAAATATTTGGATCTAAACGACACACTGATCCACCTACGTCTCAAAATTACTAACGCGGATGGTAGCGACCTAGCTCCGGACGCTCCCGTCGGATTAATTAATTATCCTTTAAATACCATTTTTAGTCAGTGCGATGTGACCTTGGGAGATAGACTTATTTCCCAATCCAGCGCTACTCACCCGTACCGATGTATAATTGAAACGTTGCTCAACTATTCAGAAGATACGTTAAAGAGTCAATTTAGCGCAGGCCTTTTTTTTAAAGATACGGCCGGTGCTATTGATTCAATCGTCACCACCAACGGACCAAACCATGGATTGAATCGGAGAGCCGCTTTTACGGCAGAATCTAAAGAGGTTCATCTGATAGGAGCTCTGCACGGGGATATATTTTTCTGCGAAAGACTCCTTCTGAATTCTGTTGATATGAGAATTAAATTAACACGAGCCAGCGACGCGTTTTGTTTAATGGGGGCTCGCGATTCTACTTTTCGACTAAAGATATTAGGGGCTTCTCTTTTTGTGAAAAAGGTCTCAGTCTCTCCCGCCATACGCTTAGGTCACACTTCGGCGTTGATGCGCGGTAATGCTCTTTATCCGTTGTCGAGAGTTAATGTGAAGACGTTTTCTATCCCGGAAAATTCAAGAATTTGCAACCAAGAGAATCTATTTCTGGGGGCCATACCTAAATATGTGGTTCTGGGCTTAGTACATCACGAGGCCTTTACCGGGAGGAGAGATTTATCCCCCTTTCACTTCAGGCACATGAATTTAGAGTTTCTGGCGCTTTGCAGAGATGGAAAACAGATCCCGGCTAAAGCTTTTCAACCCCAGTTCAACGGCGGGAACTCTGCGAGGGAATTTTACAGTATGATTACCTCCACGGGTCGTCATTTGAAAGATCATCCACTCGCCATCACTCGACAGGACTTTGATAACGGATACACACTTTTTGTTTTTAATCTTAATCCGGGAGGCGATATCGAGGCCCTATCTCCAGTGTCTCACGGTAATCTGAGGCTGGAAATGCGCTTCAGAGAACCGCTACCTCACACCACTACACTCATTGTTTACGCCTGTTACGATTCTATACTGGAGATTGACTCAAAGAGACAAGTTTTGGTGGACTATTATTAAATATGAATAATCATCAATTGAATTCCTTGCTCTCTCATCTCCTCGGCGACGTGTTTGGAGGAGTCTGGGCCTGCGATCAACTCAGCCAGCTGCCACGCCATCTTACGCGACCGCAATACTTTATCGTTAACACCCACCCTTCACACATGTCGGGGGAACACTGGTTGGCTCTGACCCTGGAAAAGAACGGAAAATCTACTTTTTTTTATTCTTACGGCTTCCAGCCTAATTTAGGCTTCTACCCTCCCAGCATTTTTTCATTTTTGAAAGAAAGATCGTCTAAAATAATGTACCACGATCAGTACCACGATCAGCAACAACAACTTCTTTCCATCGTTTGTGGTCAGCATTGTGTATTCTACCTATGTCATAGAGCATGCGGTTTTTCAATGAGCGAAGTGTTAAGCTTGTATGATGATGATGTTTTAAAAAATGATGTAATGGTTTCAAACTTTGTCAAAAAATATCAACGTTGTATTCAAAATCATACATTCAGCTCCTTTAACCAGGGCACGTGTTCTTTAAAAATGTTTAAAGATTGTTATAAATTGTGATGTTTTGCAGAAAATAATCGAATGAATGCTTGAAATAATTTCAATAAATTTCTTTATTGATAATCAGAGAGCGTACGGTGTTATTTTTTAAATGCATAGATTATGGGGAAAAGGTGATCCAGGCGGATGGATTTCTTCTTCTTTTCTGACGCTCGGTCGTTCTTTTTTCTTTTCTCGCTTCATCCTCCTCCTTCGTTCCGGAGAAATGAGGAGAAAGAATAAATTTCTTTCTTCTCTTTACCGTCGGTGTCTCTTCCTCCTCCTCCTCCTCTGTTTTTTCTGATTCGATCTTGAGACGACGGTATTGTTCACGCGCGTGTGGGTTATTCACAGACGATACCGGTATGTTTAATCGATCCAAAGTACTGAGGAAATATTTCCATCCCGTTGGTTGTAATGTCTTTTTTTTATAAGGGAGTGTAAGGTTCTTTATTAGATCTATTAAATTGGACCCTTTGACGGGGCGGTCTTGAAAAATAAATTCTCCTTTCGAGGTCCATCCCCCATTATGCTGAGAAAGTTTTCTTAAAATGTACTCGGCATTTTTCCGCTCCTTTTGCGGAAGGCTTTTTATCACTTCGCCGGCTGTTTCATCCATTTCGGACCGCTGGCCTGAATCGATTACAGGTACGGAGGCCGGTTCGTTTTCTGCCTCCTCGCGCCGAAGAGAAATAGTCATACGAGGTTCCTCTAACCGACCTTGCTTGATCAAGGTCAGATACCGCTGTAGCAAAGCCTCATATTTCTTTATTTTTTCGTATGGGGTTAACCCGGATTCATTCAAAACCGCTTTCATTTTCATATCCAATTCTTCCTCGGCCGTCTGTCTAATAGAAGTATCCGGCTGGCTCAGACGTTTAAACTGGTGGGGCGAAACCAGGTACATTTTTTGGGATGATCTAAGAGCCATTATTTCCTGGCAATTCCAACCAATAATTCGCCCAAAAGAGGCGCTAAAGCTCCCAAGATTGGGAGAATAAAACCCCCTTTCTGAGATTTGAGGGCAGTCCGCTTTCGTTTTATTCCTACCCGTTTATCCGCCAGTAGTCTGACTATCTTTTTTTGCTTTTTCAATTTTTGATGTTGAGAAGGAGATAACTTGATATTTCCTTTTAAAATATTGAGAGAAATTTCACACAGAGCTTGGAGAAAGTCGGGTGAGCAATGTGCCAATATATCTTTACGTTTCTGAGGAGTAGCGTGGTACAGAGCCTTTAATAAAGGCGCGTTTCTTTTTATACGGGCGGACATGATCGATAGGAACCACCTTACTTTGATCTGGGGAGATAGATGACGGGCCACTGATGAGGAAGTAATCCTGTTCTCAGTCTATACTCATCTGGACACTTTGGTGTAAGATCTACGATTAAATATCCAAAAGGCTGACTGGTAGCGTCTTCAAAACTCTCCAGGAAAAAATCCTTCTGGGATGGGAAAATTTGGCGGGCTAATATATTGATTTGGAGTTTATCTCTCGGACTTTTAAATAGAATCATATAGTTAGCATTCAAGCTAATGGTTCGACTAAACTTTCCTTGCTGAAACACATTTTGCGTAATTAGTATTACGCTCATGTTGGCGTGGTGTCGAAACTGTGTGAATATCTTGGCCACCTGTTCACTTTCTCCAGCCTGAAAGATGAGGTCGTCTAGAATTACCAGATGAGATTGATCCGGAGGAAATAATTCCTCGTCTTGAAATGAAGATGGGAGACCGTTCACAAACTTGATTCTTTTATTTCTTCTTTGCAAATCAGCGTACAAACTTTGAAATGAAGTATAAATCCAGACAACATTTTCTGGTACACAGTTTAATACATCTTCAAGATTATCCATCAACATTTTGACAAAAAAGCTTTTACCCGCTCCAGACGGGCCAGAAATGATTGCAGAAAAAGGACAGTTTAGTCTAAAATCAAAATGAACTTCTTTTGGCTCAGTAAAACAAGACATTTTTTTTTTTTTTTTTTTTTTCCACTACAATCTAGTAGCCAAAAGGAAGGGTTTTACCGCAATTAAACAGTCTTCTCTTGTCATACACAACCCGAAATGTTTTCATGAATGATGCATTCTTCAAGTGAAACCCGCTTTTATCACGTGAGCATTTTCGGTAACAAGAAAAAGTAAAGTTTTGTACATCAACAAACTGTGAAAAATAAAAATGCAGACAAACATAAAACCAATGGTACTTATCCTACAGTTGAATTAGCACGGTCAAAGGTCACTCTAAAGAAAATAGAGTTTGGTTGGGGGGTATGCAGAGCAGAATTGGGCCGGCAGATGAAGCAAAGTGTGAACAAGCAGTGAGGATCTACAGCAGAGGTGGGGGTTGGTTTTCATGAGCATCAGCACACAATGCAGGGTAAAAGTTCTTCTCAGAAATATACTTGTTTATGAATGGAATCTTAATAGAAAGGATTACTCTTAATACTATTGATTATTGATTGTGACTTGACTTTCGCCACATTAGATTATGAGATGTAATTTACCTACAAGTAAAAAAATACTTGTGCCTGACAAGGAAAACAAGGTTCCACTAAAATTAAAATTTGAAATTGGCACCAATTCATCTATAGTTCTAGTTGTAACAACTATGGTTTCCCTATTGTTAGCACAAAACATTATCTTAGGTTTAACGCAAAAAAATTTGTGTGGGCTATAGGAGAAATTAAAAAGGTCTATTTTGTAGACCAATGCAGTGCAGATGCTCTACAACAAAACACTTATATATGGTTTGGTGATTAAGTAACTCAAGATGACCATAGCCTTGTTCTTTTCAAAGCATTAAAAACAGCCGCATTACCAGGAAACTAACTGTTCACATTATAGCTCTGTGGTGCTGGTCCAACCAAAAGCTTTTGTGAAACAGCTGATTTTCCTGCCCGTGGCTGAATAGCCCAGATTCAGGACCAGGAGGTTTAAGGTGAGGCCGGTTTATTTCTATAGCGCATTTTCAGTAATAAGAAAAAGTAAAGTTTTGTACATCAACAAACCATGAAAAACAAAAATGCAAACAAACTTAAAAGAAAATAGAGTTTGGTTGGGGGGTATGCAGAGCAGACTTGAGCCTGCAGATGAAGCAAAGTGTGAACAAGCAGTGAGGATCTACAGCAGAGGTGGGGGTTGGGTTTTATGAGCACCAGCACACAATGTAGGGTAAAAGGTCTTCTCAGAAATATACTTGTTTATGAATGGTCTCTTAATAAAAAGCATTACTCATAATACAATTGATTATTGATTGTGACTTGATTTTCATCACATTGCATTCTGAGATGTAATTCACTTACAAGTTACAAAGAGGAGAACCTTTTAACCAGTGTTCACTGATAAATCTAGTTAAAAGATGTCATACAATTCTTTGTAGAATACTGTAAAAGTTATAATCTAGAATGTTTACTGGATCCAACACAGCTGAAATCCCGATCTTGTAGTTTTTTGTTTTGTTTTTTTTTACATGGTTTTATCATCTGCTGACCAATATAGTTCTAGGTAAAGGGTTAGGCACAGTTGTTATATTAAGTTTATGGGTTAACTACCTACATTATTGATAACAGACTTGCATTAGAGAGTACAAACATGATGGTTTCAACGTAAGAATATAACCCAAATAATTGCAATTAAAAACATTATATTCACATGACTACGGTATACTGGTTAGTTATACACAGAAATGATGGTATGATCACTGAAACAATTGATGTTTAAGACTTCTGAGAGATTGGTTTGATTTTTGTTTTAGTCATGATATGGAGTTTCTTCAGTAAAAAAAAAAAGACAAGCAAAATTAAAGTATCAGGAATAAAACAACAAATGACGATTACTAAAAAGATTGCAGTGGAACAAGATGAAAAAGAAAACCTGCAACACTTTTCACAGTTGGTCAACTGTGTTCACCACAACAACCTACTGAACAAGGAGACAGAAAGCTGAACAACTGCTAAAAAAGTTATCTAAGCTATACTGCTGTAGCATCTGTAGAAACTGTGCAGTTTCTAATATTAGGTTTACATTTTTACTGTACAGTGAATGTCCCACTAATCTGTTCCTAAAGTGTTTTTTGTACGTTTTTTAAAACTAAAATAATAGTGAGTAATGCTGTGTTTTCCTACATGTTCATTCAACCAACATTTGATTCAGACAGTATTGGATAATTCTGCAATAGTTTGCTTTTCTTTTAGATTTGTATCAGCTAAAAAATTTAAAACTAGTATGTCTCCAAAAGAATGCTTCAAGAGAGTAATGCATTTATCTAAAAACTTTATTTTGTGCTTGCTTGTATTGAGAAAAGTTAGGAAAATGAAAAGTAGATGTTTACCAAAGTGGGCTAGAAAAAGAAATTCTCCGATATGAAAAGATAAAAAAAAGAGAAAATTTTACGGTAAAGTGATGAACACATAGTTACTTATTAGATGCTAGAAACTAAATAAATCTGTCAATTCATAAACAGAAAAAGTTCTAAGAGAAACAGTCCGTTCTGTGAGTTTTTTTTGTTGTTGTTGATGTTGTTTTAAATGTACTATTTTTTAAGCCACAAACTTTCTTCCAAGTGTGATATTATTACCAGAACATTTATTTGTTCGTTCTTGTTTTCTGTTAAAAGAGTGTGGTGGAGATCAAGGACATTTGAAAATAAGGAGAAAAATTTATTGACTTTTATTTTGTGATTAACCTATGGATTCTAATTAAATCCATAGGTTTTAATTACAAAAATAATAAATACCGAAATAAAAAGACGTTTTTTCAAAAATGAAAGCGAGGTTTTAGGCAGATTATCTTACTGCAAAACGAGGTTTGTAAACTGCAGATATGTTTAAAAAATTGCAGTGAAGTAGCAAGTAGCGCTGGCTGCTTCCTGCATTTCATGCAATGACAGATAGAGAGAGGAACTCACTCTACAACAAGACTGAAAGGAGAAGCTAGTAGGGTATAGAAAACAGATAACTGGGTGGAAAATATTCAAAGTTCTACTCCTCAGACGGTCTGCTGCAGAGATGACATCTACTAGCCCCAGAAGGCTGATTATCCACACATAGATGGACTCCTTGTATTTGCATAACTTAAAGGGTTTACTTACAAACATGTCATGAAGCCTAAACTCTGCTTCAAAGCGAAGACAACAGATAGAGCAAAAGTTCTAATTGTTTGATAGTTCATGCTCTCATCAACACAAATCTTTCATAGGGTAAAAACAGTTACGAGCATTAGAGGCTCAACTTCCCAGCAACCAAACATCACACGTCCATTCCCTAACTCCACCCACCCCTCAAATGAACAGCAAAGAAGGAAATTTGATCCTGACAAAAGGAGCCCTGTGAAGATAGATGTGGTCAACACCATGCAGAGGTCCTACAGTTTACCAGAGAACACGTATCTTACCGGATCTACTCCATCGTAAAACACTGATCTTCTCTTTGTTATTAAACTGATTGTGGTTCTCTCACTCTGAAAACCAAGAAGGTAAAACAAAAAAAAAAAAGCAAAAGCTTCTACCTGATATGGATGTAATCAAGTTATGTTTTGAAAAACTAGGGAGAGCTTTCCATTTATTTTGTTTTTTGTTTTTTTTTACTTTTTTGCAATATCTAGCAGACTAGACTATGGATGTAACATGTTGAATAGTAATGTTTGTATCCTAGTTTGAAAGTGACGGTAGATTAATTTAGAAAAATAAAAAGAAGCTTAATGAAAGCAAGCTTTGTGGATGGAAAAGGTATAGAGTAATATAAACACATTTTAAAGCCCTTTAAGTAACAAAACCTACGAGGAAGTCAGGTTGTGTTTGTGACTAACAAATATTATAAACATAGCAGTGATTTGTAAATCTTGATGCATGGGCTTCAATGTTAAATTAAACATTAACACAAAAGAAAGCTTGATCGGTGAGACTAATTTTAGGGAAATGTGTGGTTGATGTCTTATGAGGGAAGATGGTGGGGGGTCTGTAGGCTCAGCGGTGTGTGTGTGTGTGTGTGTGGGTGTGCGTGTGTGTGTGAATCTGATGGGCTGGGTGTAGGAAAAAGGTGAAAAGTTTAAGGATGGGTGTCTGTTTTTAAAATTAAAGTTCTGGGTTGTGAGTTTTTTTAAACTGTATCTTGTTACAGCACGGGAAAGGAGCCAACAAATGTTTTACACCTTGGCTGATTTTTGGAAGGATGAAAAAGGAAGGTTTTCTGGGGGCTGTTAAAGAATAATAGAAAAATACTTTTACAGTGCGGGAAAGTTCTGGGTTGTGAGTTTTTTAAACTGTATCTTGTTACAGCACGGGAAAGGAGCCAACAAATGTTTTACACCTTGGCTGATTTCTGGAAGGATGGATTATTAAGGTTTCTGGGGGCTGATCATAGAATAATAGACAAATAGAGAGAATACATTGAAGCATGATGAAAGCAGGTTTTCTGTGGATAGAAAAGTTAGTTGGTTTGATTAAAGAAAGGAAACTTACTATCAATTCCGGTTGTGTTTGTGTTTTTGTGAGTAACACAGACTTTAATGATGAATTAAACATTGGTCTTTACACAAAAGAGGGCTGAAGGATGACTGTTTCTGGAAGGATGGATTATTAAGGTTTCTGGGGGCTGATCATAGAATAATAGACAAATAGAGAGAATACATTGAAGCATGATAAAAGCAGATTTTGCAGATAGAAAAGTTAGTTGGATTGATTTTTAAAAAGGAAACTTGTTAGCAATTCAAGTTGTGTTTGTGCGAGTAACACAGACTTTAATGATGAATTAAACAATGGTCTTTACACAAAAGAAAGCTTGATCTGTGAGAGTAAATCCGTTTAAGAAAGTAAAACAGAGGCTTGCTGAAAGGACATCTGTATTTAAAATAAAATAAGATTTGTTAGTGGAAATGGAATAGTTTAAACACATGTTTAAGCCTAATTTTAGGAAAATGTGTAGTTGTTGTCTTATGAGGGAAAAGGCTGAGGGGTCTGTGGGCTCAGTGTGTGTGCGTGTGTATGGGATGGGTGGTGGGAGGGAAATTCCTTGTGTGGGGGACTGTCTTTTTTATTACCCTGCAAAGAAGAAAGGCAGATGAGAAGCTGGCATATCTTTTTGAATGGGAAGAAAACAATGTTTATAGTCAAGAATTTGATTGATGAAGCAAAAATGTGATGGTGCGTGACTGTGCAGAAATTTACGGGTCATAAAAGGGTTATAAGAAATTCCTCTGATCAGGTGTGGGTCATAGAGTTCATAGTTCATAAGTCCGGGGTCAATGAAGTTGAAGCATCTTTCACAGACAGCGCAGTCTCAGAGTCTTCCATAGCGTCCAGGGTTGTCGAAGTTGAAGCATCTTTCACCAAAGATGCGATCCCGAATTCTCCCATCGCGTCCTCCATTTCTTTGCAGGCAGAAAAACGGATCTCGTTTTTTACACCTACTTCAAGCTGCTCAGAGAACGCCGATTCTTTTTCCAATGCAGAGCGTAATTCTCTGCTTTTAAGAATAGCTCTCGGAATTCTTGACATTGTCGGTAGGAATGTAAGTGTTTTTCTCTTGCTGAAAATACAGAAAATTTTCTCCCCAGCAATATTTAAAGAGGATATAATTCACCCTCCTATTTTCATTGGTTAGCTTAGGGAAGGAGGGTGGGTGATAGAGTCATAAATCATTTGTGGGGGAGGGGTAAGGTCATAAATCATTTGTGGGGGAGGGGTAAGGTCAAAAGGTCATAAGTCATAAATCATTTGTGGGGGGAGGGGTGGGTCATAAATCATTTGTGGGGGAGGGGTGGGTCATAAATCATTTGGGGGGGGGGGAGGGGACCGGAAGGGGGGAGGGGTGAGGTCAAAAGGTCATAAGGTCAGGTCATTAGTCATCAATCATTTTTGACATAAGGTGTATTACTAAGTTTTTTTTAATGTGAATAAAAAAAAGTATATTGATAAAAAAATCAATTGACTTCAACATTTTCAATCATTTAAAAACAAACCAGAGAAAAACAAAAGATGAAAAGTGCAAGTTTTGACTGTTTTTTTGGGGTTAGATTATTGTACCACATTTTATATTATTCTTGTCAACATCATAAATAAAAAAAGACAACAAATACAAACAGAGAAGCATCCAAATACCTTCCATCTTGGCCGGCAGTCAGGTGGCTTGTAACGGCCTCCCTCTGTGACGTTTGGGTTTTCCTTCTGCACTCGCTCCATCGTCATCTGGGAGCTAAACTCTATCAGCAAGCGTCCCACTGGAAACAAAAGAGGGGAGAAAGAATGAGGGAAGAGTTAGAAATGAGAGGGAAAACTGTGGGTAAAAAGAAAAAGAAGAAAATGGAAATAAATGAAAAGAGCAAGAACTGCAACAGAGGACACAAGGGATTTTAGCAGGGAGGGAGAGACATAGGGCCGGATTTATCAAGATCCAATTTTGCGTGCAGTAATTTGCGCTCGCAAACTGGAATTTTGTGCGAGGGGCTGAACCATGGTTTGCGGGTGATTTAACAAGAGTGATTGCGTAACTGGTGGAAGGTGCAAAACTGTTGGAGACGCCCTATTTAAATGATGGTTTTGCGCGTTTTGTGGTTTGCGGCAAAGTAGTTTGTAGTCTGTACAGACTAGTGCATTAAGAAATTTAAATCTTACAGTGACCCCCAACTAAAAAAAAAAAATAAGTAAATATATATATATATATTTATAAATTGGCAACCTTTATTCCCTAAGGTGGTATGTGCTGCAGTAAAAAAAAAAACCAAAAAAAAAAACCGGTGTTTTGTATTGGCCTGTGACTGTGGATGAGATCCCCGCAGCATTTGGCACGTTGCTCCACAGGCGCAGGGGGAGAACCCCGACCCCGTCGGACAGCACTTTTGAAAAAACGAGATTGGGAGATCCCAGCTCACGCTGCAACCGTACGCTGGAATGACCCAGATGCAAAAAAGTGCAATGTTGCAAGGAGTTTTGTGATATCTGGTATTGCGTGGGTCCTCCTTGTGGCTGGCTCCAAATCCATTCGGAGTTCCCCCAACAGCTCCAAAATGGCAATGCTGGATAAACGAAATGGTTTGATGATCGTTTCCTCGTTCATTGCAAAAATATTCACACGGAGTGAAAAAATGCGTTCTCTGCGTCTCCTTGCTTTATTTCCATGTCTCCTTCTTGCGACAATAACCGCTGCCATGTGTGCGCAATTACGCATACAGACCATTTGCACCTTCTTTTGAAACGTGTTAAATATAGAGTCAGATACCGTTAGCAAAATTGCGTTCAAGTTTGATAAATCCCTTTGCGAGTGCTAAATTAATATATTTACATGTTCTCCTCCCACAAGACGCACTTTAGCGTGTAAACGCCCCATATTGCATATTCATTGCAGAAAAAGTACTAAATGGATCAGAGGCGCTATTTAGCACGTTTTAAAGACCAAATGCTTTTAGCACGCTGTTGATAGATCAGTTTGTACATTTTTTAGCGTGCGCAGTGAAATAGCTCACGTTTTAACACACGCAAACCTTTGATAGATCCGGCCCATAGCTGTTAGTTTAAATAAAAAGCTCTAGGAATGCAGGCTGCCATTATAGATTCTAGAGATGCACTCTTCAAAATGCAGATTTCAGTCGGATGTAGACAGTTTTAAAAAGATGCATTGTTAAAAAAAACTGTCTTAAAAGCGATTCATGAGAGGATATTTCTATTCTATTCCAAACACAAGACGAAAAATTATAGGCTTCACAAAGCTAATGCCAAGGCATCGGGCTGTATCCAAACAAATGCATTCATCATTTATTAGAGCAACTAGTTAAAAATTTAATCTATGCCTGTGTGTTTCTCTGTCTTAGATTGTGTATTCAGAGCAGCTAAAAGAAAAGTGCCTAAAATCTCCTCACTCTGAGATCCATTATATGTAAATTATACAAGTGATACAAGCAAGCCCTGCAACCCTATTGGGAATGTTTCCAAAGCAGGGGCTGAAGGCTCAAAGTTATATTTAATATTTCATGTTTATCTTCAGTCTCATGTCAAACAAAAAGTGCTTACATCGTAGAAATGGGTGAGATAAATTGTGTGCAAAAAACATTATAAGCATTACAAAAAGCATTACAAACAAAACTATAGATTGCTGATATTTTCAATTTAAATCCCATCTATTTTATAGCAGGTAAATCGTTGCACCATTTATTTTGAGTTGCAACCAAAGCAATTAATTGGTTATTTTGAGCTGTGGCAGCCCACTGCTCCCAATAAGGGATGGGTTAAAAGGAGAGAGTTAATTTCACCATTTTGAGATAAATAAATTTAAATTTATCTTAAGGTTAAAGGTGTCTTTAGAAAGTATACTACTTTAAACCTTTATATGTTTTGTAAAATTGCCACCCCAAAGTTGGAGGCATTTTATTGAGTTTTTAATTTAATGGATACATTTTTTAATCAATACAAGTGCAATTCTCTACCAGCCCAGCAAATCTAGAAATGCCCAATTTCCTTAAAGCAGCACTTAGATGAATGTCAATATTTTAGATAGAAAAAGCTAAAAAATTGTTTTGTAAAGATCTAAAGGTATCTTTTAAGATGGACTATGGTAAAACAAACGGCCTTATGTAAACATATCACCAGAATGTTTGACAATTAGAAGGACCACTTATTTTGATGATCCACCGAGAAAAAGAACATCCTCCACTATACCTTTAGTGTTCCTTCATTTAGAGAAGAAATGGTAGAGAGAAAAAGTTAACTATGTTTTCCATAATCGAATGAAAGAGATCCCCTACACCCCTGCACATAATGCCATTTAAAAAATCTGACTTTGATAAAGAGAGCTTATTTTTTATTTACATCGTATTCACGTATTCCAAAACCAAACTGTAGTTGTAACATGACAATATACAAAGAAGATTTTGGAAAAGGACAGTGCTCACTCTGTATTTTTCATTTTAATATTCATAGCAGAGGAAAAAGTGCTAAATAAGATTTCCTTATATGTCTGAACTTCACAATTAGCTTAACTAATCTCAGTTTTTTCCTTCTGAACATTGTTGCCATGGTTATTTGAAAACAGGATTAAAGTATATATTCCTTTAAAGACAATTAAGATGTATAAAGCCAAGGTGTTCATGTTTCATACATCAGATTGTTTTTTTTTCCAGTCATAACTGTCAAGATTTCTCCTCACCTACTTTTTGCATGAGCTCCAAGGTGGCTGCGGCTCCTTGTGACAAGATTATACATTTGAACAGAAAACAATAACACTACACAGTACATGAACAGAGTAGAAAGCTTATATCCCGCAGTTGTTAAGCATAAGTGGTTTAAAAAACACCAGAAATATATTCAAAATGTTTAAGAATATATAAGAAAAAGTTCTGTTTCGCAGCAAAAACACTATTATGATGAACAGTTGTTCTATGGTAGGTAATACTCTGCCTATTGTAAACTCTGTTTACAGCAGTAGTGTAAGGATATGTTAGAATAACTGGAAGCACAATAGCTGTTATTAGCCAGAAATAGTCCCTGTTATGAACTGAAACTAGGTATGCAGATAGAATAAACTCAAGCCTTGTTGCATAAGATAATGTACCTTTTATACATGACATATAAATGTATGTTGTACCCTGTGGGACACAGTTAAAGACAGATACTCAGTACTTTGCTTTCTTTGAGCTTGGATCTCTCCTCTCTTAAAAGTCAAGATAATTTCAATACTGTAGACATTATTGATGACAAAATATTTCCTGTATATGCAAACAATGAATCAGACCTAAAAATATATCTAAAGGTCTTGGAAGTCAATGTGAATAAATTGGCTGTAAGGTTAAGGCTTAATATTATAGATGGGAGAAAATTCAGTATTAGGGTTTTTCCAGGTATATAGGGTTTAAATGATAGGAAGTGTCATGATGTACAGTAAATAGCTACTTTACATAAAAATTTATTTTCTACCACATTCTGTAGGGGATAGACCTGTTCACTGAAAAAAGAAAAGACAGAGAGAGATTTTTGTCACATATTACGAAGGCTGAAGGCACTATAGGCAAGTGGCTCCATTTTATCTTTGGGTGATTTTAACTCTATCATGGATAATGCTCCATTTAAAAATGTTAGCCACTGTTTGGACATTTCTATTGTTAATGCTAGTCCGTACTCTTGATTTTCAATTGCTAAAAAAATTCTAAATTATATTCTGATACCTTCATATTATACTTGCAATCACTTACACTCAGCCTTAGCAGGTCAAAGTATGCAAAAACAGGATCAAAAAATGGCCACAAAATTTCGAATGGTTCATTTTTGAATAAAAAAATTAAAAAGGGCATCACATAGGATGTTAGAAATCCATCGTTCAATAACTTCTCATTTCAAATAATACTGTAGTTCTCAGTAAATCCAATGATGGCGTTAAATAGTATTTTAAGAGTTAAACTGTTATATTTGATATTATTTTTTACAGATTGAATTCAAGAAACATGAACTAACTTTTATTATGTGAGAGACAAATTAAAAAAAAAATTGCCCAAAGAACAATTGTAAAGTTAATTCTTTGCAGTGTTGTGTGACTAAAAGATTAAGGGCTTTGTCCCAGTCTTAAGGAGGAGGACACATGGGAATTTGCTCTGATGTTGCAGCAGTTTTTCTCCAATCCTTTACCTTAATCCCAGCAGAAAGTTTAAATAGATTGATTGAGTATTAATCTTAAACACAAACAAGCCATCAAACCTTAGAAGCTCATACTGGAAGATCGGGAAAGACTCAGTGTTATCTATGGACATGCTGTAAAAGATTTCTATGTAAAACAAAAAAAAATGAATCCAGTTAGTGATGGAGAAAAACAATAAAAAGAAAAACAAAATCATCTGAACCGCCCAGCCTACTATTACATTCACACTTGCAAAAAAGCCTCCCATGTGTACATGTATGGAGATGTAACAGTAATAAATTAGAAAATTAGGCTGTGTGATTGCTTTATATAGGACAACTTGCTCCGCAGAGGGATACAGTACACCATTGTGTTGGTTGGAAATATATATGGTAATACACACACCCACTACACACACATACAGACAGTAATAATGAGCTATATTTCAAGGCAGTGAGGCTAGCTCCACATGTACTGTCACAATAAAGTGTGAACACACCTGAGGCACTGCTTTAAACACAAACACAAACCCTGCTTAGCCTGTTTGAGGCAAGCATTCAGCATGGGTCAACAGGAAGCAAAAACTGGGTGAAAACTGGAGCATTCAGATTGGTTCTTAGTGAGCTCTAATGTGATCAGTGCTGCATTTATTTGCATGATCCTTTCTGTTATTCTGCTTCTGTTTATTTCCTTATGTCTTGTTTTGCTTATTTGCTCTGCCCTATTTACCAAATATCTACTCCAACATCAGAGTGGAAAGATTGATTAATTATTGCAAACATTCACACAATCAGTTCACACAGCCATCTCTCTGGGTCACCATCGTATTTATGTAGCCATACTAGCTACAGTGTTCTTATCAGGTCTATTAGATTGTTTATCAGGTCATTTCTGTGTTCAGAAATGCTGGTATACAGCTATACCCATCTATATAAATATATAAGCTACGATTTCAGAAAGTCACTGAAGCTGAGGGTCATAAGAGAAAAAGTTTCTACGAAGTATATGAGAAGAAAAGAGAGGCCTCAGAAGAGGCAGATATATCCCAGAATGCTTTGCACGAAGAGCTCTCTGCGCAAAGCATTATGGAATTTGCTGTCACAGCCACCACCATTGTCACCATTGGCTGATGCTACCGACAGTGGTGACTAATAACAAAGATGGCGCAGGCACCACGCGGTAGAGGAGGAGTTACGTGACCAAAGCAGAGCAAAGAGCAGCGTTCATCTGTCCGAATGGTAAGTTAACTGAGTTTGCTATAAAGTCTACTATATAGTCCCCGCGCTATATAGTGATTGAGGGATTCAGGGTGGACGCTCAGGCATGGTAAGCTTGTGTGAGCTATGAAGACGCAAGTTTTGCTTTTTCTCCTCATGCATAGCGTGCACGAGGAGAAATGGGTATGTGCATGCTCTCACACATGTTAAATAGGTGTTCATTCTTGGGAGCGGGTACAGGGTTGTACATGTGCATACGTTGTGCATTTTTTTGTGTGGAGAGGGTGGGTCTTTTAAAAATAATTGCAAAAATCCTCCACATACCTTTAAGGCTATTCCATTTATGTAGATTATGTGTCATCAGATGTGAGGAAACGCTTAACAAATTGATGCCAATAAGTTTGTCATCAGTCTTGGAATTTCTTCATGTTGTTAATCGAGTACCAGTAAAGTGAGTTATAAATTGCACAACTGGGGTAGTGATGAGGCCTGGAGGAGCCAAGTGACGGAAACCTAAAAACATGTTTCTCAACGGTTTGTTCATCTTTTAATAGGGAGGGAATTTCAAATATGACATATTGGAGAGTTAGATGAATCATGACAGTTTGTCCCTTAATAAAGGTATCACCTAAAATTTGCTTTTTATATACTGTACCTGTCTTTATCAAATACTGTATCTAAATGTGTCTATACAAACAGGAAAGTCCAACATGAAAATGAAAGCTTGTAAAATCTATAATAAGATAATTAGGGATCTCTTTGGGTGACATTGTTAATATCAGTTTTTACCAAATACCAGTTTTAAAAACGTCAACATTTTAACTTTACCATCTCTCCTGTTGCTGATTCATGCATTAGGTGGTTGCAGGTGTCCTGCTGGTGCTGGAGGCATGATCCTCCATTGTTAGTCACAAAAACCTGTGCCTTTTATACCTGACAAGGGATAATGTATTTTTCACAAACCTGGAAATTTAAATATAATCTGCCTAAGTGCAACTGTCCATTTCTTTTTTTACTTTTATTCTTCAACTGATTTATATAAAATACGCTTGTGACCAGATTGACTTGACGAGGCCTTTACTATTTCCATGTTGCTGTATTATTTGCATCAAAGATACATGCCATACTGCCAAAGCTGTCTGGTTCTCTTACCAGAAAAGTAGGTTCTTTAATTCATTCATCCATTTGATATACAAGGTATTGCTCATTGTGTTATAGTGTCTATCATCTCTGTCCATGTCTAATCCTGAATTGAAAATGAAAGTTTGTGTATTATGCATTATTCAGTCCTGAATAAAATTAAATCTACTTATGATGACACCAATATAAAATGCCCTCATTGATTGCAATCAAATTTACAGTAATTTCTTTGTTCTTTCGCATTTGCATGCGTAATATACATATACGTAAATTACATGCATACTGATGACTAGTCTGTCATGTAGCTTGTCTGTTTTCTAATGTGCTTGACAAAACCAGCCATATTTTATGCAGTTACAACCTGAATGTACTTAAAGGAGAAGTTCGGTTTTATACACTTTAAGCTCATTTTCTGTAGTGTCCAGGATGAAATCGAATGATCGACACCAAAAGTTTGACAATTGGTCCTGTCTCTGCTTTTTGGCTCATTTAGAATCAACCCCTGGCTGCTTTAGAATGGCTTGCATAGAGCATGTCCTATAATGTCCTTAAAACAACCTTAAACGTTCTTTTTTTTAAAATATGCTACTCACCGGGTCGTCAGCGCTGTTCAATGACGTTCCAAAAAAAGTTTCGTGAAGAAAAACCGTTCCTGTAGTGTTTTATTTAGCATTTTGTAAATCCCATTGAGTTCTGTAGGAATAGTCAATATTCCTCCGCCACCGGAAACGGAAATGGGGCCTGTTTACACAGTTGTAGTCTTTTCGCTTCACTCTGTGTACTCCGACGTCGAGGTGCTAACGTCTCTGTTAAACACTTTAAAAAACTCTGAAAATGGAATACGAAAGGTGGATTCTTGATTCTCGACTCCGATTACTGTGCAGATCAAACAATAACTTTTATTCTAATCACATCTGATCATACTGTAGCACCTTCTTACACATGTCTCATGCTTGTTTTGATTCTCTTTCCTGAGCAACAAATCTAGCATCCTCCAAGGTTACCATGGTTCTAATCTGCCAAGTCAGTTTTGCAGATGTCAGGCCTTGGTAAATATGCACTTTTTCTATACCATTTTATTTTCATTTTGATGGACTTAACAATGCTCTGTAAGATGTTAAAATCTTGGAAAATGTTTTATCACCTAGCCCTGCTTTAAACTTCTGCACAACTTTCCTCTGGACCCGTCTGCTGTTTTAATTGGTCTTCACTGGATTTGAATTTCAAGGACTCCTTTAGAACTAATTTGAAGGACTACATTTAATTCAGTTAGATCAGATTAAGGAAGGAATGTACTTTAAAATGTATTTGTTGCAAATATTAAAAACCATGCAATAAATTGTAGCATAAAATAAGAGTCAAATCCATGGAAGTATGTGTATGAAGTATGTCTCAATGGTTGTTATGACCACAAAATCCCTGTCTTGTGATGTCCTTGTAGTGTCATTGTTAAGGCCATCTGAGCGTGAAAAATCACAGAGCAGACTGTTCCTCACCGCTCCTGTTCTGACAGTCTTGAAAGGCTTTGTGTGCTTAAGTGACAACCAAGCAGCTATAGTTCAATTTATAAACAAGTTATGTTCTGTAGCCTCAGAAAGAGTGAACAATGAAAGTTAGGACAGCTATATAGTATATAAAATAATTTTTTTCTTTTTTTCACAGTGTTTTATTTTCATTACACTCACACAAATACAGTGCAATGAAATTCACTCTCTGTATTTAACGTAGGGTTAAGAGTCTTTAGCTAAGGGACCCAGAGTGGCAGTCTGTGGGTTTCAAACTCACAACCTCAGGATTCCAAGCTCTATGCCCTAACCACTAGCCACCACTCCCTCTAAAAATATTTAAATGAAAGTATAAAAAAGGAGAATGCTGCTAAAAAAGACTCGGTAACAACAGTGACTTTCAGCTCTCACAATCTCATTAGACTGTCCACTCTCTCCTCCACTTCTCTTTCAATCAATTATAAGTGCTCCCATCAACTCTGGGTGATAATCGATAGTCTTCCCAATTGATCAAAAAAGAAAAAGAGGGGGGGGAAAGAAAGCAGAGGGAAAAAAGTAAATAAATAAACAGTTTTTAAACCATTAACTGTTTATTCTCATCTCTTAGTCTTCTTTGTGTTCACCCCTAACTGCCTGCTATCTTATCCTCTTTCCAGAAATTGAGGACATCATTGCAGGCAAAGGCCATATTCAACAGTGGCTGCATGTGAGCTTGTCTGCTGTCTCATAGGATTACTGACATTAAAGTATCTTTGTAAGATAAAAAAAAGACATCTAAAGTGATGCTTGAAAGTTTGTGAACTAGTTGAGTAGTTTAGATTTTTCTTTATTTTTACCATGATTTTCTTATTTTTTCATCACCAGTTTTTGTATATGAAATGTCAGGTTTATGTTCATCAATTCCATTCATTTGTTTTGAGGAAAATGTGGGAGTTGAAAGCAAACTAAATGAAAAACGGAATCAGAGCATCTGCAAAAGTAAATGAACCACAGCTGCACTGGTAAAGACAATCAGGTAAAAGACTCAGGTGAAGCACATGTTAGTGCTTGAGTAATCAATTAAGCAGACCAATCAAATGAGACGTTCTTGGGAAAAGTTTGGAGGTGCACTGGTTAAAAGGGAGACGAAACCAAACAAACCACTGTTGTGTCAAGGCATAAAGACCAGATCAACAATGCCGAGAGGAAGGGAGACATCTGAGGACGTCAGGAAGAAGGTGGTGACAGCCCATCAGACTGGGGAAAGCTATAAGACCATCTCCAAAAGATTCCAGCTTCATCCATCCACTGTAAGACAAATCATTTACAAATGGAGGGCACTAGGCATCACTACAACTCTGCCCAGATGTGGATGGCCGTCAAAACTTTCACAAAGAAGCACCAGAAAAATAATGATGCAGGTAAAGGCCAACCCACGCATCACCTCCAGAGAATTGCAGACCTCTCTGTCAGCGTCTGGGATAAATGTACATGCGTCTACAATCAGGCGAAATATCAATAGACATGGCATTCATGGGAGAGTTGCTAGAAGGAAGCCTCTGCTCTCAAGAAAGAACAAAGCTGCACGTTTAAAGTTTGCCAGAGAACACTTGGACAAACCAGAGGCTTTCTGGAAGTCCATTCTCTGGACGGATGAGTCCAAAATTGAATTATTTGGCCACAATCACAGGCGCCATGTTTGGAGAAAAGTAAACACTGAATTTAAAGAGAAGAACCTCCTCCCAACAGTGAAGCATGGTGGTGGAAATGTGAAAGTCTGGGCCTGCTTTTCTGCCTCTGGACCTGGACGACTCCATATTATCCAGGGAACCGTCAATTCCCAGGGCTATCAACAAATTCTTGATCAGAATCTCTTGCCATCAGTCAGGGAGTTGAAGCTGGGACGGAAATGGATTATGCAACAAGACAATGACCCAAAGCATTCCAGCAAAAGTACCAAAGAATGGCTTAAGAGAAAGAAGATTTGCACTCTGGATTGGCCCGGTCAAAGTCCAGACCTCAATCCCATAGAAATGCTGTGGCAAGATCTGAAACGGGCAGTACATGCCAGATGTCCCTCCAACATCTCTCAACTGGCAGAGTTCTGCAAGGAGGAGTGGACAAAAATCCCAAAAAGCAGATGTGAGACACTTGTTTGTGTTACAGAAGACGTTTAGTTGAAGTAATGGCTGCAAAAGGCGGTGCCACAAGGTACTACGTAACTGAAAGAGTTCGCATACTTTTGCACTTGGCATATTTTCTGTCTTTGACAGATAAAATACTTTTGTTGAATAAATAATAAAAAGATGCATCTTTTTTGTCTTTGTGTAGTTATCTGGAAGGTCCGCATTACAATTTGAGCTTTGGATGTTCATTTTACATGATTATTATAATTTTTCTTTAGAAAACAATGGCCATGTTTGGATGGTTCACAAACTTTCAAGCAGCACTGTATACTATTTGTTGGTAAGGATGTTTGTATACATGCAATGCCACGACTTACAAGCTAAAAATGTTAGAAATAGTTTATTCAGAGCTCACAGGAAAGCACAGAGGGGTAGAGGGAAGGCTTTAACTCCGGCACATTCATCACTTTGTTGTCCCATAGCTGCAGCTAGAACATGAAAACCAGATGATGAAAGAAGATTGCATGGATCTAAAGAAAAACAACTGCCAAACAAATTGGAATAGGAATACTTTTTTATAATAGCATGTTGTGGCATTGAAAGAGGACAAGAAGAAATAGACAAAATAGAGTCAACAACTTGAAATGTGAGGGTTTTTTTTAAAGGGTGGATTATTGCCATATAAGGAGCAAATGAGTTTATCCTTCTGAAAATCTTGGAAATCTTTTCATAAGGGATTGTATAGTGACAAACCTTAGTTCATTTTATTGGTGTGTTGGGATTAAATAATGAACAAATGCAAAGTACTGCAGGCATGTGGAAGGAAAATGGATACCTGATACACCAGTTTCACATTTCTAAAAACAAAAATCTGAAACATGTGGAGAGCATTTTTATCTAGCTCCTCTCAGTTCTGTAGATCAATCTATTAACAGATTTAACCCTGCAATATTGAGGTTTTTACCAGCAAATATGTCAAACTTTTTATTTCTTTTTTTTAAGGGATGTCAGTAAAAAATGTGCTTGAATATAAACATACACCACATTTTTCATATTTTTGGGGCACTTTGAAAACCGCATATAAATTCTGTTACACTTCAGTTATGCCAAACTTTGTTATTATCTATCATAAAACCTCCAATACATTACCACATTTTAACCAAAAGGGTAATAAGATTTTTTTTCTAAATATTTAACTTTGACTGTTCATTGTCCTATCACATTATTATTCTTTAGCAGAAAAATTGCTAAATAAGGCTACAAACTAGCATTATAGGACTATATAGTATCTCTCCATGGGACATTCAAATTTGTGTTTAGTAAACCTTATATAAATAAATTAATTTCAGCTGAAATATGTACGGTAATTAAAAAAGGAAGCCTGATAATTTTAAAAGTTGTGTGTGATAAAAAAAAAACTGAAGAAGATAACATTACTGAAGCTCCATCGAATAGAGCTGTGAGTAAATCAGTCATAATGACTGGATTAGCTCAAATTAAAACCTTCTAGGGCTGCAACTAATGTTTTTTTTTTTTTTGTTTTTTTTTTGCAAATCAATTAATCTTTTGATTATTTTTTTTGATTAACTGATTAATATTTGGATAGCCAAAGATTCCTTTTTATGAAATTAAACCAAGTGAAACTAAAACTTTTGACCTAGAGGAGTTCTGGATAGAGCATATTGACAATTTTTATTTCTTTTTTTTAATCTTGAATGCAAATGTTGATAAATTCTTTTTACAATTTTGGTATAACTACTGCTCTAAGAAGATTGCTCTGTCAGCTAAAGACATGTTTTACTCTCTATACACCAGTTAACGAATAATCGATTACTAAATTAGTTGATGATTTTTTCAATAATCAATTAGTCATGATTAATCTGATTAATTGTTTAATTTAAGCATATTCATTTTTCAATATAAAAAATTATATATATATATATATATATATATATATATATATATATATATATATATATATATATATATATATATATATATATACACAATAAAGAATTCAAAATTACATTGAATAGATATATCTGTTAAATTACCATAAATTAAATGGTGTTTCCCTGTATTGTGATAAATCATTCATGTGTAAAAGCTGTTGTAGCTTCAGAGAAATAATGTAGAACCATTTCTCTTTCTTGTTACATTTATTCAGACAGTATTTTTTGAAGAAGCTGAAAGACTGCATATCAGCTATTAAAGCTGCTCTTCGGATTTGCTTGGTTCCGATGTTCGGACACACCCACAGCCACAAATTGGTTGGGTATAAAACTATCTCTGATCAACAGGATGTGTTTTCTGGTGTGATGTAAGACAAACAAGTTTGGTGCATATAAACAAGTCTAAACAAGAGCTCTCATTAATAAGTGTGAATTTTAAGCAGCTAGATCAAGCTAATTACAGTGAGAAAAGATAAGAGTGCTGAGCATAAATAGGAAATCATTTGATCATGGAGTTCCTTACATGGTGAAACAATGCTTTTATCAGCATTCGCTGGAGTGCTACGATTCAGTACTGTTGTTTCAGATCATTATGTAAACAGGCCAGGAAACCAAAAAAAATAATCAAACAATCAAAGGCAACTTAATGGCAAAAATCCACGAGGCCAGTATGCCAACTGATGTGCAGACACGAAAGAGACTGGTTGCATAAAACAGATGGAGCATGCATGTCCTGGCAGTAAGAGGAAAAACCCGAGATAAGGGAAGAAGGGAAGTATACGCTATGAAATATAAGAGATAAAGTGTCAGTTATTAAAGGATGACAGCTGAACAGCAAAGGCAGAAAAACATTGACAGAAGAGGAGAAAATGAAATGGGAGAGAAAACACAGGAAATAAATAACAACGTGAAGGAGATTTTCAGGTCCTGAGCCAAATACCATGGCAACAGATCAACTGAATGACAGCAGCTTCCCTTTTTTCTATTAGGCTCTAGTTCTGCTGCTGAAGATTTCATTAAAAAATGTGACAAAATTATAAATTTTCAATAATAGAAAAAAATAATAATTTATGAGACTCTAGCTGTGTCTTTGCTTCTTAACAAAACAAGTTTTGTATCACACTGATCATTATTTTATATTTTGAATGACGAAATCAGCTTGGGAGGTTTTAGCTACTCCAAAACTACACTGCTTAAAAAAAATCCCACCATTTTCATCGTACCATACTCTTCATACAGTTTAGATTTTTGTTTAATCTAAACAGATATAACATAATGAAATATTATTATATATTGATAAATTTATCTGACAGAAGTGAGGATATGCAGTATCCTACCTAATTAATAAATGATTATTCACAAGGTAATTGAATTGAGTTTATGATTTACTAAAGTAAACAGATTACAGAGATTAAACACAAAAAGACGTTATCAAGCATTTCTTTTTGTGAATTATGTTGATTAATCACATACAGTTAATTGAAACAAGACCTACAGTATTAGATGATTATATAAGACCAATAAATACAATTTGTTAATGCAGAAATGGAAAAGTACTTCAATTCTCTCAAATGACCTGTTAAGGTCTTACCTTCTGGAAATTTTATTTTTGTTAAGTTTTTTTGGGGGGGGTTCAAATTTTTGTATTCTTAGTTTTACTGCCCCCTAGTGTCCTTTCTTCTCCACTTAGCTCCTTCTAGTTACTTCTGTCTACATCTGCTCCCTATAAGCCAATTATTCCTCCTAATGTTCTGTCTTCCATAAAAGCACCTCCTGTTCAGTTACTCATTGATGGATCCTCGTCATTCTTTAGGTTTATTCCCCCCTAGTGTCTGCTAGTTTTTTGGTTCTTGAGTTTTCTTGTTGATCAGTTTTGAACTATGTATTTTATTTTTTCATAACATTTTGCAGGTAATCATCTCTGCCTCTTCTACTCTGCATTTGCATACAACTTCTGCCAACGCTGACATTGCCTTTATGTGAACATATATTCATAAATATTCTAATTTATTTAAAATCTATCTAACCTGTACTCATAGTTTTTGTGTTTAATAAACAAAAAATATGTTTAAGAATTCACTTTGCATGGTTAAAGAAAGATATTAGTGTTTGTTTTGTGACAGAGCAGGGCAACTCATTCCACCTAAATTGTTGGTTATACTCCCCAGTGTATTGCAGTTAGGTTGTCGTAGGTATGACAAAGATATTTTTGATTTATGCCCAATTTTGAAGCGTGCTCTGCTCTCTGTTGTTCCATGCCACAACACAAGAAGTGGTGGGTGGCGTGAGGTCATTCAACAACAATGGCGACTGGACCAATGTGCACTTTGACTGAGATCCAGCTGATCAATCTAGAAATAGAAGACATTTCAGTGCTGTAGCTTGCAGAAAGGCGAAAGAAGCGTCACAGAAGATGGTCTGTACGCCATTTGAATGCACTTGTGTAAACATCTACCAAAAAAGGCCACAAAACAGCAAAGAGGGCCAAATGACAACACCGGCTTTATCAAAAGTGATGGGATTATTCAGGACAAAGAAGTGTGAAGTCAGTTTAAGACTAAGCAGATATAATCAAACAATATGCAAGAATGCCAGTTTGAATAATTCTATTTAAAATGCTGGATGTGTCCTGGACCGGTCATCGGTTTATCTGGGGCCAAAACTGAAAATTCAGCTTACGCATTTAAAAAGTTACTAAAATCACAAAATTGCCTCAAGGGGTGCACATGGCAGTTACATCAAAGCTTCTCCCATGTATAGAAGGCTATGAAATACCAAATAACTCAACTGCAATAACTGCTTTATGATTTAAATTGTATCCCTATCAGTTATACACCTTTTAATAGGTTAATGATAATGCAGGAGTAATTTTATGCTTCTTAGAGGTAAAAAAAGGTTGAAAATTTTCATAAAGCCACTTTACATGAGAAACAAGCAGCACTCAGTTACTTCTGACTGAGTGACCATTAAAGGCAGAAAGATCCTGCACACATGTGAGGCAGTATTACAGAAGCAAAGGAGGCATAAGGTGGAGCTATGCAGGCTGATGATGGGCTTTGACAACCTGAATCGGCTTTAACCCTTCTTGACCGTTTAGCCCTTAAAAAAAAGAAAAAAAAAGAAAGACAAACAGAAATGAAACATAGAAACAGCGAAAAGTCAATTTGATCACCTCTTACTGTACAGTGTTTTGGGGAAACAGCTATATTATAGAAAAGAATTACATAAACAGCAAGATGTGAATTAACAAGAACACAATGGTCTGTCTGTATCCTTTTTTTTTAATCCTGTTATATTCTTTTATTTATGACATGGCACACTGGTGTGCAATATATACCCATTATGGTCAAATGCATGTGAGTAACCCGAACTCTAAAAATGTCCATCTGACCTAAAAATATTTCCTGATCCAGTTTTATTATAAGGAGAAAAAATCTGATGGAAAAAAATAATGTATTAATAGTTGCTCATAATTCTATTGACATGAAGCTGACATTTTAAGTTTTTTAAGGGCAAATTTTGATACTATGCATGTGTGTGTTTGGATCACATATCACATTTTCACGCAGATGTACTTAAATCCATCAACATATCAACCTCCTTCTGTTCACATCTGTCTTGATCTCCCCTTCCTTTAATCTTCTTTCCTTCCTCCAGGAAATTCTTTCATCTGCCCATCACAACAAAAGGCCATACACATGCATCCAGCTGAGAATAGATGTAAAATCCTGAATGTGCACACATGTCAGGCACATAACAAGTAACACACGCAAGCAACCTTGGGTGTTTAGGAGAAGGCAGCTGGGAAATAATATCAAAGCATTTTCACACAGAGAGATAGATAGCAAAACCTTCAAAAACTACATAAACAAACCTTGGATCACATTAGAAGATGCAGACTTTATTGTTAAATGTGGAAGAGATGCCTGTTGTTCAAACATTTTAAGAGACCAAACCTCAATACAGGCTATTTGCAAGGCATTTAGAGGAGTCAAGATTTAGTGATCCATCCCAAAGATTAGTAGAGCTGCATGCTATAAATCAACATACTGCATCTTCATGTCACGACCTTCAGAATGCACTGGAGCAGTCCGTAATGGGGATTAGCGTTTGCTCCTACAAGAGATAAGATGAGAAGCTTTGTCATCTGGGGGACCTTGGAGCAAAGCCCCAGCTGCTCCGAGGGCCCTAAACCTAGAGGAGTCAGTTCAGGAACTTCCAGCATATACAGGTGCTGGTCATAAAATTAGAATATCATGAAAAAGTAGATTGATTTCAGTAATTCCATTTAAAAAGTGAAACTTGTATATTATATTCATACATTACATACAAACTCATATATTTCAGATGTTTATTTTGTTTAATTTTGATGATTACAAATGACAACAAATGAAAATCTCAAATTCATCATATCAGAAAATTAGAATATTACTGAAGACCAATAAAAACAAAGGATTTATAGAAATGTTGGCCAACTGAAAAGTATGAACATGAAAAGTATGAGCATGTACAGCACTCAGTATTTAGTTGGGCCTCCTTTGGCCTGTATTACTGCAGCAATGCGGCGTGGCGTGGAGTCGATCAGTCTGTGGCACTGCTCAGGTGTTATGATAGCCCAGGTTGCTCTAATAGTGACTTTTAGCTCTTCTGAATTGTTGGGTCTGGTGTATTGCATCTTCTTCTTCACAATACCCCATAGATTTTCTATGGGGTTAAGGTCAGGAGAGTTTGCTGGCCAATTAAGAACAGGGATACCATGGTCCTTCAACCAGGTACTGGTAGCTTTGGCACTGTGTGCAGGTGCCAAGTCCTGTTGGAAAATGAAATCTGCATCTCCAAAAAGTTGGTCAGCTGCAGGAAGCATGAAGTGCTCTAAAACTTCCTGGTATGTGGCTGCGTTGACCCTGGACCTCAGAAAACACAATGGACCAACACCAGCAGATGACATGGCACCCCAAACCATCACTGACTGTGGAAACTTTACACTGGACTTCAAGCAACGTGGATGAAGTGCCTCTCTTCTTTTCCTCCAGACTCTGGGACCTTGATTTCCAAAGGAAATGCAAAATTTACTTTCATCAGAGAACATGACTTTGGACCACTCACCAGCAGTCCAGTCCTGTTTCTCTTTAGCCCAGGCAAGACGCTTCTGACGCTGTCTGTGGTTCAAGAGTGGCTTGACACAAGGAATGCGACAGCAGAAACCCATGTCTTTCATACGTCTGTGTGTGGTGGTTCTTGAAGCACTCACTCCAGCTGCAGTCCACTCTTTGTGAATCTCCCCCACATTTTTGAATGGGTTTTGTTTCACAATCCTCTCCAGGGTGTGGTTATCTCTCTTGCTTGTACACTTTTTTCGACCACATCTTTTCCTTCCCTTCGCCTCTCTATTAATGTGCTTGGACACTGAGCTCTGTGAACAGCCAGCCTCTTTAGCGATGACCTTTTGTGTCTTGCCCTCCTTGTGCAAGGTGTCGATGGTCGTCTTTTGGACAACTGTCAAGTCAGCAGTCTTCCCCATGATTGTGTAGCCTATAGAACTAGACTGAAAGACCATTTAAAGGCTTTTGCAGGTGGTTTGAGTTAATTAGCTGATTAGAGTGTGGCACCAGGGGCCATCAATTTTGAACCTTTTCACAATATTCGAATTTTCTGATATGATGAATTTGAGATTTTCATTTGTTGTCATTTGTAATCATCAAAATTAAACAAAATAAACATCTGAAATATATGAGTTTGTATGTAATGTATGAATATAATATACAAGTTTCACTTTTTAAATGGAATTACTGAAATCTATCTACTTTTTCATGATATTCTAATTTTATGACCAGCACCTGTAATCTGGATCCATGGTTCCCATCTTTGAAGGTATTCTGGGAATGTATACCCAGAACTTTCCAGATGGCCTATATATACCATAGAAAAGACTTCCCTTCTTAATGCTCTCTTGAATAAGATGTAGCAAGAAATAATAGATAAAACACTGAGAGAAAATTTTCATTTTCCTATAAAATAAAAAAGATACAAAGAGTTGACATTTTATGCTCATATTTCGTCATTTATTTTTAAAATGGCATTAAACCGCAGAACATTTAATCATCTACTAGGAAAAAAAGAAGTGTCAAACTATAACACTGAAGTGGATTTAACTATAAAAGCAGGTTATTTTTTTTAAACTGATTGCAGTCACCTTTCTTTTCAACCCACACACACTCCTCCCCCCTTCCAGCTAGTTGATAAAATCCTTTTAATGTTTAAAGAGGAAATGCAAAGGGTAATTTATAAACACACTGATGCCATAGAACCAAAAGAGACTAATTGTTAGACATTTCAATAGTAAGAATATTCTAATTTGTTGTTGTATATATTAACGATATGTTATTTCCTTCACAATCATGGGAAAGAGTGCTGCTTTGTCTGTAAACAGACACCATCTGTAATTAATATTAAAAAAACAATGACATAGCTCCAGAATGCTGAATATATAATCTAATGCCATTAGTCTAATGTACTCCTATTTTCTAGGAAAACACCTTTTAGTTCTTCAATAGTTTTATGAATCTTCCAAAAAAAAAAAAAAAACTTAAATAGGCCTGAAATGCAGCAGAATAAAAATGTCCTTGACTCCTTCACAGTGGAGAAATTTAGATGTGTAAATATATACATATTTTGTTCATATTTTGGTCGCAAGGAGTGCTGGTGCCTCTCTCCGGCTGTCTACACGCGAGAGGCGGGGTACACCCTGCACAGGTCGCCAGTCTATCGCAGGGCAACACAGCGAGAAACGGGACAAACAACCATTCATGCACACACACCTAAGGAGAATTTAGAGAAGCGTGTTTTTAGACTTTGTCAATGCACACTGCAGGCATGCACAGGGAGAATATTCAAACTTCATGCAGAAAGACCCCTGGCCTGGAATCAAACCCAGAACCTTCTTGCTGCAGGGCAGCAACGCTACCCATTGTTCCTACTGTTCAGCCCATAATATATACATGTTTTGTTAAAAGATATAGCAGTATATAAAGGTGACCCTGTATATGGACCAAACTGAGCCCTCATTAAAAAAAACAGAAAAGCTCCAAAACTGCAGAGTATTACACTGCATTAAACTGTATGAGTATTACAGCGAATATCTTTTTAGATCTCCAGGGATTTTTACAATAAATGTTAAATACTCCAATAAATCCGAAAGCCTACATTTGGTAGCAAAAACATCTGAGCAGGATATTAGTCAACCTCCATCTGGTCTAAATTTTCATACATTTTTGAATAGGGAAACAAGCAAGAATGAAAGAAAGACTAACAATAATGTACAGTTATCTTTGCATGTAAAGCTGCATATTCTTCATCAGCAACCGCAGAATTAATCAAAGCTTGTTGGTTAGTCACACTCATTTTCTTCAGGTTACATCTACATTAGCCTTGTCAGCCATACTGAGTTACATGGCCATAAGTCCATCCGGTAAGACTCAATATTCTCTGGTCCATAACAGACTGGACCAATCACAGCACAGTAGGGGGGCCAATAATTCAACAGAAGTTTTCTGTAACCATAACAGTCAAGATTGCAGCTGGAAGAGGGCAATGTTTTAATGACACCATTTATTGTTTTTATCTTTATTTTATTTAATTATGCTTTTATTTTTCCCTTTTCCTTTTATTTTTCAGTTCAAGCAAATCACTTTGAATTTTCCTTGCACTGAATTGTGCTAAACAAATAATCTTGCCTTGCCTTGATCATGTCCAGAAAGAGCTTATATATTCAAAATGTCAATAACTTGCTATTTTAAGAGACTCTTTGCATCACATCCATAGCTATCTGATCAGTCCAAAACTGTTTCCACTGACTCTGTAAGTTCCAGCTTTGAAATCAAGCTCCACCTGCTCCTTGCTCCTTTCATAACTGACATGCAATCTATTGAGCCTGACTACATCCCTATAATGAGGGAAAAAATGGTGACCCAGAAAACAGCAGTAATAGAATCACAAACAGGATTAAATTGGAAGGAAACCAGAATTTTGGATGAATGAGAAGCTATTTGTTTAAAGCCTCTTAAAAAAGTACCTTTTTTTAAATCAGATTTTAAAAAGCTTATATAAGTTATTATTGTTATGATGGCAAATGATCTTTATGGCATCTCACAAGATATCACCAATGTTACATTCTTTAAATGGTCAAAGAAAGCACCTCTACAAGCTTAAGTTTGAGTTATGGTGAAGCCTTATGTCTTTTTTCCAAAGCATGTTACTTCCTAAACCTAAGCAAATATCATTATTAGTTAACCCACACCATACTAAAAAGTAACTCTTAGTTGATGTAAATCCAGGAATTAAAGGTATAGTGGAGGTCGTGCATGCTATCGCACACCTTTAATGGACGTTCCCTCTCAGAAGCGGGTACAGGGTTGTGCATGTGCATTTTTTTTTCTTTAAGTGGAAAAGGCGAGTCTTTTCAAAAATTCGCCAAAATGTTCCACTATAATTTTAACTTACAGATATCCTCACATCCCAACAGGTCAGACTATATCTGTTTTTGTCTTTTAAATGTTTACCGTTTAGGAGTGTTGGCTATCATTTAGCTGGAGTGCTTTGTTCTATTGTCTAAAGCAAAGGAAATGAGCTTAACATATAAGGTAATTTAGCTTAGTCAGCTTTATTTATTTTTTATTTGGCAAACTATTTTTATTTCTCAAGGTATTTGACTGGAAGTCTGATTAGAAAAGCAGTAGGAAGGTGATTTTTGGTCACTGCTATGAGAGGACTGCAAAAAGGCAAAACAAAGTATTAAGTAATATTGATGTAATGCATAATGTTATTCATAATGAGACTGAAATTAACAAGGTATTAAGTAGGTTTAATTACCTCCACCAAGGAGGTTTTTAGTCGAGTCTGTCTGCCTGTCTGTCTGTCTGCCTCTCGGTGTACATGATGACTTGAAAAGTTATGAACGGATTTTAATTAAGTATTTAACCAAAGATGCACCTCAGTCCAAGGAATAATCCATAAAATTTTGGTGATGATCCACATCATAATCTGGATGCAGGAATTATTTTAAAGATTCTTTAACATTATTTGGTGGAAAAAGCAGTTCCCCCCTAGACCAGATGGTGGCAGCAGTTACTATTGACAGGAACAGGATCGGACTCAAAAAAGTACAAAGGTATTATACTGAAGACAAAATCACAGGAAAGGTAAAATATGCCTTGCTTGAAGTCTGAATCTACTGATCAAAGATGAAAGCAGTGAGCAAAGTGACAAAGGGGAGAGCAGAACAAACACCAGAGACTGCAGACACATGCTGTGCCTTATTGATAAACTTATGAAAGGGTTATCAGGAAATTGTTCCCAAAGTTGCACCTCATTCCAAGGAGCATTCAGTAAATAAGTGTAAGTGGCATAATGGGATGCTGCTTGGTGGAGGTCTGCGCTTTCCGAGTGGCTTTCTAGTAGAAAAAAGTGAATAAAACACAGAAATATGGGGTGACAGAAAAAAAGCAAGCAAGAACGAGATATCTTGGTCTGTCTGGCCGAAAGTCTTAATAGGCTTCTGAAAAGTTCCTCTCTGCTTTCCTCTCTTTACCAAACAATCACTTCAATTAGATCTTAGTAGAGGTAAAATACTAAACAAGCCACTCAAACTGAGGAAGAGCGAAAAATAGTAATGATTCATGCTTTGAACGAGAGCTTTTCACTCAAATGTAAATTAACTGGTAAAGTAATTCCATAGATATGAACAGGGGAAACAATCCAAAACAGAAATAAACCTCTAAAGCTGTGATGTCAAGTGTAGTCTGGGTTCACCTTACTCTCGTGCTAGTGCACCTAGGACAAAAATGGAATACAACAGTGTAACCGGAACAAAACACCCCTGCTGACAATTAAATACACCAACAGCCAATTTCATTGATTGTTTCAGCACAAAGCATCTACTGTATTACATGCTACATTTCCTTTTACCTGATTTTTTTTTTCCCAGAATGTTTACATCTTCTCCAGAGGTTTCTCATTTTTATTCAAAGAGTTAGAAAGTATGCTTACTATTTAATAACTTGTGCTTTTCTTCTGTTGGCATGAGGTTCTCCTTTAAGGATGTTTTTGTTTGTTTCTGTGTATTGTTTTTGCAATGTGTCTGCAAATAACTTGAACGTCAATCAACAAATTATTACCACCAGTCAATCTGAATGAAGTTTGATACCGATTGGTGGTAGGAGTAGCATTTATGCCGATCCATAATCTGATCGGCAGCCATCTAAAGGCTTGGTCAGTCTTTGCAGGTATGTGGAGAACCAGGGGAGTAGCGCCATAACAACCCAGGACTTTGATGGAGGTTAATTTCCTCCTGCGCTCCTCTCCTCCAAAAAAAGTCTAACTGCTTTTATTCTGACTAATGTTTGTTGCACATAAACACATGCCATCATGCAATTATTTGATTTTGAGCCCTAATAAATGGTGCATGCAGATAACCATTCTTTTCTAATTCAAAGGCATTTCAATAACATTAAGTAATTTTGCACACGTAAACTACTGTCTTTAACCAGCTAATGCTGCATTCACACCAAAGAGGCCTCTGCTGCTTCATCCTAAAAGCTTGGATCCACATTTATTTAACTGCGTATACAAGGCATTTTTGATGTTTTGGACGCATATTAGCAAAGAGTAGCAGAAGTGGTCTGATGTGATCTAGGAGGAGCTACCCTCTACTCTTCCTAAAAGTGTCAGGCAACAGAACATGGGCTAAATTTGGCAGATTAAGCATTATCAAGGGGTTTAAAAGTAAGTTGGAGGAAGGAGAGATGACAAAGGCTACTTTTAAAGTAAACTACTTTATACAAAATATCAAAACATTCCGTGAGAGAGACCAAGACTTTCAGTAGATAACAACAAGGCTGGATAACCCTGTTTCATGTTTCGTTTTCAAACCTTATCATGGAACAGGCTGAACATAAAAATTTTTGTAGCAGTCGGTAATATCAGAGATGAGTCAATGGTCTAATGTCTTGGACATTGTTGCAAAAATCTCGGTTGCAATTGCGTTGATGATGATGTATCAATATTGTGTTCTATACATGACGTGAGAGCATTTCTGTGGGAATTCTAAATGGCTGGTGATCAAATCTATGAAACTATAGGGTGAAATGAGTAACAAGTCCTGCCAAATTTGCAGGATTGGTGCATTAACAATATAATTTCCTTTTGAATAAAATGTACAAAATTCTTGGTTTTTAGCAAATGCTTTTTGACTCAGATGGCATGCAAATGGCACAATGCTCCATTATTACCTTTGTAAGAATCATAGAGACATAAAGATCAAAGAAATAAGAAAAGCAACAACCATATGCATAGAGAAGCTTGTATGTGTGTTTCCGAAAAAAAAAAAGGTTTGAAGGTATTGAAGGGGATTTCCATGTTTGAATGGCAACAGATAAGGCATGGTACAATTTTAATGTAGGCTAATTGAAATGTTAATGCACATAACCACATGTACTTACAAGGAAATACTAATATACCACAAACATAAATATAAGTCTACACTTTTCACCTTCCATTCCTTTATGCTATAGCCCTATATGTCAGTCACTCATTCAGTGTAACAGAATACAGTAATTAAAACAGGAATGAGGAAATCATTCTAATCATTCAGGGATAATGTGCTCTTAATGCACAACCCTTTAATTTCAATTAGTTATATTACATTTACAGCCCAGAATCACCCAAACAAATTTAACGAGTTTTTTTTTCTAAAGATTGCTTTTCAAATTTGAGCTAAGATTAGATCTGTACTCTTTTCAAAGTACACGAACGCCTCACAAACAGTGAGCAATTAGCACCCATTGTTCCAAAACGATATTATATCACAGCGCAAAATTGGAAAGAGATCAAAGAAAAGCTGCTCAAGATATTTGAGATCCTCAGAGAATGAAGCCTGCCAGTTTTGCTTATCTTTTCTAGCTCTTGGGACAAAGATTAGCTTTGTGGTTTTGAGTTAGTTGAGGAGGCCATTTTACTTTTCACCCATCAAAGGTGTGTAAGATGATATTTATTTGGATTAAACTATCAACCAGAAGACTCCTCAATAGATTTCAACAATACCATAATACTCCCATGAAGATGTAGAAAAGAGGCTTGGCCTTTGGCCCAAATGAACACCCATGCAGCTGAAGTTTTGCTTTTCTGCAGAGCTGAAACCCTGGCAACCGCACTGTATCTGTCTCCAAAGACACAGCGACAGATCCCATTTCAGCAGAGAGCTCTGAAAGAACCTGAAAGAGGAGACGGGTAGGGGAGAATAGTGAAGGGTGGGTGAGGATGATGGAGAGCTGAGAGGGGGGGAATGAAGGGGATTGGAAATTGGAGGAGAAAGACAAAGTGATAAAGTAATGTACCCAAAGGTGAAAGAGAAACAGAATTGAATGTAAGGGAAGGAGGAAAAAAAAGAGGACACTTGGTGAGAGAAACAGATAAAGGCTTTGAAACTAAAAACTACGCTAAGATTCCTGTTTTTTTTTTTTTTTTTTTTTTTTTTTTTTTATCCAGCTATACAGTACAAGGATACAGAGTAGAACATAATAACTTTGAATTTCTGCCAGATAACACATTCAATGGGATCTAATGAAAAAATACTAATTCAATACTAAAGAGTAATTCAATGTTGTACTAACTTGTGGCATTTTTTTCAATTAGTTTTTGTAGATGTTGTTAAGTGTAAACAGGAAAGATCTCCTATAGTGGTCTGTCTTGCAAGGGATCTGAGCAAGCCTTTGATTGAGGACACTCAGTTGGTTTTTAGAGTATAGAGGATGATCACTAACCTGGCATAGGCCTGAATGAAACTCGTAGTTCAATTTGAATTCTACACAGTATCCATCTGGAAAGATGGAAAGGGAGGGACATTCAGTGCAATTCTTCAGGCTGATTGGGTAAATCACCAAGTGGCACCTGCCTCCATGCCAAGCTTTTAGCCAATCCGAGCAGCAGTAGCAGCTGTGACATATCACAGCCTTGATGTGTTTCACAACAAGTGGAGTTAACTAGTAAACTCTTGCCAAATCTGGTCGGGAGGAGCGCGCAAACATCTTTCCCATCCAAAGAGTTATAAATCTCATCCTTTTGTTTGTTTGTCAAAAAAGAAATAGAGGGTATTCCAGCTCAAACCGGTGCAGCCATGTTTGTTTACATTATGCATCTAATTGCCTTTTGGTAAGATATTTTTTCGGGAGTTTATGAATTCACAAAACATGCTACAATTCATCTTACTTGCAAGGTAAGATGATAACTGCTGTCATTAATGTTCTTCATTCTATTAAGAATTATTGTGAAATAGTCTCCAAAGGTTCTAGATGATTTTCTAGAATAGAGTTGGCCTTCTTTATCAACTCCGTGAGCTTTTTAATTAATTTGCTCTGATGCTGTTACCCCAGCAGATGGCAAGAAGAGATCACACTCCCTCCAGCTAATTATTAACTCACTATTTCAATCCAGCTTGAGCTGATCAATCCGTTGGCGGCTGGCCAATAGAGGGCGCAAGGGCTTAGCCCCACCCACCCAATGGCCTTGATTAAGACATAAAAAAAAAAAAAAAATTAAATTATAAAATCTAAATGTTTAAAAATATATACATTTATTTTTTAGATGTCCAAGTTGCCTTATATACTTTTTATAGGCAAAACTGTGAAGACACATTTGCAGTATCTAATTCTACAAAAGAGTAATGTATGTTTTTTCAAGGTCTTGCCAAAATTGTCCTTTAATCCTGGAGATCTTTAGGTGATAGAAGGTCAATTTGTTACTGTCTTCATGTGGCTCTAGAGGTTCAGGCCCGAGTCAATCACAACACTCTGATTTCAAGCCTGATTGGTGGTCTATAGCTGTGGTAACAAAAGCTTTGTACTAACTTATTTTTGTTCAAAAAGTATGACAAATTTTGCCTTGATTCAGCTGAAAAAAAATTTGGTGCATCCATGAATTAATTTCCTCTATACATTTATCCAGGGTTGAAATGGGTTCACAGCCACCTTGTGGCAGTGTAATGCATAGCTGTGTGTCACCTGCAAAGTTGTGTTAAGTTATGTTGTTGCTAACTAAGATCTGAATTAAGGGAAATGTATAGTTATTCAATAAGAGGGATCCTAAAGGTACAATCTGCATGGATAATAAGCTGCACGTTACAGCATCTAAAGCATCCTGTAGTGTGCCTGTGTAGTGTTGCGTTGTCAGGCACTCCTGGAAGGGTGCCTGACAACGCAACACTACACAGGCAAGTAGAAAACACAGCTGTTTACAACTTTTTCAAAGCCTTTTCATGCCATCAAGTCATTTCTTTCCAAGAGCTTTTCGATAATCTATTGATAGTGGTGATATATGGGCAAATTCACCTTATGTCTCTAAATGTTTACATTGGCAAGCTCTCGTCAGGTAGAGCTGCTCGCCCGCCATGATTTCTGTCCGCGTACAGTTACACATTTTCCTAGGTGTGGCTGCACCAAAGGGAGTGGCAGCGCAAATATGCATACTTTGGCTGCGCAGACCTCGCAGACACATCTAGCATAAACATAAGATGGACTTTTGGGGGAATGCCAAATGTGAACTTTGTGGTCTTTTGTAAAACTACCAACTGACATAAAAATTGCCTGCTTTAATAACGTGGAGTGAACAACAGTGCTGAATGGTAATTAGTTATCCAATAAGAAAGCTTCAAAGAAAAGGTCTTAAAAAGATCTTGTGAAATGCCTTGCTATCATGGAATTAAAACAAGTATCTTCAACCACATTAAGCTTTGTATATCATGTTATTAGAGGGGTCCAGAATGTATCTGTGCTAGACTTTGTGTTTATATTTTTCAGGAAATTTGCTAAACAGGGGGCGACAGTGGCGTTGGATGTAAGAGTTTGCCCTGAAATCGAAGGGTTGACAGTTCAAGCTCTCGCTTTCGGTGTCATTGTGCCCTTGGGCATGACACTTCACCTGCATTGTCTTCTCATGGTGGTCAGATGGCTTGGTGGTAGCAGTTTATGGCATCCTCGCTTCTGTCAGTGAGCCCCAGGGCAGCTGTGGCTACAATGTAGTTTGTCACCATCAGTGTGTGCGTGAATGGGTGAATGACTGAATGTAGTGTAAAGCGACTTAGTCAAGTCTCTTGACTTGAAACAGTGCTATATAAGTAAAGGCCATTTATTATTTAAACAGCTTGAAAAAGTCCAAACAAATTATCCTTGATTGAAAAGAAGCATTATCAAACAATCAATCAATCAATCAACTTTATTGTCTACTACAATTTACATTGTATTATCTTTTTCCCTTTAGACATGTTATTAGTCAACATTCTAAACACATGAGAAATAAACATCAGGTTTAAGTACACAGAATACTTTCATGGCAACCACTAGCTTTGTCCTTTATCAAACAACCTTTCTCTCTGACTTATATCATTTTTGATTATTTCTTTGTAATGAATTCTGAGAAAAACTGTTTTAAGCAGGAACAGTCTGAATATATTTGGAGGCCACGTCTAAAATATTCATCAACACTGGGCCACTGCTGCTGAGTTACTTAAGAGGTAAACTGTGGGAAAGTCAAGAAATAAGAAAGTCAAAGAGCAGGAAAAGGAGAAGAGTACATTCTGTGGTTATCTAATCTTTCTTTCCAGTTTGTCAAGAAACCAACGTTTCTTCCATTATCGATCACAAAGCCTGCAGCTGCTCTTTTGAGGATGGATATGTCTCAAGATTCACAATGCACGGTTTGTTTGCTTATCTCAGACTTCGGCTCTTTTATGTTTTATTTTTCCCTGTTCTAGCTGCTAAATTGCTAGCTTTCTTTACCATTCATACAAAAAAAAGAAAGGAAATGGCTTTGAATATTTATATAAAGTTATTGATCAAGGGGAATCCTTCACCACAAAGCCCAAATGGAAGTTACAAACATACCGAGAAATTAGCTCTGATCAACCCTAAACAGTGTGAAACTACAAAAATAATTTTCTGCTAAATTACTGCACTGTACTGAGAGTCAATTAATTACACTTTTGTGTAGATGTCACTACAAATGGAAGACTCAAAGAAGGGATTTGGAAGTTGGCTTAGCAGCCTTTTGAAACACTAATAGTTAAGAGTAGGACCTACAGTCTAAAATAGAACTGGGGAAAAATGAATTTAAATGAATTAAAAACATCAGTGATCACAGCACCGCTGGGTGCCATCTCAGACTAAATACTATGTTTTTATTGCTCTTGTTGACCATTAAGTCTTTTTCTGTTGGTAAATATGCTTTTTTTTACTTTTATTTATGCTAAGTGTAATTAAAATAATAAAAAAAATGGGGGTAATCAAGTTAGCACTTCTTCAGGTAGCTCTAAATCAGATATTTGATCAGTAATATTCACATTAACTAGTTAATTTATGGTTTTAAATTATAAAATTATAATAATTACTTCCTTAAAAAGACACTTTTTAACACACTTTGTCACACAAAATGTTTATTCTGAATATGACAAAGGTAACTGTTTTCTAAAATAAATCATTCACATTGTAAACCAATTCATTACATTTAGAGGGTGTATATCTATGTGTGGGCAAGTAATATTAAAGCTTATAAATGCAGTCAGAGTGCTTGCACGCTCTGCCTCCAGCTTTCAGTGTCATTGTGCCCTTGGGCAAGACACTTCACCTGCAGTGTCTACTGATGGTGGTCAGAAGGCCCAGTGGCACCAGTGTATGGCAGCCTCGCTTCTGTCAGTGAGCCCTAGAGCAGCTGTGGCTGGAATGACTGAATTTAGTGTAAAGTGCTTTGGTCAGGTCAATGGACTTAAAAAAGCATGATATAAGTACAAGCCATTTGCATTTTTTTTTTAGCAATTTGTGATGTACAAAAAAATAAAGGTATATAGGTGTGGTCTGTGGTCTCTAGAAAACATTCTTGACTCCAACTCATATGTACACATCTCTTTCTCATTTCATGCTGGGAGTTGGGTGGTGGAGAGCGTGGCTTAGAGTTTGTGAGTAATCTCAAACTTGTTTTCGCTCTTCTTTTAAACTGTTTACTGTATGATTTTTTGTTAATTGTTATGTGTTTTTGTCACTCTACGCTACTGTGCGTTTGGGTGGTTCGGGGGCAGGTAGGCAGTGTTTTTTGACAGGGATGGCGTCCTCGATGGCGCCGTCCCTGCCTCTGAAGCATAGGCTGAGGATAATGACGCAGCCCAGCACTACGGTGGAGCAGGTGCTGCTGGCAGTAGGAGAACAGGTTGGAAACATCTCATATGCCTCACACATGAATAAGGCGGTATTTGTGTTTCTGAAAAATCTGGAATCTGTTAGTAAGAAAGTGAAGAAAGAAATAGAAAGTGGGCTGGTCTTGGATAATCAGTTTTTTCAGGTTTCACCATGTCTGATGTTCCCCCGTTTATTTCCAACAAGGCTTTAGAGTTGCGAGCGGTTTCTTGGTGGTGAGTCTGGGCTGTAAGGACGCCAAACTGAAACATGTTCACTCTCTGCAAAGACAAGTGTTCATGTTTCTGGATTCTCCCACTCAAACACTGGACGTCTTGTTCCATCATAGGCGTAACTTCCTTAAGGACTGGTGTGGACATGTCCCCACCAATCTTGACCGGTAGGGGGACAGTCCCCACCAATATTTTGTACACGTATTTTGCTTTCGGTGCTGTGTATATCTGATTAAAACCCCATTCATGCCGCTCCTCAGAAAGAAAATAAAAAAAGTTCTCCCCGCTGCTCACCGTCCACAAACCCCGACAAAAAAAAAACTCAGAAAAAAGAATCCGTTGCCTCTCGCTTTCTCCCCATCACCCCCCTCCGCCCTCTCCCCATAACACCTGTCGCTTCCCTCCAAAAATGCTAACCCATTCAGGGACAGCAGTGGACTCAGACTTGCAGGTGAGAGGGACTTGTGGAAATATTAAGACCTAATTTTAGTCAGGAGAGACTTAAAGTAGTAAAAGAATAGAGAATAGTGTAAAAATAAGTTAATACCGTATTTAAAATATAACTGAACTGTTGGAAAAAAAAACTCAAACCACTTTTTTCCGGCCCTGTTATGTCAGCTACACTAGAGTCCTGCAACGGGTCGGGTACCCGCGAAAAATACATAAATAAAAATAAAGGGGTCGGGCGGATATTTTTTTAGTCCGGGCGGGTAGTTGGTGATTTTTTTTTATGCGTGTGTGTTGTTATGGACATCAGAAATGTTATATTAATCAGGCACTGGGTGCAGCGCAGCGTCCAATAGCCTATGATGTGTTAACGGGTCGGGTTGCGGGTTAAATATCAACGGGTCGGGTCGGGTTCGGATTTGAATTGAAGATATCCGCGGGTGACGGGTCGGGTTCGGTAGTCATCCTAACGGGTTCGGGCGGGTGCGGGTTGGTAAAACTCGACCCATGCAGGTCTCTAAGCTACACTACATTCAGTATCGTTGCCATAGAAACAGACAACAGCGCCAATATATCAGAATTATACTAAAACACACGCAAATAATTTCCCACATAAAAAACAGGACTTTCAGTCCATTACAGTTTTCCGTTTTTAGAGGGTTGTTTATTTTGCGTTTATTAAGTGATGGCTGTGGTATATTAGCTTTCACTGCTATAAGCTTTCGCAGCAGTGATTGATTAATTTAAACACCTGCTCTACTGATGATCTATCGGAGTTGGTGTTTAGGTTGAACATAAAGAACACCTTTTATATGAAGCTTCTTGTAGCTACTGTTTTAATCCCGGCTTCACTTAAAACTTTTTCCTGACCTTGTTATATATTTGTCATAGTGTTGATATTCAGTAGCAAGCACTGCGCCCCTTTTTCTTTTATATGTACATGTACATTTAAGATTTAGCAAGTTATGTTGACAACTCATGAGCAAGCTGCTTTTTGCAATCTAGCAGGAAGGTAAGGATAGGATCCTGCAGGTGTGACGTCACTCTGCAAGGGGTCCAAAGATAAAAGATTTAAACAATTTTGGCATTGGAATTTCAGATTTAAGGGAGTTAGAAAGTTCACTTAGTAAAAGTGCAAATAATAAATCTGATTACCGATTACTTTAAAGCTGGTTGAACATACTGCGACAGACTGGTGACCTGTCCAGGGTGATCCCACCTCTCACCCAGAACGTTGCTAGAGATATGCACGAGCACCTCCTGATCCCACTGAGGGATAAGGTTAAAGAAAATGGATGGTTGAACATAGTCCGCTCTCCCAGATTCTATCAAATCAGTATTGATATCATAGCCTGCTGGTGGATGTTCTTGACAGAAAGACGGAGTTGCTTAATCTTATTCTGCTTAAGGCCCCATAAGATCTTGTCCGAGTCCTGGTTTAAAAGTAAATTAATTTTAAAAAGTGACCTAAAATTGACCGTCAATAAATGTTCTACAAAATTGATATGTTTATTTGATTTCTTTGATTTGTACTGTCTGTTTAGATTTATGTGATATTTTTTGCACAAAATATATAAGTGAATATTGTAACAGTTATGTTTTCAACTGTAAGCATTAAATTTATAAATGTTATTCGCATTTTTTTGGCTTTATCCTTTCCAACAAAAAAAAAAGGCGTCGCGCAGGTAGCTCCCTTTCCTTATGAGCCGTCCCCACCAACTTTCAACACAAAGTTACACCCTTGTGTTCCATGTTAGAAATGAGCAGGCATACTACACGGTGTATGCTAGCTCCATTTACACGAAATGTTACTGGAGCTAGTGTGAAGTTAGTGTGGAGATACGGGCCACAAGCAGGTGGCTAACCTGCCACTGCAGCCTCTAACCTGTCCCTCTGCCTCCAGAAGTTCCTGCCCGCTAGCGAGAGCTGCCTGCCCGTGAGCCGGCGCTGTTTAACCCTGCTTTTCAATAAACTGTCACTGACCTGTCGGGGTTGAATCTTGGGTCAGAATCTGGTACATTACACTACTTGAGATCCCACACAGATGATTTTCTCTGTCTGGCTTCAGTGGTGGGAGGTAGGAAAAGCCCAGGTTAGGGTGTTTTGTCAGGAATATACAGCCAGTGTCATAACAAACATCAAGAGAGAAGTGGAGTTAGAGGACCAGATAAGAGACTTGGAAAGTGCCTTACAAGGAGATCAGCAAAATGATCTTTTATGATAAAAAAAAAAAAAAACACAGGCTTTACTCTTTCCTGCAGGAGAGAGCGAAAGGGGCTTTAGTCCAAGCACACTTCACCAGACTACAAGGCATCAACCACCTTTTTTTTTAATCTGGAGAAGTCAGTTGCTTCAAAAAAACTGATTGTGTGTCTTCCGGATGGGAAGGTGACCACAAACCCAACGGAGATGAGGAGGCATGCAGTGAACTTTTATACAGACTTGTTCAGGGCGGACGGCTGTGGTGTGAATGCTGCTGCAGAGCTTCATCAGGGCCTTCCTCAAATGGGTCCAAGAGATCGGGAGGCTCTGGTTTGGATAGAATTCTTAAGGAACTGACTGCTGCTGTGTCTCAGATGGCATCTGGCAATGAACCAGGAATAGATGGTGTGCCATAAGACTTTTTAAAACATTTCTGGACCACGTGGGACAGGACCTTTTGGATGTTTTTAAAGAGTGTTTTATGAACATATCATCCTCATTGAGTTGGTTTCTAACCATTTGTGCAGACACATGAAGATAATTTTGTTATTGTTTTTCAAATCTAGTAATTTCTAATTACAAGAAGTTAAGAATCTGTACTGTTTCGCCAGTACTGATGGAGAAATAGCGGAAATAAAAGAGTCCATTGTTCTATGAATTTATTAGTCGATCTCAAGGGACCTAAAAAGAATCTGGGTGTGATGCATGGCCAGACATTTTGTGTCATATATGTTATAGAGATGATATTCAAACACAAATCTTTCACAAACTACTGCTCAGCAAAAATCTTGCAGAAATAGCAAAGCATTTCTTAGTAGCTAAAAAGTGTTTTTTGAAGAGCTGGACTTATTTGGAAATGTAAGGGTCAGTGTCAAGTAAAGCCTGGGCCATTGAAATAAACTATTCTGCAACAGAAGACTAAGTAATCTGAGAAGTGCTTTTTAATCTGTTCATGAACCATCAACATCTGCATAGAGACCAGGAATGCAGCCACTGAACTGATGTGAAAAAAAGGCTACATAACTTGAACTGGAGCTTTGAGGGAAGTAAATGCCAAACATGTGCGGGGGCCGCTGAAGGGGCATCACTCTTTGTCTGCTAAGCCCGACAAACAGGGAACACAGACTGTTTGTGTCAGCACAAGCAGCACATTAGCATAGCCTGAGCGCTGCAAGACTTGATAAGCTGCGTGGCAGACGCTGGCAGCCTCCTCAGTGATGGATGGACGGATGAATGAAGAGGGAGGAGATGAAGACAGCCAGGAAGCAAAATAACACAAAGAGGAAGAGGAGGCTAAATTAATGCATTAAACAGATAAAAGATCTAACAAAAAAAAAGAACACTCAAAGGCCTACAGCATCCTAAGGTAATAGATTTAAATAAGCTCTACATGTTAAAATTTCAGGAAAAAGGATTTGCAAATAAGAAAAATCATGCTAATTAAAAACAAAATATGCAAAAATCACGCTGTTCCATTTCCCGATTTAGTCGGATTTTTGTCGTAGATTTGTGCACAAAAAAAAAAATATTAAATCATTCCCTTGGTCCGTTACAAACATTAGGTTTAAAAACAAGCATTCTTTTTAAACCTCATGCATTGTCAGTTTGATGAAGATCTTAATAAATAATGATCGGAACTTTTTCACAGAGAATTAAATATTTATAGGGAAAGGAGTCTACAACTCAGTTGACAGGACATGAGATTACTTGTTTTTCGTTTGTTTAGTTGAGTGAGATGTGGATCATTTTCTTTTATTTTTTTTGTGTTATATTTACAATATACAAACCGGATTCCAAAAAAGTTGGGACACTAAACAAATTGTGAATAAAAACTGAATGCAATTATGTGGAGGTGTCAAAAACAAATATTTTATTCAGAATAGAACACAAATCACAGATCAAAAGTTGAAACTGAGAGAATGTATCATTTTAAGGGAAGAATATGTTATTTCCAAATTTCATGGCGTCAACAAATTCCAAAAAAGTTGGGACAAGGCCATTTTTACCACTGTGTGGCATCCCCCCTTCTTCTAACAACACTCAACAGACGTCTGGGGACAGAGGAGACCAGTTTCTCAAGTTTAGAAATAGGAATGCTCTCCCATTCATGTCTAATACAGGCCTCTAACTGTTCAATCGTCTTGGGCCTTCTTTGTTGCACCTTCCTCTTTATGATGCGCCAAATGTTCTCTATAGGTGAAAGATCTGGACTGCAGGCTGGCCATTTCAGGACCCGGATCCTTCTCCTACGTAGCCATGATGTTGTGATTGCTGCAGAATGTGGTCTGGCATTATCTTGTTGAAAAATGCAGGGTCTTCCCTGAAACAGATGACGTCTAGATGGAAGCATATGTTGTTCTAGAACCTGAACATAGGTCTCTGCATTTATGATGCCTTTCCAGACATGCAAGCTGCCCATGCCACAAGCACTCATGCAACCCCATACCATCAGTGATGCAGGTTTCTGAACAGAGCGTTGATAACAGCTTGGGTTATCCTTGTCCTCTCTGGTCCGGATGACACGGCGTCCCAGTGTTCCATAAAGAACTTAAAATCATGACTCATCTGACCACAGAACAGTCTTCCATTTTGCCTCACTCCATTTTAAATGATCCCTGGCCCAGTGCAAACGCCTGAGCTTGTGGAGCTTGCTTAGAAATGGCTTCCTCTTTGCACTGTAGAGTTTCAGCTGGCAACGGCGGAAGGCACGGCGGATTGTGTTCACTCACAATGCTTTCTGGAAGTATTCCTGAGCCCATTCTGTTATTTCCTTGACAGTAGCATTCCTGTTTGAGGTGCAGTGACGTTTAAGGGCCCGGAGATCACGAGCATCAAGTAAAGTTTTACGGCCTTGACCCTTACGCACAGCGATTGTTCCAGATTCTCTGAATCTTTTGATGATGTTATGCACGGTTGATGATGATAACTTAAAAGTCTTTGCTATTTTACGCTGGGCAACACCATTCTGGTATTGCTGCACTATCTTTCTGCGCAGCAATGGTGGAATAGGTGATCCTCTTACCATCTTGGCTTCAGAGAGACACTGACACTCTGAGAGGCTCTTTTTATACCCAGTCCTGTTGTCAATTGACCTGATTAGTGTTAGTTTGTCTTCCAGCTGTTCCTTATTTGTTCAATATCCTTTTCCCAGCCACTTATTGCTACTTGTCCCAACTTTTTTGGGATCTGTAGACACTGGGAAATTTTGAATCAACATATTTTTCCTTGAAAATGTTACATTTACTCAGATTAAACTTTTGAGCTGTCATCTTTGTTCTATTACGAATAAAATATGGATATTTGCCATCTTCACATCATTGCATTCAGTTTTTATTCACAATTTGTTTAGTGTCCCAACTTTTTTGGAATCCGGTTTGTATAAAGAACTACTGAAATTATTGTCAGTTTACACATACATAGATTCATTAATTCCAGGAGGGAAAAGGAATTACTTTAGGGTTAGGATTCACTCGATAAAAACCTAATGAGCCTACTGGCACAATCTGAAGCCATTCTATGGGACTAATAGCTGCTTATAATGGAATAAACATGAGGAGGGATGCATGAGATAATCCAAATGTTCTATAAATTAGAACTTTTCTTCATCTTCACCTGCTGCCAGAAAATTTCACCTAAATAGATACATTGATATGCTGGTGAAGATTCTCAGTCATCCAAGTCTCCAAAAAAAGAAAATTAAAAACAATCCACTGGACTTTGTTTTCAAGTTTAGAGATGTTTCGCTTCTCATCTAAGTTTCTAAAGGGGGGTTGTTGAAGGGAATTGTTGGCCTGGCTGAATAGGCGAGGTCCTCCGCTCTCCTGTATAGGGGCTGTGGCTGCGCACCTATTCAGCCAGGCCAACAATTCCCTTCAACACCCCCCCCCCACCGCCCCACCCCCTTCCAGACACTTAGATGGGCATGGGGTATTGCAGGCTGACAAATGAAGCCAAACGACCCCCATTCCAAAGGGGTGGACCCCTTGTCCTTTTCAATTTGCATGTTTTCAAAACCAAAAACAAGGTTTTGTTGGGCTACTGTATAAAACCTCAAACTCAAAGTTATTCCTGACATTTTGAATTGAAAAGGCTTCTTGGAAGGGAGGGAAACATCTTCAAACTTGGAAACAAAGTCCAGTGGATCCTTTTTAATTTAAATTTTTTGGAGATACATTGTTCTACTACCATTTCAAAATAATCGTGCAATATTTTCACGGTAACAACCTCTATCGTAAATCCTTTTGATATGTACTACTTTTACTGAATATGCATTACTAATAGCTGATATCTATTACAGTTAGGTCTAGGAGTGTGATTGTGATCAGGAAGAATCTTATTGTAGTGATCCACAAATGGAACAACAGAGAGGAGTACTTTTAATACATGTAAAAACGGCCTGCCTTAGAACATTTCATATAGACATACACATTAACTGGAGCAACAATCTTCTCCTTTGCCATCTTCTTCTCATTTGTAGCTGTAGCACTTTTTCTATGTCTTTTAATCACATTCTCCTTTTTAGTATTTATTTATTAGCATTTTTGCATTGAAATTTGTTGTTCCAGGGGGATGAAATAGGCACTTCTTGTTGCCTAAATAAAAACCCAGGAACCACCAAAGTTCAAGCCTATCAAAAACTGAGATGAATTGAAGAAATAATTTAGAATAAATTCATCTTCTAATATTTATGAAATCTTATTAAAACCTTAAAAAATTATAAAGTCCAAATATACTGTAGGTCAGTGGCAGGAAAACCAGATCGGTAAAATAAGCTCCAAAGTTCTGTTTAGAAGAGTGATTAAATACTTTTTTCAATGAAAAAACAGAAAGAAATATACTAAGAAATTCACTCTTTTGCACCCAGTGGGTTTTCAAAAATCAATTTATGTCCTACATTGTATAATAACTCATCCAAAGTAAGAGGAATTTAAGTAAACTTTTGATTGACACTGGAAGGGTGAGGAAAACTTAGACTGCAGGACTGGAGAGGTATAACCTGTTTCCATAAAACATTATCTAAGACATTACATTAATGCAATCTGGTTCTTACTCTCCTCATGTATATCATTGAAGTATATACAGTACATGACAAGATTCCATGATTAAAGGGCTGTAGATGACATCAAAGTAATGCAAACCATTTCTAAAAGTGTTTTCCTCAATCTTGAGAACTGTAAATGTGTACACTAATGCATAATCATATGGTATCTATAGGTCCCTTATCAAAAAGTCATGTCTACCACCATCCACATAGCTAAGGTTTTCCTTGCAGACTGTCTCATTTGAGAGGCTATGAGATAAAAGTATCAATTATTCCACAGAAATGTGTAAAATGAAAAAGGATTGTAATCTTGCAGGATGAGTATCTCTTTAATCATCAGGATGTCCCTGGGTGGTTTTCAATTAGGCAGATGAAGGCACTGTGTTTTGATGCTGTGATAATGTTGATCCGAATTTGCATTCAGTGGAAGAAAAATATGATAAATAAAGCAGAATGTAATGCTGCGTTAATGTAATTTCACTTCGTAGTGGATGGAAAAAAAAAAAGGAATCTGCAAACGCCCTCGTAGTGTGATATATGCTGTGCACTAATTTAATGTTCTGTATGATGTGGAGAACAATTAATCAACTTTCAGTGATCACAGTTTTCCCTAGATTTGAATCTTTGACTCCCACCCCAGAAAGAAAAAAAGGCCCATTAGAGTTTTTTTTTTTGACAGTTCAACAACTTTATTTTGTAAGTAGCTAAATTACATTTCAGGGCTTCATCCAGCAGGTGACTTGCTGCCAAAGAAGCTGGCAGCAGTGGAGGTTTTATCCCAGAGAAAATCTGGTTGAAGGATTACACAGCCCAATGGTGAGGATCACATTCACAACGCAATCTCTGTTGCCCACATTTACTGGGTAGCTTCTATGAAATGAAAAAGCATATATCTCCACTGTTTGGATCTTTCAGAACTTTAATGTATTGTCTAACAATTAAAGAGAAAGAAAAATATACACATAAATACACATTTTTGGCAGTAAAGGTATTTAATTGAATGTATTTATAATATAGGTCAGTTTACTATAATATCTAAAAAATTATTATTTCAAACCTAACAGTATTTTGTTTCTAATTTAAATTCAAATTCAATTTTTAAATATAGATGTGCTGTAATTGACCATTTAAGGTTGATCCTAAAATATACAAATATAGCACATTGCACAAATACTCAAAGATTCAAGATTCAAAGAGGCTTTTTTTGACACTCAGCCTGGAGCAGCACGCCAGTAACGTGAAATTTTAGTTTCAACTTCAATGTCTCTGATAAAAACTATTTTCCCAGCATGATGCTGCCACCACTAAGCTTTAGCAAGAAGATAATGTTCAGGTTTTATAAATTCGGACCCTTTCCTGTAACTGAGCTTTCTGCAGACCCATAAAGGATTCAGCTGCTGTCTTTATTAGGCGTAACAAATCCACCCTATTTTCTTCTGAATATATTTATCTACACCTTGATGATACATTCAGCATAGTATATAAATGTTCCGAGGTTATTATGCTAATCGAAAGCCACAGTCAATTAAATATCTGATTAAGTACATATTTGGATCAGTACAGTCAGAGTGCAAATAGTGTTTTCTTTGTAAAAGATCTTTGTTGGCTGTTCTGTGTTTTACACAGACAGTGGAACTAAAAAGATTTAAAAGTAGTAGCAGTAGTAGTAGTAACAAAACAAAGGGGAGCAACATAGTAAAAAATATCTATAGTAACACATTTTGGAGGAATTTTGAATGATTGTCATTTCAATTAGAGCTGAGCAATAACCCTAACCACAATATTTGGAGACCCATATGTTTCAAGGTGCGTGTGTTAACAACCAACAAAGGATTTTAGCAAAACACAATGTTAAGTGTGCCTGGAAGTGGTCATAAAATCCTGTTGATGGAATATAAAGAATGATAGTGCAGTATTGAGCAAAATATTCACCTAAATCAAAAGGGCTGCATAATATGAAAAAAAGTGTAGTTTATTATGTTTTTTGTTCTTACACAAATTCTCCACCCTTTTCTTTATTTTATTCATTAATATGTTCCGAACACTGATCTTGACTTTACATCTGAAAAGACAGATATTACCAAATATAGCTTGTCAAGGTATTACACCTGCTGAGGTATCTGTGTTGATTTTCATTAAATACATGTGAAGTTCTGACTTGCTTCAAACATTTTCCTTAACCTTTTTTTTTTTTTTTATCTCGTTACCTTGTTTGGCCGACGTAGAGATTTACAATACAGATCAGTTTAACACTGACACATTAAAAAATATATGTTTTGCTCAAACATTCAAAAATAAAAAGCTTTAATAGAAGGTCATGTCCTTACTTGGTCCTTTGTTCTATATATGACTATGAATCAAGATCACAAAGCTAAAGCTTAAAAAAAAATCTGGCATTAGCTTTGATTTTTATTAGAATTATTAAACTAATTATGTTTGGCACAAATACTTAAGACAAATTAAAAACTTCTTAACAAAAACTTTGTATCTGAATTGCAGGAGGACACATGGGGGAAACACAGAGCCTGACACACAATACGCCAGAGAACATAATATGGAGCTTCAGACAAAAAGAGTTGGACTCTGAAGCAACACTGCTGAACACACAGATGGCTGAGACCCAGTCCAAATGCTCAGAGGCTTATCCGGTATCTCAGCCTAACAAGGGGCAAAGGAGAGAGGAATTATTTCCAAAGCAGATCATTTTGGCCTGAACAAGAACAAGTCCCAAACCCCCATATCTAGACCCTCATTCCACTCAAACACACAATTCAATTACCATCAATCCAAGTCAATTATTCCTGCTGCTTTCCTTGGCACTGATGGTTATTTGTTGAATATAAATAAACTAGGGCTGCAAATAACTACTATTTTGCTAACTGATTAATCCGTTAATGCTTTTTTTCGATTAATTGGTTAATAATCGGATGGAAAAAGGTTTCTTAAAGTTTTTTTTTTTTACAGATTTTTCAACAAAGTAAAGCTAACACTATGCCCTTTGAGGACTAATAAATAGAGCACATTAATGGACAAAAAAGTTTTTCACCTTAAATGTAAAATGTTGATGTAGTTTTTAAAATATGGTCTTTAAGATAATGGAATGTTTAACAGTTTCTATACTAAAGTTAACCATTAATTGATTACTAAATTAGTTGACAATCATTTCAATAATTAATTAATTAATCACAAGCGATTTATTATTTCAGCCCTAAAATAAAGTACAGTTTTACTGGTCAATCAAAAAATATTAAAGGTAAGAATGTGCATTTAAAAAAAAAATCCAACTAATTTCCAACTTGTGGTCCATAAAACGAGACTGCAAACTGGGAGGGACAGGGCCTTTTCTGTAGCTGGTGCTAAATTATGGAACAATCTGCTCCTTTATGCTAAAATAGCCCCTCCATGTGAGTTTATTAAGTCCTGTCTCAAGACCCATTCCTACTCTCTGGCTTTTAACACTGCATGAATTTTATCGTCTTTTATGGTATTTTTTTTTTCTCACCTATTTCTTTATTGTTTTTTACTCTTTATAACATTGTGTTACTTATATGTTTAGTTTACTGTGCTGCACTTTGAAAATGCCTCTGTAAAATTAATAGAGTGGATGAGATAAAAAAGAAATGTAAAAAATGAAAAATAAAAAATGCTGCTGTCCTATTTTTATAATAATTATTAATTCATTAACCATCTGCTCTTCAAATAGAAAGGTGGAAAAGATTTAATTGCATTGTCAATTCAAAAAACAAGATTAGGATTTAAGTAAGGATGGATGATTAATCAATCACTGGGATTTTATTTTTATTTATGAAGATTAAAATTTTGCAAAAATCTCGGGTTTTTTTTTAACCAATCCACTTCAGCCTTCTATGACATCAGTTCATCACTTTTGTTCTCAGATGTCAATTCATACCTGATAAACTAGCTCTCTGTGTCTCTCTGTGTTTTATTTTAATTGTTTGTTCTAAAATGTGTTTATAGTACAAGCATGTTTCACAGCTGGATTTTTTTTTTGCCTATTGAAAATTGAGGCCAGAAAAATAATTCGTTTTTTTTTTTTTTTTTTTTCTATGTCTTTTGACATAAAAAGTTTGAAGAAACGTAAGTGAAAATAGACTAGATGTATAACCCATGTCGCTTAGAAAACACAAATTATTGTAGGAAGAAACCAAGAGCTGTTGTACATAGTTAGATTGCAATGAGCCAGTACATGTGAAAGTGTATGCATCCAGTGTACCATGCAGTATATGCACACATGATTCAACCATTTTACTGTACAAAGCTGTGACCTAAATACAGGTAGCAAATGAATGCACCACACAGAGGCTTCTCTAAAAAGGCTGAAAAGCAGCTACTGAAAAAAACCTTTTTACAATCTATGCAGTCATATTCAGCTTACAGCGCATTCATCATTGCTGGAATATACTCCAAGCAATTCCCCGTTTAAAAAATATCACAATTTGTAAAAATACAAGATGCTACTTAAATGACAAAAGCATGTAAAGGGAAGATGCCTTATGCAAATATAAAAATATAGGTCTGGATAGCATGAACTACAATATGTTGTTTGTCAGGTCTGAATTATGTGCAAGGCTAAATCTGCCAGTCCTGTCAATATAGAGATATAGAGCACAATAAGAGACGTAGGACGAGGTGATAAATCACTACTTAAGCTTCTGCCGCCTGCCCACACAGCAGAACAATGCAGACCTGGCCATATGTGAAAACTCTCAACGGTGCAAAAATATGGTGCTTTTCAAAATTTAGATGCCAGTTACATCCTGTATAAAAAAAAAACTGTATATGTTATGTGTACTGTCTTGGCTTTTATAAACAGGTAAATAATTTTAATAACTTAAAAGAAAAAAGAAAACACATTTTGTTAGACTGGCCTGCTATCTCCTTAGCAGATATTTTCTCTGCCATATCTCCATGCACAGAAAGTTTTAATGTCAAATACGATCCAACACCTTCCTATCATGGACAGCAGTTCCTCTGTCAGCTCACATCATCACAGCCTTCAAGTCTCAGGATCTTCAGAGTACACCATGCACACATTGCACAACTACAAACATGTCATTAGTCAGACGCTGTCTTGCACACATTTACATTTACTTCTTAAGAACAATTTTCTTTCAGACACTTAAAAAAAAAGTGTTAGTATAAAATTAAAGTCAATTTGGTGCTTTTAAGATGTTCAGATCAACTTCTAATATGTCTACTTCTTTTTGTGATATTAATATTATGTCACTTAATGCAGATTTTACCTTAATATCTACCAATACAGTTAAACAAGCTCAATAATGTGCAGATTAAAAAATACACAGCAACTGGGAGGTAAGGGAAATTCAGCATTTCAATTTATTAAGTTTTCCAAATTGAATTTACCTGTAATTTGGCAACGGCTGGATATGTTAAAAACTGATTATCGTCATACTCCAGTACACTAAATGCATAATGTTGGGATATTGTTGGACTGCAGTAGGTTTCTGCCAATTATTTAAGTACCATGGACTACTTTTAAATTCTTCCCTTGGGTTTAGTGCCATGGCAAACCCAAGATAGGTTTTTTTTTTGTGTGGCTGTTCACATGTATTGCTTGTAATCACATATATCGTATTTTATTGTATTTATTATATTTTATCATTATAAAAAAAATGAAAATGTTAGAACTGTAAATTTACAGTCATATGTTTATATAACTGATTTTATTATTTTTTTTAAACAATTTTTCAAGGCTGCACTTTTCAAAAAAGATGAAATTGTCCAGAGAGCTGTTCCAAACAAAATTTCTTTTTGTTTTACACTTGTGTAAAACAAAATGACAAATCTGTCTAAGTCTAAATGACCATCTCCAATTGGGGCCCTGAAGTGATGAGCAGAAAAACAATCAAAAAGTTATGTCAAACCATGATTGGAGCAGTAAATGCAGAAAAGGAGACAGAGGAGAATTTAAGGTGTTTGGAGGAGCAATGGCAGTGACAAGTACGAGGAGAAAGGTGTGGGTGCAGCGTTGTAGTCAAACCCCAAGTTTCTTTTGGATCGTTTCTGCTCAAATACTCATTAACTCCAAAATGATGGAAAAAAATCGGATTTGGGCCACATTTATCTGCAGTGTTAATGTAGCCCTAAATGCAGTATTGATAAGGCAGATAAATGCACATACAGTATGTAAGCTCAAAGGTAAAATATCAGCAAGCTCTCATGAATAACTTGGAAAACTTACATTTTTATCACTCAGACACGGTTTAATTAAGACCACAGTGAGGTGAATTTTTAACAGCATGTCTAAAGAGATACCCTTTAAAGTGACTAACAGGTAAAAGCTGATCTTTTTAGGACATTTATGTGAAATAGAACAAAATGTATTTCACGGTTATTTCTTAATAAGGTCTTAGAAACTGAGTTTTGCTCGTTGATTTGTGGTAACCTCCAATCCAGGAATGTCCTCTAGCTTTTGATCCCCTGAGAAAATGTAAACGGTAAAGTTATAGTGGAGGATGTTCTTTTTCTAGATGGATCATTCAAATAAGTGGTCCTCCTAATTGTCAATCATTCTGGTGATATATTTACGTAAGGCCGTCCTACGTGCTCGCCCCCATTTGTCTGACATAGTGGAAAAATTGCTTGTAAGAGCGGTGCAAAAAGCAACTTTTAAACAGAGCGTGCACGAGGAAAAATTTGGTCGGGCATGGTCTTACATGTGTTTTAATAGGTGTCCCCTCTTGGGAAAGGGTACAGGGTTCTGCATGTGCATTTTTTTTTTAAGTGGAGAGGGCGTGTCCTTTTAAAGATTTGCGCAAAATCATCCATAATACCTTTAAACTCAATTTTTAAAAATAGAAAATGCTTTTTATTCACTGAGCTACCATGTTTTTATTTGCTTCCTTTATTTAGAGTTAGGTTAGGGTACACTGCTTTACAAAAATATATGTATCCTCTGAGGTTTTCCATACAATGTCATATTTTGAACACCCAATTCAATGCATTTCGCTGAGATTTTGTGGTTAGAGTATTGCAGTTCAAATTAAAAGAAAAGTTGGTTCTACAAAAATATTTTCTAAGATTTGAGGGGATCAGAAAAAGGATTCAGTTAAACAAATTTGTAAGGGAAAAAAAATCACACAATTATCTAATAAATGATAAAATAAAATTTAATCTTAACTCTTCTTAAGGTTTATAGTTATAATGTCCCAATAAAAAAAAAATCCAAGGGGTATAAACACTTTTACAAGTCTGATAAAACATTTCTATATTAATGCACACTTGAACTTTATTAGCTTTTACTATTCTAACATGAGTTAGAGTAGATCTGCTGCCTAAACACACACTATTTCTTCTTCTGAGGCAGATTTTTTTTTAAATTGACAACCGCTGCTGGCTGCATGTTAATTTCATATTAAACTATTCAGTCCATGTCTGAGGAAACTGTCAAAAAAGTGGCTGATCATCCCTAGGCAGCATGAAGGCTTTACCAAAAACAAGGCATTAGGCGCACCGGCAGGATAACTCAATTTTGCTGGCAGGGGAACCGAAGGCATAAGAGGTTTAGATGACAGCTTGGATGCAATCCTTCAAACTAGCTTTTGTCTGACAGCTGACAGCAGGATTGTATGCAGTGAAAAAGCTGCCCCACATTACCAAGAAGTCACAACCAAGCCCATCTATATTCACAGCAACAGGTGCAACATAAAATCAGAAATGTCTTGAACTAAAGATACTGATGGGATGATTATAATAACAGGACTGCTATCATCCATACTGAAGATTATATCCCAAAAATCACTGTGAGTGACATAAAGATTCACTCAGGAGTATTTATATTTATAGGGCTTTCATGATGTCATTATATTGAAATGAATTTAAGACAGATTGCATTTAACTGAGCTGGAGGCATGTCTGAATGCTCTTTTAGGAGCATTCATTAGTACACAGATAAGTTGTAATAAATTGCACAGAATAGCCTACTGTATTACAAATTATACACATGAATTATCTAATTTAAATTTCAGATTTTTTGTTGCAGACATCAGAGTGTTCATTGCCAACTCTAGTTAAATATATATATATATATATATATATATATATATATATATATATATATATATATATATATATATATATATATATATATATATATATATATATATATATATATATATATATTATGGCAATTATATGATGGTTTTGGCTTTAAAGGGGTAAGTTATAAAATTTTATTGTAAAGCTACTACCACTCATAGTCAGGGCATCTAGTATTTAGAGAGCAAGGATAAGAGTCTAGGTGCGACTGCATAATTTGGGAGATCAAACTCAGTATTCAGACCCCTTCTGGATCTCTGCCGGTCTGTGAACCAAACCTGGAACTGTTTCCCGACATCATTCTGGATTCCCTTCGGCACCTCTTCAGACCTCTGATCTCCTGGCTCTGACAGAGCATGTCTTGGACACCGGCTTCGGCTTTGCCCTCTGTACTATCCCGCCGTCCTTCTTCTGCTCGGTTCTGATCTCCAGCCTCCGGCACATCAGCATCTGAGACTCTCTGGCCAGCGCCCGCCACGTCTTGTTGGCAGCCGACGGGCTCATCCTCCGGGCTCCGACTGAACTTTAAGACCAGGTTAGTGACTCACACATTAATTATCATAGATCTGGTCACTAACCTGCTGTCCTCTTCTGCAGGAACCAGTCCTCCTGCAGTGGTTCCTGCCTTAGATGCAGACGCTGTTCACTGCAGTTCTGTTTCTAATAAACGACTTGCTTAATCTGTTTGTCTGCCTTGAATCCTGGTCCAATCGCTCTGACAACGCTCCCTAACAACACTAGGGCTGCAACTGACCAGTGTTTTGCTAATCAATTAATTTGTCGATAATTTTTTATTGATCGATTTATAATTGAATAGCCAAAGGTTAATTAAAGAAGACTTTTTACGAAATTGAAACCAGGTGACACTAAAACTTTTCCACTTGAGGAGTTTTAGATAGAGCATAATGATAGAGGAAAATTTTTTTTTTACCTTAAATGTTAACATTGTTTTTTCATGTTTACATTGGGGGGGCGGGTGTTTGCAGTTGATAAGAACATTTGAAAAATTATTAATCCTCAAAGTAGGAAAAGTAGAAACCTAAAAGAAATGATTTACAGACGTCTTAAGAGTTTTCAAACACCTTCAAATGGAATCATTAAGGAAATATAAGATCTATAACGAATGCCTTAAGAACCTCAGGGTTCTGATCTACACTGAGACAAACAATTCTGGACACCAAAAAAGCTTAATATTATTTCTTTAATTGTGACTAAGAGATACCAGTAAGGGTTATTTACAACTGTCTATTACATAAAATAAAAAATGTAAGATCTTTGATGTTTAACTAATTCATGGAAGAGTGGATCAAGAAACTTAATCTTTAAATATCCAACATCTGAACCAGCAGTCTTAACCTGTACCTCCTAGGAACACACTGCATTGTTCAAGGTATTGATTTCATACTGTCTCTGCAGGCGTGTGTGAGTCTCTGAACCGTTGCTGGAACAAAAACAGTTGTATAATCTGTGTCTAGGGAAAGAAACCTCGAAGGTAAGACGCCTCGCAGGTGAGAAAGTGGAAATTAAGGAGCTGCAACTGGAATGCAGTATTTCTGTCATGGGCTTTCACATGAAAAAAACCCAACAAATATCATGGGGAGACTGTGTGGGAACAGGAAAGGTTAGGAGGTAATAGTCTCAGGTGTGTCTCAGCTTTAGCTTTTCTCGTAAAACTGAGCAGCTGGAGATGAGATGGATATAGAGTGTGTTGCGGTTGTGCTTTTAAATATGTTCATTTCTTCTAGATGCATATGTACTGCAGTGTGTGCACTTAAAATTACATTATTTGACAATGTTTATGACTACCTCATAAAACGAGCTTTATTTGTATGTTGCTGTTATGTGACTGATGGGGTGGGTAATAACTCTCCAAAGGGAGCAGTACACTTAAGGTTTATTTATACCCCTGTTGGTTTATATACAGCGAAGAGAAGATCAGATCGGAGAAATGCGGGTCATTTTAAATTATTTATAGACACTGAAATCTTAGAAGATTGGAGCAGCAACTACGATCTGATGGAAGGAGGCAGCTGCCGACTTGAGTTTCATTTTCATTAAGAAGCTTAAATCATCCGTCAAAAAAAGCTAATCCAGTTGAATTGAAGATGCTCTCTTCCAGAAGGGCATCATGGCTGATGTCCTCCATGCATTCACAAATCACACACTGATACTATATATACTTCTAAAAGGACGTTTAGCCTTCATGCTGTAACATTATGTCCAGGACAACCAAGTGTGTCTCCATTCATCACATTTCATTACATGATGTGAATCCAGATAACTGAAAATGTAACATACAAGTACAAATACACACAGAAAAATGGAATAATTAAACTATCTGACAGTAGTTATGTTACATTATAGTACGACTACTGACTGCCTTAAAATAAAAGACATAGTCCTCCATCATTTGACTTCACCTGTAGGTCGTTGAAAATGTTATTTTCCTAAAGTCTGTAAAATATTAGTTTAATTTATTCCTTTTTTAAATAGTTTAACAAGTACCACCCTAAAATAGGTCTCAACGTACAAACAAAGTATGTTTGCTAAGTCCTGATCCGAGATTAACATTGGATATCAGTCCAAGTGATTTTATCGGCCGGCATTTAAACTATCCAATATCTTCATGCTGATAGAAACACTCTGTTTCCATTAAAGGTTAATTTAGGTCATTGGTAAATTTTGCAGTCGGATCAGTCCTATAATAATAATAATTGCACTTTATTGATCTCAAACTGGAGAAATTAACTCTCTGCATTTGACCCATCCATTTGGAGAGCAGTGGGCTGCCATGGTGTGGCGCCCGGGGAGCAGTGTGGGGTTAAGGGTCTTGCTCAGGGACCTGGAGTGCAGGTGGTGGGGATCGAACTGGGTACTCCCCCACAATCATTTAAAAAAAACACATATTTTATAAATATTAAAAGAATAGCAGTGAATAGCACATGGCCTCTGTTATCATCTACCTGCCTCCACCCTGTGCTGTTTCTTATAATGACTGGCGTCATGTACTCCTGCTTTTCCTCCAAACCTGTATTAATTATTCATTCTTAATTCAGAAACACCATAGGTTGCTCATCTTGTTACATTTTACACATTCTTATGACAGAATCAAGTTCTTAGTTTTTTCATAAGTACGTTTCGTTAGAACAATGTAAAATCAAAATCATCGTACAACTGTCTAACTTGGTATCAAGAGAGGGCCTCTTCCTTATTTGTCATTTCCTCTTTTAAGTAACTTCAAAAATCAAATTTCCTAATAAGGGCGTTCCAGTGTCCCAGCTCTGGCTGAACTGGAAGTGCTGCTGTGACTGGGATGAAGCATCACTTCCTCTTTTGCTCCAGACAGTCAGTTATAATGTTGGCTGATAGTGTTTCACTCAGGATTATAATTTCTTTAAGAACTACTTTGATCACTCTTTGTGGGGAAACAAAATTAGGCCAGAATTAACTCCATATGATCAGAATATTTGACACAACCATGCTCCACTTATTCCAGGGGCATGACTAAACCTTTAGAAGGCATCAGTGCTTTTCATGAAAAGTAAGACTGGCAGTTAAGCAAATAATTATACAAGTTGTGGTACATAGGTGAAGTCTGGGATGTCCGGCTAAGGTGACGCTCATTTATTTAAATCAGGGGAAGATGAGTTTATTTCCCGAAATTGTACAGTAATGCTTTTTCATTAAATGGAATCGATAAGAAAATCGACTCGTTTCAAAGAATCGATAAGGGAATCAGAATCGAGAAAATCTCATCAATTCCCAAACCTAGGTGCAAACAGATGGTGGTCATGTAATGGCACATCCTTTACAGGATATAATTAAACAAAAGAACACCGTTTAGAACTTGAATAATGAAAAACTTAAATTTTATCCATCCATTTATTACATAGCTAAACCCTTTGTGAGCTTAAAAAATGTTAAGTCATAAAAAAGCAAGAAAATACTCTTAAAACTGAGAATATGGAATATTTTTTATAATTTTAAGAATTAAAGAGGATTAAAAATTAAACATTTAACTAATTCTTAATTATATTTATATTCTCACATCTTTTAACAAAGAAATATGAATCCAAAATGTAAAAAATTATGTCCAAACCTTTGAAAATATATGTTTAATTTCTTTCATAATTTTTTGCCCCCAAAGGTTTATGGCAATTTAAAACCCTGAGCATTTTTTTTATTTCTCTTTGGGATTGATTATTTTTTAATCAAATTGAAGCCATTTCTTTCTTTGTCTGAGGTTTACCAAATACTAGAATGGGAAGGGAACTTGTTGTATCATAACCTGTATTCCTTTACCTGATCATTTACACTGGTGATCATGTATCATCCCCGGGGGAGTCAAGGCTAAATCCTCAAAGAGATTTTCTCAAACATGAAAAGGCTGATAAAATAGGTTGACAAATACACAAAGGTCTCAAGAGGAAAACATCAGTTTTGCAACTCTCTCATGGAAAAGCTTGTTATGCTCTATTGATTAATTATCTTGTGTTTTCTAATCAGCAGCATGAGTCTATTCGAAACAAAACAAACTCTGACCTCTGTTATCTCAATCAACACAACAGAGCAGTCCATATATCAATTGCACAAAGTTTGGTTGCAAAATAAGATTAATTTTTCATCTCAAACAGCAGAAAATTATACATCAGCTGGGTAGTCGTTTTAATAACTCCCGCTTGTCTGCTTAGAAAATGACTGATGAAATGTCAGCACTGTATGACAGCTGAGCTTCTCAAAAGAAAAGAAAAACATCCAACTTAAAAACACCAAAGCATAAACATTTTAAATTAGTGAGTCACTATAATTAAAGTATCATGCATGCACCACACGTACATTTATGGTGAAAATATAAATTATTCCATCTATGGTCTGTAACAGAATTTATCTGTAGGGCATTGCAGAGCTGTGCCGCCCATCTCCAGCTTGGGTAAGAGGTGGGTTACATCCTGTCTATCACAGTGAAAATACCACAACCTAATAGTACCTTTTTTTTTTTTTTTTTTTTTTACTCAAGTAGGAATTGGGAATACCTGGAGAAAACCAATACAGTCACAAGTAAAAAAAACGAACAAAACCCATACATGTTTTCAAAAACCATAAAAATGTGAAGGTATAATTGTCTGAAATGTAACAGAAAAAACAATAAATATATTTATCTCTGTGTGGGTGTGTGGGAAGGATTTTGTTACTCTGTGGGGACGATTTCCCAGGAAAATGCTACATTTTGGGGACTTTTAGGTACGTGTGGGGACCAACAACTGGTCCCATAAGCAGTTCTCTTCTTAAAATTGGGGTTAGGTTTAGGATTAAGGTGTGAATTGAGTTTAGGCTAGGTCTAGGTCTAAGTATGTGTTGGTAATGGTTAGGCATAATGTAAGGGTTGGGGTTAGGCCAAAGAAATTAATGGTAAATGAATTGAAATCTATGGGAAAATCCTTACAAGGATAGTGTGAGACAACACTTGTGTGTGTGTTGGGGGGAGCTCTGGGGACATCGATTCTTTTAGTACCTAAAAATGCCAACCAGCTTTCTCCTTCCAGTTAAAACTTCATTCTGAAGACTTTGTTCCTGACTGAAGCCAATTATCTTCTCTCTGCATGCTTCCATCTATGTCTCAACACAGCAGCTTTACTGCTATCAAACTAATTTGCCAGACATTTATTGACCTGCTGAATAAACCAGAGACCTTTGGAGCATAAAATAGATGACACATCAAACAACGGCTCCCAAGTCCAAATATTTGAACAGACCTGCCAGATAACACATTGTTGAGTCACCCAATAACCGTCACTAAGCATGTTAGTGAAAACTGTAGCAGAAACTGGAGGTTTGCCTGTCTGTGCGTTACTATCTACCGTGCACTGACTGGCCCATCTACCAATCACAGCTAGCTGCTGCCAATTAAAGCCACAATATTCTGGGACTTTCTAAGGTACCTGCACAGGAAAAACATAATGTGCAGATGGAATTTGAGAGAGGTCTCCTGACTATTGTGTTTTTATATATATATTTCTTTTTATTTAAGCTTCTTGGGAAAGCTTTGTATGTTCATGGAGCAAACTTTATGTAAATAACAGTAGTAACTTTGATTTGTTGGATCACAGTTTCTAATAACTAATTCATTAATTATGTATAGAAAACTAATCATACATGTTTGATTGACAAATGTAGAAGAGGGTTAATATTAGTGTTTTGTAGATCTTAGAATTTAGTTCTGATAGATTACCAGTAAAGACTGAGATTAACCATTGGGTGGATTATTATTAACAAAAATAATTAAACTTTATTGATCTCACATTGGAGAAATTTACCTCTGCATTTAACCCATCCCTTGGGGAGCAGTGGGCTGCCATCGTGGGGCGCCCAGGGAGCAATCAGGGGTTAAGGATCTTGTTCAGAGACCCAGAGTGGCAGTCTGTGGGAGTGGGGCTCGAACTCAGAACCTCAGGATCCCAAGCTCTATGCACTAAACACTAAACCCCCACTCCCCTCCTCTCCCCATGTAAATGATAATGTTTCAGCAACAGATGTCCAATTTAAGATCTTTTTAAAAGTTACCATGCAGGATTTTTGCGAATTTTTAAATGACCCTCCCTCTCCAGTTAAAAAAAAATGCACATGCACAACCCTGTACCTGTTGCCAAGAGGGAATCCCTATTGAACGCGTGTGAGCGCATGTACTAGCCCCCTTCTCCTTGTGCACGCGCTGTTAAAAAGTTGCTGTTTGTATAGCTTATAATAGCTTACTGTGGCTGAACGTCCGCCCTAAACCCTAAATCCCTCAGTCACTATATAGACAAGGACTATATAGTGGACTCAGTTAACTGACCAATCGTACAGATGATCACTACTTTTTGCTCACTATTGGTCACGTAACTCCTCCTCCAATGCACAGTGCCTGCGTCATCTTTGTTATTAGTTATCGCTGTCGGGCAGCGACAGCCAATGGCGACAGCGGGGCAGCTGTGACAGCAAATCCCATAATGCTTTGCGGGGTGAGCTCTCCGCACAAAGCATTTGGGGATATATCTGCTGTGACCATGGGCGATCACTGCTTTTCAAGGTGAATTGTGGGGAAATTTGGAGTCCACTACTTTTTCAGACACCAGACTTTCAGACACTCGTTTAAAAAGGTGTAATCCCTATATAGTGCCCTAAATGATTAGGGCGAACATTCGGACACAGCCTATGTGTTTGTGTGTGCGCCTTTCTAAATGGATTTTCTAATTTCACAGACGATCTGAATTCCCCAATTCATCACAGAGTCTTCCATCTACCTTCATCATTTTCTACCTTGCACTCACATGCCCTCCTCCTCTATTTATCTTTAATCGTCTCATCATCAGCTCATCTCACTTCTACAGCCCTCCTCTTTTTATCTTTTCATTTGCTCTTCTAATTTGCCCCGTCTATTCTACCACTATCTACCATTCCTCAGAGAAGAATCATTACCCTACAAAGCCTTTAGTCTTCCTTACAACTAACATGACACATGAATGACTAAATGATTTGATAGATTGTCTTATCATGTATAGCATACCCTGATATCATAGGAAATGACTAAAGACAGCCCAGGAATGTGCGCATACTACATACAGCTGCATCAATCTGAGAAAATACAGCATAAAATCAGGAAGACATTTTTTTTTTTTTTTTTGCTGCCTGCCTTATGCCATGGTTGCAAGGAAAAATGGCAAATAAAATTGGTGTGCCCCTTACTCTTAGGTTGATACCCTGATGTGAAATAGAAAAAATAACGTTGGATCACCAGTGACGGACCATTTTAGCAAAGACTGCATTGTTCTGTTGCTTTCAAGAATTTTTAACACTATTCTTTGATTTCAAGTCAGACTGTTCTGTTTTTTATTGGTGGAGACACAACTAGTAGCATGACCTGTCTTGATTTGAGGTAAAATCAAAATTATAAACATGTTTTTAGGACATGTTTTAAATCTTTAAGCTGACAGACGGACAATACTTGATAAAGTTTTGTACAGAAAAATGTTAGTATTAAGAGAATATAAAGATCAGAGGTTTATAGGGCATTTAAATATTTTATTTCATTCTGAGGTGTGACTTGCTAACTCTAATAAAAAAAAAAAATAAATAAACAAAATAATGATTTGGTCAAGCCCTGCTAAATATTATGCTGCAAGACCTTTGAGATTGTAACTGAATCAAATAAAAAGGAATTATTTACAAGACAATTTCAATTTGTGCATAAACAAACATGTTTGTTAATATTTTATATAAGAAAAATTAAAACACATGAGGGGACTTGTTTTGGGTGTCATCCAAAATGATAAAAAAAAAAACTTTTGTCATAATTTTCAGGTTCTGGCTGTTTTTGTGTTACATTTTCTGCCTCTGTTCCCTCAGTTTTTGATTAATTTACTTATTCAGTTATTTGTGTTGTCATTTTGTTTATTCACATTACTTGACATAACTGAAATGACATTTTGAATTGAAAAAGTTTCCCGGATGGGACGCAAAACGTCTTCAAACTTTGAAACAAAGTCCTGTGGATTGTTTTTTAACTTTTTTGGAATGACTATGACCTGGATGAATGAGAATATTCACCAACATTTTCCACTGGGTCGTTTTGTGACTCCCTGCCTCTGAGCAATGAGCAACTTACTCTTTAAATCTTTAAATTGTTTTATTAAAAACCATCTATTCTATATGGTCCTTGTGGGTAATCTTCTGTATTGTGGTACTGACAGTTCTCATATAAAGTATTGATAAAATGCTTCAAAAAAAAATAATTAACCAACTAAAGGTTGCACTCACACATACTCTGATCACTTGTCTTTCAAAAACAAATATGGACCAAGGTTCTATAAGTTTTCTGAAAGCATTTTGCATGACATCAAAGGAGTTTTTATTGTCAAACCATGGCAGAAAAGTGAACATAGGAGTCCCTTTTGGATGTGTATCCCTTGTCCTCTGATATATCTTTGCCCAAATGTAGTTTTTATGACAGAACAAAGAAAGATGCACAGAAACTGAATGACTAACCGCTTTTAAAGATGTATAACTGGGCATGTTGTTAATTTAAACTTTTGGGTTTGAGCATCACCTGTAACCAGCCAAATCTAATGCTTTTTATGTTGCCTAATTAACATGCATTTTGAATAGTATAGGAGGACCTGAAAGAAGCCAGATTACTGAGCTCAGATCACAATGGGGTTAATATTTCTTTTTACAATGCAATTTGTTACACCTTGTTTATCATACAAAAGCTGAATTATCCTGAATATGTGATGTTTCCTTTGATAGATGCCAGCAGTCTCTATTAAACCTCATTTACTTGTTGGTCATGTTGCAAACTATCTATCAATTTGACTGGGTGATTACGTGAGGATGCGGCCTGTTGATTGTGACACTGCAGCCAATCAGAAAGTATTTCCCAAGGGAAAATAAACACAACTAACCGGTTCAAAAAAATCTGGCTTTGATAAATTAAAAGGTAACAACTTTATCAAAATCGTATGTATTTCCTTGAAGCGAATAACATTTTTTATTTAAATAACTCGGACCTAAATTAATAAACGTCTTTATCTAACCATATATGGCATCACAAAACAATTATTTAGATAAAACTACTTCCCACCAGATTTTAGTAGAATAAAATATTGTTGTACTTTAATTATGGTTGTCCGGCTTTTCAAATTAAAATTGTTGTAGTATTATTTGTGTCCAAGTTAAGTATAGGAAGAAATATGCAAGGCAAGATACGAAGCAAGCCAAATGACACTTAACATTACTGCTTTGTGAATTTGTCAGGCCAATTTCCTTTGACGGGTTAACAGAATTCATCCTTTTCATTCAATCTCCAAATATATCAAGCCTGCTATTTGTTGTCCACAGTACGATATAACTAGTAATAATCCTTTTAACTAAACCACATCAAATCTCTTGCTATGATAATCCGTTAGGCATGGTGTTTCACCACAACTGCTCCATCTGCACACACTTCCCTGTTGTGGCATGCATAATTAAATTGTGATGGTAATTTGTTGCATTGCTGGGCTTGGCATCATTTTAACTATTTACGTGCAGAGAGCTCACACTCTCACATAACGGGGTGGGATGCAGCACGGTTGTGCATTATGAACAAGACAAGCCTGACATGGAAAAAGGAAAATAGAAAATCACAGTGTGTCAAAACAAAGCAGTCTCTTTGATAGTTGAATGCAAAACACACATGAAAGTGTGTGTAGATCTTAAATAAATGGACTATAAAGACTACTTCTACATCTTTACAACGTCAGGGGCTCTGAAAAAATATTTTTACCTCACATTTTATCACTACAGCAGATTTTCTTCTCTAAACCAAGACAGTTGTTAATAACTGTGTTTAATTAAAGGGGTCATAGAATGATTATGTAGGGTATTACCTTACCCTACAAATACCCTGAGTTAAGGAATAGGGTGTGTAACATTGGTTGGGCTGAAAATGGCATATTTGCTGTTCTATGAGCCCTAATACAAGCCTGGTTAAAAGCCCTAGAGTGAAACAAAAGGTTTCTTCCTTTTGAATATTTAGGTGATCTGTGCGTTGATTGGTTGGTTTACAACGAGTGAAGCTTGGTTGGTTTACAACGAGTGAAGCTGCTGAGCAAAGACGCATCATAGCAACAAGCACTCACTCACTGAAACATCGAAATTGTTAATATGGTAGGGTGACCAGACGTCCTCTTTTTCTTGGACATGTCCTACTTTTCATACCTAAAAAAAATTTCCAAGGGGAATTTCAAAATCGTCCGGGATTTTGGTCGACTATAGTGCAGCAGAACCGAGCCGTCAGCTCCAGGGGTGGTCCAGGAACTCCGGCGGACAAGGGGAGGGAGCCAGCGGGGCACAGAGGGACCGAACCCGACCCGGTGATGGTAGCTGTGGCCCCCTCAAAATATACCGTGACAAGGTCGGATTGGGTCGCTCCGTCCCCAGCTGCCCCGGAGCTGATGGCTCGGTTTGAATGCCTGGTCCAGTCCAGTCAGCGGACTCACCTCTACAAGCCTCTACAAGACAGGCCTCTGTCAGCAAGAACTGTTCAGATTGTACCATCATGATGGCAACGCAATAGTGTTGCACCAATACCATTACCAGTATCCAGAACTAAAATGGGGTCATCGGTTAGTACCAACAAATAGGGCACCGATACCATTTTGAGAGCCAAAGGTTTATTCAACTATTGTCACCCATTCCAGGTAGGCATTACAAAATTCTACTGGATTCACTTAGTTTTATTCTTTCTCCTGTTTCACAAAGGTAGGCAACAGCTTGACAAGCCATGATGGCAATTATTTTACAACCAAGTAGTATGCAGTTCTTCATATATATCTTCATATATATACACACACATCAATTTCAAACAGATGGTATCTGTATGGTATCGGCATCGGCCAATACTGCACAGCCATGTATTGGGTATCAGTATCAGGGCCAAAAAATGGCATGGGTGCAACACTACAAAGCAAGTGGAGGAAACGTAAGTGAAGGACATAAATGCAGCGCCGTTCTTTTCCATGGCTTTGGATGAATCAATAGACGTAAGCCATTGGTCGCAGTTCAGTTCAGAAAATCCATGCAGCACCAGGCATCACATTAATGGTGAGTATCATACTCACATTTAGTTGTATTAATTGAAGGGGAGTGTGTCTAGTGGTTAGAGAAGTGTGCTTGTGCTCTGAGAAGGTTGCAAGTACCCGGTTCGATCCCCACAGCCTGCCCTCTCATCTCTCATCTTAACTCATCCCTAGAGGATGAGTTAAGATGCAGAGGTAAAATGTCTCCAGTGTGAGATCAATGAAGTTCAATTTTTAATTCAGTCTTAAAATATAGTATATGTCTCTCACTGAAATACATTTCCAAATATTTTGCTTTCATGGCTCTCTGGGTCAAAAAGGTTCCCGACCCCTGCGTTATCAAATCCATATACAAACCTTCTATACTTCATCAGCTCTGTTGACCAATAACTCAGCCACTGTGAAAAACAAATAAAAAGTGTCAGTAAATTAACTGCCTCATGTGTGACCAATGGATGTGAAAATTATTGAACAATGAGTTAAGCCTACAGTTATATAACATCATAGCAGTATTACCCCAGAACATACATCTTGACTAAAACATGTCAAGACAGTTCACAGCTGTTGCTTTGGGAAATTTACATTTTGAAGAAACGTCAAAGCACAGCTGCATCTGTCTGCATGTTTTAAATATATGCACAAAGCATTATGAATGAATGCTCTTTTCACAGCAATGATCACAGGAAAAATGCTGAGTTCAACCTACTTATACTCATAAAAGCTAGCAGAGTGTTAAGTATAACAAATTGCAATCCTCACACTAAAGGGAAAATAAGCTGAGAAGTTTCACTATTATGCTATTATGTACATGAATGATCTGAACACTAATAAACTCACAAATTATGGTTTCCCTCATGATGATATCCAATAGAAATGTTTAATGCTGTGCTTATTAAACAATGTTAAAGTCTGTGGATGTCCTGTATGTACATAATTTTCTGCAAGTTTCAGCAAAAAAAACAAACTCTATTATTGATTTCAATGAGATTAAAAAAAGTGGTAAAGATGTTAAAACGATAATACTAAAAATAAAATAATAATAAAAAAGACATCATGTCTTTAACTATCGTCCCAAAATCCTGAAAGTTGTAAAGTTGAAGAAAACTTTTTATCTCTAAAACAATGCCTTTTTATTTTAACTTGGATATGTTATAATGTTAAGTGTTTCTATGAATAATATAGTAAAGAAATGACAAAATAAGAAAGTTAAGATGACAATCCAATCTGTGCTTAAATACATGCACAGATTTGATGGCTAGGTGACTGCTGCAGCTGTCGTTTGACAAATGAGTTTTATCCATCAGCTGTACTGAACAGAATCACCTGCTGTTAATATCTACAAAATAAACCCACATTTCAACAACACCATCAGGACGAGGGATTTTGAGAGGAAATATCAGACAAAAGACAGAGTGAGCATAAACATAAACATGACATACAGTATCTGTGAAGCTCTGAATATTTAAGAGGCAAAATGTAATCTCTCCTCTATTCTCATCACCTTCTCTCCCTTTTAACTTTAAGACTCACCTGGCTGTCTCCCTTTCTTTTTTCTCCTTTTCCCTTCTGTTTATGTCTCTGTGTCATTTGGATATCAAATGTTGTATTGTAAAAGTGTTCTACATCTACATGGATATCACGTTGAGGATTACAGTTAAAGTTGTGATGCTCTACTTGAAAAAGAAAACGTGTTGGGTTTCTCCTTGGACCTGAGAAAATAACTGAGTGCTACAACACCATGTTTCTGTTTAATCCTTATATTAAGATGTATTTGGTATTAAAACTATTTTGACACGAAGACATTAAGAGAACATCTCACAGGGTTTCTAGTTAATTTGAGAATTGCTATTATTATTAACCACACAATGTTTGTCTCCTATTAATAAGATTAAGCAGAAAGAAGCCAGAAGCAAGAACAACAAAGATACTACTAAAGGCCAATTTATACTTCTGAGGGATAGCCTCTGCAACCTTCATATCTGACTGTGTGCGCAACCACGGCCCTCGCGCAGAGGTTCTGCAACCGTCGTTGCGCACCTAAAAAAAAATCTTGACTACACGTTGGACGATCGCAAACCTGCGCACACCTCAAGCGGAAGTGCGCAGACAAAAAGCAGCTGTGATTGGTCCTTGGTATGCCTTTCCAGGTGTCGGTGTGGTTGTCCTTCTCGATTCTGTGTCGGGGCGCGCCATTTTTAAAAACCGAGGAGTAATAACAACAATTGGATAACCACGAAGAAAGGTTGATAGAGGAGGTTCGGAAGTACAACCACTTGTACGATGCCTCAGACATGTTTTGGAAAATAAACACTCCTGCCGGAGCCGCCATAGAAGTTCTTGTGAGTTCTCCAATAGGCTCCCCCTTGCACTTTGGCGGGAAACTGCTGTGCGTCCCTAGACATTCCAGACCGATGTTGCCGAAGCATACCATCAAAACTGGTTTGTGACCAGACCCAAGCGACATTTGATGTGTGTGGTTGCAGAAGTATAAATCGCCCTTAACCCTAACATCCCTACTGGATTAGAATAGCTAAGCAAAGATGTATTAGATGTTTTTTTTGCAACTTGAAAGTTTGTTATAACCAAATAATTTTTTTTAAAACAGTTTCCAAGTGAGTCACGGAATATGGATAAATCTAAATAAATATATATTGTTTTTGTTTAAAACAACATTCTTTATAATGGTGAAAGCAAAAAGAAGAGACAGGCAAATTGGAGCAGCAATTCCCCAAAAAATAAAGAGAAAGTTTACCATTTCTAGGTTCAGCTAATTGTGGATTATTTAACTTAGTTCAATTCATTTTGAAAATACTAAACAGCCATTGGAGAAGTCAATAATCTCATGATAAGCCTCTGACTGATCCAAGTGTGTTTTTATATTACAGTCCTGTGAAGAGGACTTCACTCGATACATTCCCCAGTAGCATCAATCGTTCTACCATCCTTTCTAGAGATTTCAGATCAGTCACTTGACAAAAGCTGACCTTCTTTATCAGCTTTGTGTGGCTTATTGAGTCTCTGACTCTGATGCTGCTCGCACAACAGCTGAAGAGATTTCACATTTATAAACTTTAAAAAAAATCTACAGTAACCTTCTATAAAATCTAAAGGAGTAAACCTTCCTACTGTAAAGAAAGGCCGTTTGCTCAGACTCTTATTGTACACAGATTCTCTGAGGTGATTCCAGTTTGTAATCTAAAAGAATAGCGTTACATTTTTACTGCTCAACTATTTCCATAAAAAAGGTTTAAATCTGAGGTAATCAAACTTATGCATAGTTTTTCTGAAACCATTTCCACAGGAGTCTTTGTCAGTTCTGTCACCTTGCACTAAATCAATCTGTACAGTAGTTGGGAGTGCTGATGGAGGCATATCCTATTCTATTTCTCCTATGATGGAAATGTTGTTTGACAGATTCCTGTTTCTCCATAAAACTATAACTTTTTTTTCCCTCTTGTTTTTTGTTTTGTTTTTTCATTCACAAACAGGATATGATAAGGTTGGTTCATCCTTGGTCGCTGTCTGACACAGCTGCAGCCATCCAAGTATTTCTGCCGATGACAGGACTCTGGTTTGTACCTGAAGTCTGACATATGTTATCTGAGAAGCTCTAAATATAAAATCTACATTTCTAAATACGCAACAAATTTACACAAATCCCTCTGACATGTATGGACAGGCATAAGTATTTTTGTTTAAAAGAAAAACAGTGTTATTGGAAACATCTATTGTTACTAAATCAATGTTTCATTGAAGATATTTTGAAGATCTTTGGAGAAAAGCAGCTAAAGTATGTAAACGGATGGTTAGATCAGTTGTGTATTGTGCACCTTTATGGCTCATCACCAAATTATTATTTAGATCAGGGTAGTTTGTATAATTCATGGATATAATTAGTTCACTGTTTGGCTAAAAAAACTACATGTTGCATGATGTAAATGACATAAAGGCATAATATATAAATATTCTATTGTTGTTGTTTTTAGCTTTTAATAAAAAATAAAGATTTGTACCTCTATTGGCTAAATTGTTATATAACGAAGTTGACATCACATTGCATGTGAAGTAGAAAGCAGTTATCTTCTATCATCCACACCAGTGGCTGACCTTTCCTTTTATCCTGAATCTGGATTTTATCGGTTTCTTTTGCTAGATCGGTCAAAGAACTCTTCATTTGAAGAGTGTTTTAGAACAAAATAATTCGTAAAGTTTTTAAGTCAGACGTTTTTTTGTAACGTTGTTCCTGACATTTCATCATTCAACTATTGTTTTCTACAATAACTGTTTAAAACGGAGGGTTGACATTGTGAATACTTTGCAAGAAATCAACCTTTATTATATGGTTAATCATTTTATTATTTTATTTTTTAATCTTGTAAAGTTAAAGAGAAAAAGGCCATGATCAAAGAGAAAATAAAACTGAGGCAAGTTAAAAAATGGAAAAACATACTCAGAGCCAGTCTTGGTGGCTGCAGTTATTTGTGTGTTCAGAGAATAAGAGAATGTTTTGCAATATGACAGCAGGTTGCAAGCAGCGTGGTTCGTCATTTAACATTTAGAACTCCTGCTTGTTAAAGAAAAAGTCTGGTCACATTTAGAATACAAACTTCTGAAAGTACTTGAAGTATGAAATTGCTGATGGAGGCATAACCTATTCTATTTCTCCCATGATGGAAATGTTGTTTGACAGATTCCTGTTTCTATTACATACTAAATTATTAAGAGTAATTTCATTTGAATTTGTTTAATCTGAGACATCCACGTATTTTTTCTCTGGCTAGAAGTTCGATGGCAAATCCTCCCTCTTCATGTTGGCAAACCAATGACGAACCCATGGTGAAAGGTGAAATAACTTCTTTTTTTTTCACTTTTACCCGATGTATTACAACATCCAACTGCTATACACGTGGGCATTGTCAGTTTAACTATAGCTCTCATGAATTTCAATGGTGAATTCCTCTCTAAATCGTAAATAGTTGTTGTTGATTGCAGGGGTGTTGAGTAGTTCCCATTGATTTTGCTTGTAAAGCGAGAAGAATACCGCACCGTGACGTCACTGCCGGAAGATGTCAGGAGTGAGGTGTTACTATATTTGGGCAAAAAATGGCCGTTCCCTGACTCAGTGATCGCAAAGAAAAATATTGTTTTTATTTTTTTACTGATTCATGCTAAATTAATTAAATCACAGAGAACATATACATTTTCGGTATAAATATTGACCCATTGGTTATTCCTTGCTGACCGGAGTTTTCCTTTAAAGGAAAGCACTTTAATAGTCACTTTGAACCAGAAGGATCAAAAATTAGAGAGTGCATTTTAATATCAGATTAACAGCTCAACACCATGTGAATGCCCACCCCCCACACACACAGATGGTAAAATTGGAAAAAGTTAGAACAAAAGGCCTGTCTCACATGTGCCAAAATGTTGGCATGCACTTTACCAGAAAATCCTGAAAGCCGATGTTTGGCCACCCGTCTGTGACAAGCTCAAGCACACCTGGATTTTAGGCTGGAGACTGATCAAAAGCACACTGCCAAGTATCTAACCCTTTTTTTAATATATATCGATGGAGGTTAGGTTCTAAATTGCAAACAGGGCTCGTCAAAGTCCAGACTTGAATCAGAAGAGATTTTGTGTTTTTATACAGGCCATATAAAAATAAGGATTAATGGAGTATGACAAAATAAAGCTAAACCATGAGAAATCTATAGGAAAATACTTTTTCATCACATTGTAATGCCGAATAATAAAAATCAGATGAAAACATATTAACCAGGCAAAGCAATAAAAACATTTCATTTGCTCTTCCACTACAAGTTTGCATTGGTATTAAAGTACAGCTGTGTACTTAATCATTTTTATAAAACAACAACCAAGAAGTCTAATTATAATTAAAAGCAAGGCAAAAAAAGAAAAAGAAAACGGTTAACAACAGATAGGAAGAATGATTATGAAAAAAAATGCACCGCAATTTTGTGTTGTTTTAACACAAGAACACATTGAATATGAGACAAGGAATAAGATTTAATTTCTCTGTCATTGGTGGGTCTCTTAACAACATGCAATTTTGCATTCAAAAGATACCAATTCCCTTTGCATAGGACTTGTTTAGAGTATGGGAAATGGTCCAACCCAGAATGATCTACAGTGGAAATGATTTATTTTGTGGGTTTTCATAGGGTTGAAGAGGTTGTTATCAAAGTTGACCTCATTGTTTGCTTTTACCAACTCGAGGGATTTCACAGCATATAATATAAAGGATTGGGGGTCTGGGCAGCTTTCCAAGTTTATACTTTATATTAACTGTCTTAGAGTATGACCATAGAAATAAGTGACATTTATCAAGAAAAAGCTTTTTCAGAAAAAGAATGGAAAATACAAGTCAAGTCCCAAATGCTCACTTACTGTAAGCTGATAGTAAAAGAACAGTTGACTGAACAGAAAAAGTACAACTAGCCTAATTATCGGGCCTCATGTGGATAAAAGTCACAAACGCAGCAGAAAAGAGGAAAGAGGCAAATGGCATTAAGGAAGGGGAAGCAGGTCATTCTAATGAAGTTAGCAGCCATTACATTGTCAGGAGCCCTTGTCTTCGTGGTGATGGCTGTGTCAGCTTCATTGTTGCATGGGAGTGCATAGCAATGTGTTTGTAAAGAAAAAAAGCCTTGTTTACTGGCTTTATTAACAACAATAGGAAAACACGCCATTTTCCACTTTCACAAGACTAATTTTTTTGTCTTTGCTGAATGTACAAAGGGGAAGATCGTGAAGATCAACTCTAACCAGCAAAATATAACATCAAATGATTAATAAAAAAGCAAAAAATACACACATTCAAATTAAAAGTCTCTACTCTTTCCAGGAGCATCAGCCATTAGGATGTGTGCAACATTAGTCAGATAAATTCCAGATAAATTAGCCAAGTGTTCAATGTAAAGTCAACATGGTAACAAAAATAGGTACCACTGAGTACAGACACCTGTTCCCAGGTACCAGGCATCGGCACTCTATTGGTTCAAATGGGAATGGTACCAGAGTGAAGGGCTGGGCGTTGGCATGTGAAAATGTCTCAGCCAGCCCGAAGTCAAGCTACAAAGATCGCACCTCACCAACAGTAAACTAAACAGGTACAAAATCTGTATTCTCTGAGTAATTATTTAAAGACAGGATAGAACTTCTAAAATATCTTTCTATGATAATAAACATACACCTTGATTTATGAATCCATCATTTATGGTTATGGATACCGTTCACATTAACAGTGCATTACATACACCAAGCTGAACAAACAATCTGCTCTCATTGTACTATTGCAGACCGTGAATTGAAAAAAACAAAACAAAAAAAACATGTCCCTCTATTATGTGATACGTACATGCTTCTCTGAGCACCTCTGAGCGCAGCAGAGTGGAACAGAACAAAGCGTATGCAGTGTAAATTAGGACTACAAATGAATTGCAGCAAAGTGCAGACCTGAGCGAAGCAACAAGCAGTGGAAATTGGAAGTTATTGAACAAATAAACCTGTGAATATTACTGCATGGATTGAAGTGCACTAATTGAGCTAGATGAGAGAAGTGATGGTTATAAAGTCTAACAGCTGCTGGGAGAAAGGAACTTGCAGTAACTCAGTGCAGTTAAGATGCAGCAGTCTTTCACTGAAAGAACCCTCCAGCTTAGATCCTTCAGGGCTGAACTGAAGGATCCCAAAATCTCAATGTATTAAAAGTAGGGCTAAAACTATTAATTGGATTCATCGGTTATTAAAATAATCGTCAACTAATTTAGTAATCAATTAATCATTAACCAGAGTATAGAGACTCTAAAACATCCCTATAGCAGTTTCACCTGGTTTCATTGCGCAAAAAATCTTTTTTAAGGAACCTTTGGCTATTTGATTATTAAATGATTAATTGAAAGAATAATCACTATTTGCAGCCCTAATTAAAAGAGGTTGAAATAAACATTGAGATTAAGATACATTAGAGTCCCATTTACTGTGAAAAAAGACTAAATAAATGACCAACATCTTCAGTAGAAAAATAAGTTTTTTTTTTTTTTAAACCTATAAACAACTCTCCCTTGCTTTTAGTTCTAAGAGAAATACTATTTCAAGACAAATCCCCATCAGCTGTGGAGGGATAGTTATGCAAAAGAGCTTGGAAATAGTAAAGTCTTATAATATTTTACTTTTGGTAAAATTTTAAAATCTTGATTAAAATATATACCTAATCCTGCAGGAGCCCTAAACTAGTAGATTAATTCCAAAGCCAGTGCATCGTATTTACCCCTTCCATTAAGATGGCATGAAAAGCTAATTAAACATATGATGCCACTCAGCCTTCACACAGTTGGAAATCTATATCGATATGAAATAAAACTGGCTTTAAAATGCGTCTGCTATTATTTCCACATTAATCACATTTTTCAATTTAAGAATACATCTTAAATTGAGAAGACCTTAAAGAACTATCAGCTACCTACTGTATGTTATTCATTTAGCACTTTTTAAACAAGACAAAGACTAGAAAAAAAACCCATTGATTATATTTCCTGACTTAATAGAATAAGCTAAATCTACTTGGGGCCGTGCAGGTGAGAGAGGGCTGGCCGTTGTCTTGTCTATGTTCGACAGCAGCAATGACACTGGCACTTACAGCAACACAAGCATGGCAAACAGAGCGATCACAGTAATGACAGGTTTAAGACCAGGCACTCGGAGGATTCCTCTCCATCATCTTCAGGAGAGTCAGACGAAATGGGGGGGAAAGAGAGAAATATTTTTGTGGAGAAAGCCAGTGGTCATGAGGCGATTAAATGCACTGCTGTCGGGATTCCTCCCTCCCCCCACAGATTGTGGCTCTCATGGGAGCTGTCAATAATAGAGGTGAGTATTGGCATGGGTGCTGCGTATTGTGACTTTGGTCACAATACGATATCATCACGATATTGCAATATTGCTATATATTGCGATATTTTTCCCAGCTATAAAAAAATAAATGTATAGATATAAAAGCAAGTGTTGGATATGTTCATACTGATCATTTTGTTATTTTGGCATCCATGTTGTTTGGGGTTTGAGTCACTCCACCTCCCCCGTGACTGCCTCAACTAAAGATATGGCGTTGTGCCGCACAGCAAAAGGGCTCCACAGCTCCATCTGGCACAGTGGCGTTGCAGAGAGAACCAATTTTTCATAATTTTATTAGGTCAAAATCTTTTGTATTTTTAAAATCTAGGATACAGTAGAACTAGGACTTTAACATTAATACTAGGATACTATTCAAATTTAAAGGGGCATAGCAACATTATATCCCTATACAACAAAAAAAATTATAATTATTTGAAATAAGATAATATACACCAAGCGCCTCTCCTGATGTTGTTTTAATGGTCCATTTTGAGCCTTAATAGAATTCCTCCACCTACTTTATAGAGCCAAAATAAGCCTGACCATCTTGCAATGCTCCACAGTGAAGCTCTGTGTGATCAAAAACCAATGGATATTAATTGAACAAACTGATCTAAAATGACACAAAGTTATAGAGAATATTTCTCAGAGCCTCCTTCAGAACACACATCTGAACAATCATAAACAGGTAACAAATCACATCACATCAAGGTAACAAATATTTCAGTAATACACCAGCAGTGCCTGGTAATCTAGCTCAGAGCTAATGTCATATTAGACTTGACTGAAAGATGCTGCAAAATTGTTTATAATCAGTTTCAATGCATTTTCTACCTTTCATTTGGTTTTTGTTTATCAGAAAATTATTTCATTATTATTAGTCCTTCAGCAAACTGCTGTGTGTAGGAGGAGCAATTCAGCAGAGTGCAGCTACCCAGGATAGATCTCAGGTTAGCCGGTAGTCAAAAAATCAGATGCAGTGACCTTTGAAACCGTCTATTTGGTGCCCTCTCTAGTTTTAAACACAAAATAAGGACTCTAACAAATAGACAACAAATTGTCCGGGTTCGTTTCCCAGCCCAGGGTTTTCTGCATGGAGTTTGCATGTTCTCCCTGTGCATGTGTGGGTTCTCTCTGGATATCTCAGCTTCCTCCCAAAGTCCAAAAACATTACTGGTAGGTTAATTGGCTTTTCTAAATTCTACTTAGGTGGGAGTGTGTGCGCGAATAGTTGTTTGTCTCTGTGTTGCCCTGCAAATGGACTGGCAACCTGTCCAGGGTGTACCCCGCCTCTCGCCCGTAGATAGGCACCAACAACCTGATGGAAAATGGATGGATGGATGGACATTTAGACAGGCATTATAAGACCATACAGTTTGTTTTTGCTTTTTCTTTTAGCAAAAAAAAATATTTCAGGGTAAGTAGTCCCTTCAGAAAACACTTTCCACCCCAAAAAAGATTTTCTTAAGTCGACATTCCATTTATTCAGCTGCTTTAACCCTTTAAAGCCCGATTCAAGAATAAAACTAAACAGAAAATTACTTTTTTTTTTGTTTGAAGTCCTTATTTGCCCTTTTAACAAAATATGTAAAAAGAAATAACAGAAATACATTTTTGATATTAATAATTTATTACTATGCGACAAGTCAAGATTATTTTTTGTGTAGTCTTCTGCCCTCTGTTATCAGGTATATCTGATTGTGTACAATAGGATTTTGAGCAAAGTTTTTACCATTAAATTATGCAAAAGGTGTCAGACGCAAAACATTTCAGAAACCGTATGTATCAAATATGATACATTTGGCATTACAGGGATAAAGAAAATTCCAGTCACACTGTGTGCATCCACACACCGTGGATGCACATGCATACAGGATATAAAATGTGGATACTAGCCACTCACACAGACAGCACCTGTCAGCTGGTGTTGTGGGACAGCCAAAGGCTTGTTTGTTTTCTTCCTCTCTGATTCTCTCTCTCTCCCTCACTTTCTCCCTTTAGCACACTGTGTGTGTGTGTGTGGGTGTGTGTGTGTGTGTGTGTGTGTGTCTCTATTTAAGGGTCTCCATTTTTCCCACTCAGTACCTCCTCACCTCTCCACCTGCTGTTCTTTCCTTCAGCATATTCCACCTATCTCTCTTCATACCAGACCATCATACTTCCATACATTAGATCTCCCCCTCTCTGCACCTGGGACTGAAAAAACAGCCTCTCTGAGTCTCTCTCTGCCTCCCTGCTCATTATATCCCAGAGGCAGCCACTCGTTCACTGAAAAAGGCCAGAGATAAGCTACAAGTATGAGTACATCAGTGCTCTGCATGAATGCCATACCCAGACTCTGTGACTTGGGCATTTTAAAGTGAAATAATGAAATCAGCAAGGCTCCATCTTCAGACGAAGCGACCTCACCACTTTATCTCCCAGTCCCAGTTCCAAAGCACGATAGGGGCCTCAATATCAAATGAGGAAACCAATCATCAATGAGAAAAAAGGAAAAGAGGAAAACAGTGCAACGAAAATATATTTTTATGGATTAAATATACAAAGATCTTTTACAGATGGAGGGTGAAGGTGAATAAAAAGGCTTTCATGCAATCAGCAAAAGCACTGGTGAATATGAAGCACAGAATAGAACCCTTAAAAGTACCCAGGTTTACAAATCTTACACGTAAACAGCTCCTAATCAGTAGTGGCAAGCAATTAATTTGGCATTAAAAAAAATTTAAAGCTTTACTCTTCAGGGCATAGGTCCTTAACTTTAAGACATATTTCCAGCAACATTACAGTTTTCTTGCCTGTCTACAATAAAATAAAGTGCAATAATGATAGGAAATTTTAAAAAGAAGATATTTATAAAGATTTATTTGACTGAAAATTACAAACTGTTTAACACTATAACGCTATAACTGTAAAATATCTGACACATACACAGCAACATTTTCTAACTTTCCTAAATCCTAAATTATTATAATATGATGTATTCAGATTTTGTTGGAGCTGTGGGAGACTTTTTTTAGGCCAGGTTATACATTTTATATTTTGCATGATGCTGTTGAATTAATAAAGGTTTTCATACAGTTTAATTCTAGCCCATGCCTAATCTTAAATAAATACCATGTTAATCCTAATTCTAGATTTTTTTGTGAGGTGTAAGAGATTTTTTTTTCCTAGTTTTCTTCAGTGTTGCAGTTTTACTGATTAGTTTATGTAAGTAAAGGTAGATATCCAAACAGATATACAGGAAAAACCTAAAAAAATATTTTTTTATATCTATAGTGTGAATGCAGACAGGTCCATCTGTGTGGACCTGTCTGCATTCACAGACAGGTCCACACATATGTAAGGCTAAAAACAAAGATCATTTGCCTCTTTAAAAAAAGAGTAAACTCTGGACTTCAGAGAAGGAACACAGATGCAATATCTGTACGGACCATCAGCTTTGAAAACTGTATAAGTTATATTTTCACCTATTCGATGTAGTAATGAAGAAGTACAATCAAGTGTTTCAGGAGTGGATGACAGAAAGACTGACATAATTAGAGCAAACATTAGATTTTTTCCCCCCAAGTAACTGGCAACAGTACAGCAAAGAAAAGCAGCCTCCAGAAAAATCAATAGGGACATAGTGAGAGTGAGGAGATAAGGAACCCCACTATCATCCAGAGATCAATGTCTTATCACTTTGACATGTTTATTGATGCACAAGCAGAGCCGGCTGTACAGCAATGGTTTCAAAGCAGGCAAAACTAAATTCAAACTAGGAACGCTAATTAAAATCTATTCTAATTTTCATACTTGAGATAAAATATGATGCAACCATATGGTGGTTTGGTACACTATAATGTGTTTTGGTATGGGTAATATTGAAATATGCCATAAGTAGGGAAAGAGATCCAGTATTGGTGTCAGGTTCTTTAGAAACTTGCTTTTTCTAAAGTGAATCTTATAAAATGTGCAGTAGTATCATCTGCAATAATCCCTTTGTTCAGCACAATATGAAAAAACAACATCTACCATTATACTTAATATCCGTAAAGCTTCTCTCTAATTTGCTGTGATTTTTTTCTTATTAATTTGCTTTTAAGTTTAATGTAAATTAAAAAAAATAAGTCGCTGAATTGAAATGTTAAAGCTCTAGTGAGTCCGTGTGCTGCTGTTTTTGTTCCTGCGGAGGGCCTTCAGGGTCCCACTTCATGAATCTCTGCTAATAGCTGCATGGAGAGTCTATCAGGTTGAAATATGACAGTGTAAATCTATTTAATGTTGTAGGTTGACCTAGAAAAAAGACACTTACTGTTTCTCTCCTAATTGAAATAATAGAGAGGTGTTTTTTTTCTCTCTTTTTTTTCACACATAATGTGTTTTTTTTCTTTAACCTTCGGGTTAGAAGGTCTAGGTCTTATCTATTCATTCATTACAGCAATCACTTATAAGCACATCCTCCTCTTTTACACATCTCGCCTTGCAATGTATTTAGCTAAAAAAACATAAGCTTTAAAAATAAAAAGACTCAGTTGAACACAGCGATGGAGCATGTGCTGCACCTTGCAAAATTATTCATATTCTTTCGCATTTTGTGACAGATCTTTTTATGAGCACAATGTATTATATGACACAAACACACAAAGGAAAACACCACCGTGAGATGGAAGAATAATGCTGCATGACTAAGGCCAGTTTTTAAAATGAAGGGGCTGAAAAGCGTTGTGGTATACGTGTGCAGCTGTCTGATTCTGTACTTTGTAGAAACATTTTTAGGTGGAATTGTAGCTGCAAGTCTTTTTGGTACGACTCCGACAGCGTTGCCTGTGAAAAATGTGCATATACCTCTTTGAAAAACAGACTACAACTACTAGAGTGGATGGAAACCATTTGTAAACAATAAAGTTAAAGTTCAAGGATTGAAAAATAAATTTGGATTTTCATTTGCCTTTAATTATAGATGACGGCATCTTTCAACCATGGAAATATGCTTCTGCTCTAAACCATTCAATGAAATGAAAAAATACATATATAAATGATTCATATCTATAATTAAAATATAAATATATTTAAAATTCTATATGCAGCAAGGATTGTTTATTTATATTTATTTGTGTTTCTTCAGAACTGTGCACCCAGCTACCCATTTCTAAACCTAAACAAACCTCAATTCACACCTTAGTCCGTAACACCTCTCATGAGGACCAGTCGTTGGTTCCCACAAGTATCTGTAAGTCCCCAAAATGTAGCATGTTCCTGGGAAATCATCCACACAGAGTAACAAAAACATGACCACACACACACACATAAAACAGATTCAGATTTGAGGCTGTAATCGTAATGAATAACGTTAAAAATGTAAAGGGTGGAAATGCATTTGCACGGTATGAATACAAATAATTATACTGAATAGCACAAAAAGGTTTTTATTGCCATGCTCCATCAAACCTTAATCCGGGCATAATGTCATATTTTAAATTGTTGTACTCAGCCACAGCTCAAACTGTACGACAAAACTGCAGGGTTTAAAAATTCAAAGCTCGCAATGCATGTTCTTACGCTGTACGGCCCGATACTCTGATGCAATCTAAATGCTCACGCTGCACATCCAAAAACCACACGTCGGACTCAGCTCCAAGAGATGGCGTCAATCTGGTAGAAGAAGAACTCCCTCGTTTGCACATGCACAGTGCTCCATGTTCTGGAAAATCGGCTCGTAGACGCACGTAGCTCTGCTTCAACAGCAGGATTTACCCATGAACCCCTCATAAGGGCCGACTGAATTTCAACATGTTTGATCTTCTCACGACCTCACGATTCCTGATTGGGATATGGTGGTGAAAGGCTGATCGCCCCTCATTACCCCCAGTGTACTACACAAGGCAGGACGCAACATGAGGCTGAAACTCGGTCCGATCGAAAAAATTCTCACAGAACTGGAGCCCAAAAGAGGGTAAAAAATTGTACAGTGTATGCCCGGCTTTAGTCCTGCTGTGCCACAAAGCCACTCAATCTTATAATCAGACTACAAAATCAAACAAAACATTGCATCACATTTTCATCTGTTTATGTGAAACACCCAACTAAACACTGCAGACCATGACCGGTATGGTTTTAGTTTTCTAAATACATGATTAAAAAAACTCACCAGAGACGTGCAGAACTTCCCTGAATTATATTAAGACAGGCAGCCATTTTTTTTTTTACCTCCAAAGCAAAAAAACATGCAATAGTTTTAAGAAGACATGCAGGATCATGTGGGAGAGATGTGTTTAAACTAACCACATCAAAGAGTATACAGTTCTAACAAAGAGAGAATCCATTGTCGTTACTCACCGAGGCCTGGTGGGTTCTCAGGACACGGTGGTAGCGGTTTGGGAGAAGGTGTATGATTGTTCTCAGGCTGCGAGCTCGGTACCAGCTGTTCACCTGCGGCCAGGTAGGGGGCTGAAGTCGCATTGGGTCTTGAGAGGTTGTAGTAGTAAAAATGATGCCCGCTGGCTGCTCCACTGCTGTTATTCCTGGACCCATTTCTGCCATTATTAAAGCGGCTGAAGATGTCAAACCGCTGCGAGTAGACGTCAAAGTACAGGATCATCATGATGAGGAAGTGGAGCAGGCAGAGCAGCAGGACGCCTTTGCAGATGCGCTCCAGAGTCCGGCCCAGCATCAACCGTGACATGGCAGAAGGAGTTGGCCGTCTTGTGACGGCCAGCCACAGCAACGCTGGCGTAGCTACGGGAATACACTCATCCTGTGGTTTCTGTGCGTGATAACAGCTGCTGTTAGATCTCGTATGGGTTCATGTGGACTGTTGGTACTCTGACTACAGTATGAGTCATGGGGTCACCAATGAAGAGAGGAAGACCACTTCTTCAGCTTCATCCACAATGTTTAAACTCTTCAAGACTGGCTTGATTGTGGTTAGCCTTCAGGTGTTGTTTTTGCACCACAAAGGAGCAAAATACTTTGAAAGGCATCTAGTGCAGAAGCTCTACTCCTATCAGTTCCACCATTTTTACCATTTCCACTTATCCAGACATGTAGATGTGTCAAGTGGCAGCTGAAGCTTTGGGATACTCCATTTTTAACACAGCCCAATTAGTCAAAAATGTGTTTTTTTGCATTGAAGTTCTCCGAAAAAACATTTAACGGATTGGTCACACAAATATTCATCTGTACAGAGGATCTGCAGGGAAGTCCATTAGAAAGTCTTTTTTTCTCATTGCACCACGAAGGTAGTCACAGACCTGAAGAAGAAAAGAAAGACAGTTGAGTAAGACTTTTGTAACCCTTACTAAGAAAAAGTCACCACTTTTTTCACTCAAAATTGCATATCAATAAATACCTTTTTATACAGTAGCAAAACAGAATAACATAAATCAATTCAACATAGAGATTTCAAAAAATTGTTTTATTCATTAAGGATAAAAAAACTACCCAAAACTGTTTCCTCGTGAAATAAAAATTAACCAGATTCAAGTTCATTGTTGACATCCAGAGCTGATTAAAGCCCAACCTGTAGAATCAAGAATTCACTATAATGGAACCTGTCTGACATTCAATGAGATAAAAGATCTCTAAAACTATCAAATCATGTCCTAATATAAAAAGAAATGCAGGACAAAAAAAAAAAAAACTGAAATTGATCTGTCAGGAAGCACCTAGAAAGTTATCCATAAGAAATGTGTATATTTGTAACCTATAGTAAGAGTCTTTTATATCCTAAAGGAGAATTTACATTAATTGGTTCATTACTCTTTACTTTTAGAGAAGTTGGATTAGCAGGAAGACAGCGATACACTTCATAAATTGGAATGTAATTAAGTCATTTTGTTCTTATAATAAGATAATATTTTCTTGAATTGTGGAGGTAAGTGGGGCACTTACCAATGGAACAAGACAATTTACATTTAAAATAAGAAGAAACAATTGCATTGTCTCATTTCAAGTGCATACTATCTAGTTATCTTATTGTAATGCTGCGTTCACACCGGGGGCAGCTGGCGCGACAGAAGCAGCGAGTTTACATGCAAAGTCAATGGTTGACGCGCGTCAAGGCGCAGCAAAAGGTCCCGCGGCGCGTTTCGAGCAGCAAGCGCAGCGCGTCTGAGCAGCTGAAGCAGCGCGTCGGGCGCGTTTTGGCATCTGACGCGCGTGACGCGCCGCAAACGCGTTGCTGCTCGAGATGGAAAAATTGAATTTTTGCTGCTCGACGCGCCGCGTCAACCAATCAGAGAAGCTGATCTGGGAGCTGGCTGGGAGAGAGACACAGCGCTGATGACACAGACTGCTCTGATCACTTCTCTTAAACAGTTTATTAAAGCATAATTAATTTAAAATATATACATCTGCCGGCAGAATATGTTCGCTTTTATTATTCTGGTGCCTGCAGATCGGATTATTTAGATGAAAAACACCTACCAGCCACCGCGGTAAACCGCGAGGAGGCGACCCGACCAGAGGCTGCTGATTAATGGATTCCTTCTGTCGGCGCACCGCCGGTATGTGGGGGTCTGAGCGGCTCCGACAGAAATAACAGTGCGAGGCAGGATTGTAATCTGGATGAACTGACTCCACTGATGAAGTTTTCAGGTGTATTTTCTCACTTAAAAACATATTAAAACTACTTTATTCCCACTGATCACAGCAAATATAGCTGCAAGGCAGAGAAAGGATAGTGAAGCTCCGCCCAACGCGCGTCAGAGCCACTTTTGGACCGCGCAGCGAGAGCAGCAAAGCTGCTTCAGACGCGCGTCAGAATTCACTGGTACAAGCAGCAAAAATGAAGCAGCAGACGCGATTTTGCTGCTTTTGCTGCCCCCGGTGTGAACGCAGCATAAGAGTAAATATACTCACTGCATTGGCAAATCATCTTATTTACCGCCTCTAATTAAGTGTAAATACACTTAATTTAAGAATATATTACTTATTGGTAGATCGTTTTTGCAGTACAGTACAGTTGCTCAAAATCTACACTAATGTTTTGGAATCACTAGTCAAAGTCTGGACACACTGATGCATGACCTTAAACAGACTGGTCATGCTGGAGGCCTCTAATATGGTTGAATTAAACCATTTGTGCACAGATGAGTGAGCAACAGTTCATCAACAACAACATCCAGATTTATTGCAAGTTATCACAAAAATCTGATGGCAGTTGCTTCCATTATTAGTTGCACAAGTTAGATGTACAAGGTTATTCTTTTTTGGAGTTATGTTGGTTTTAAATGGCCAATATTTGCTTTTTGGATTTATTGTGGTGTATTTGATTTAATATTTATCATGTGAAAATAAGCAAAAACGTGTGATGGTAAATACATTTCTTATAAGGTCCTTCAATTTATTTGTCAAAATATTCCTTTCTGAAAGCAGTTAAATATTTTCTTATTATGCTTACTGACAAAACTGCAGGTTGAATGCCATTAATTATGGAGGCATGTTTTGACTCAGACACTTCTTGTATTATTAGCTGCATAAAATCCAACCATACATCATCGATCTTTCACTGGCACTTAGAAAGCAGTGACCTTGTTCTTTTCGTCAATGTCAGGTTAAATAGCAAGAAAAATATAGAAGAAAAGGAATAAGTACACATGTGAATTTCAAGGAATATAAAGGAAGGAGAAAAAAAAAAACTCCACAATCGATAACAAGCCAAACCAACCTAGTGCCTTGACTGGGGCAGTTCAGCCAAATTGACATACCAAATCAAATTTCCAGTCAAGTGGTTTAAAAGGCATTTATGATATGAGGAGACTGCAAGTGGGAATACACAAAGCAATGAACATACAAGGAAAGGAGAGAAGGGATGTGGGCGGTGGGGAGAGTCACTTAGTTTATCCCCAGGAGCGAATTACTGAAGGTTTATAGCTTTTCCAATAAATGAGAGGAAAAAATGAGAAAGATAAATAGCCTGAATGATATCAGAAGCTCTGATAAAAACCACAAGATCACACTATTTTCTATGCTAATAGCAGATATCTAAAGAATATTGGGTCTGATGTTCTGCAGAGGGGAACATCATACACATTCTCTGAAAAAAGCCTGAAATCATACACTATCCAAAATCTATGCAGGCTCACTTTATCGCTACTGCTTTATGTTTAGCAAAACAAGAGCAGTCCTCCACATTCTACTGAGATACTACAATCTAAACTTTAAGCAACATACATGGTCTATAGCACAACGCTACAAAATGTCTATGCAAACTTCATAGTTACTAAATGTGGTGATTCCCACTGCCAACACATGGCTTCTACTTGACAATTGTATCTACTGAATAAAAGAATAAACTTTAAATACAAGAAAGTGAAGACCATCAATTTTTTTTTACTTGGAAAAAGTGATTATACACACAGTGTAGAAATGTGTCTATACCATTATACCATTTCAACCATAGGTTATAAACCAACAGCTCTGGGTTAGGGGTAAAGTTGATCTGCTGTAAGGCTTCTGACCATCTCATCTGCAGGCTCCATTTTTTTTTTTTAAGGTTGACCTGTTTTTAGCCATCTAACCAAAACATCCTCCTGCTGTTCCCATATTTTAATAGGGGGATGCATGTTCAGGGCGATGTGCAACATTAGCTGTCTGCCTCTCACACTTTTTCACATGTTGACCAAAAGGTTTTCGTTCTGGACTAACCTGATAAGTGCATGTTCTTCCTCATTACTTTTGGCTCCACATTTGTGGCAAACCGTAAACATTTTTCTTCTTCTTCATTTTAAAATAATAAAGAATGTTGGATTGAACAGCGTTCTGTTCGACAGCTAAGGACATTGCGTAGAGCTCACCTGCTTTAAACTTCATCACAACTTAGTTCCTGTATAGAACGGCTTTTTTCATAATGAGATTAAATAAAACAAACTTGGATTCTTTTTATTGGTTGAGGGACTTTTGATTTTATTCGATGGCACTTGACTATTATTTAAGGACATGAAATCCTTTTTGTCAATTCAGGTCCCACACACAATTTATGCACCAGATTATGTTGATCTGTTCCATAAAATCCCATTAAAGTACACTAAATTTCATAGTTGTTTTTGACAAAAGGTGAAAAGATTCATTCACTATTACTGAATGAATCTTGGTTTTGTTTGAGTGATTTGTGTTGAACGTAAATAAGAATGAGTGAGTTGCACAACATCTCCATTGACCTATGGACCTATGGAGCAATATACATTTTACAATCTTACTTCACGTTTCCAGTAGATTTTATTAGAGTACAAATTAATATGACAAAACTTTAGAAATGTCCCAATACAACTTTGGATTTCTGAAACGATACTGAGTTATTACAGCTTTGAGATTTGAACAATATCAATATATTAATATTAATCATACATGGCTTTTTTTTTTAACCCTATTTTGTACTTAAAATTTTTAGAGAAGGCTTGATCAATTGATATTACTAAACAGAGAACAGTCAATAACAATAGATATGAGAACAACTGACCCATGTTACAGAATGACCCATGTTATATTACCCAATGGGTCATAGAAGCTTTAAACAGAAGCAGAATGTTTCTATCATTGTGCCAATATTGAAGATTTGAAAAAATCTGTAGGCTGATATAATCCGATAGTTTTTTGGCTAATATTGGACTGATATCCGATATTAATTTTGTAGCAGAAAACCCCTGGGCCTGTACTTATATAGCATTTTTCAAGTCAGGGGACTTGACAACACATCAAGCGATACACCCACTGATGATGGCAAACTACATTGTAGCCACAGTGGCCGTACACAGACACAACAGAGCCATCTGACCATCATCAGTAGGCATAGCAGGGGAAGTGTCTTTCCCAAGGACACAACTGCAATGAAAGGAGTTGGGCTTCAAACCAACGACCCTCAAGTTAAGGACAAACTCCTGCATCCTACAGCACTATTCCCATGTCACGTGTTTTATTGTCATGTGTTTGTCACATCGCCTTACCCAACACCAGTCTGAAAGAAAGAAATGCTTTAACCTTTTTTGTCTTTCAATGAAAAATCTCAGAGGAGCATAGTTTCCTCTGCAGCACAGGTACTGAATTGCAAAGCTCAGCAGGGAAACAGAAAAAAAATCAGACAGAATTGAGGTCCTGTTTTGTTCAGTTGAACAGGAAGTCTCAAGGATCAGTGAAGACAGAATACAGATCAGCTCTTCCTTTCATATGGGGAACAAAAAAAAACAAAACATGAGCTTAAAATCAAATTTTCTCCCAACATCTTCATTTCCTTATTTAGCAACCAAGTTGAAAGATGTATTTCTATTATTTTTTTGGTTTTTCAAATGTCATCTGATTCAAAATGCAATTCTCTTTAGGGTTTCTATCTGTGTATCTCTAAAGCAAAGGTCTGAAAATATCAAGAAGAGCAGAGCTCAGTCCTCACATACCTTAATATGTTCAAGTAAAATCAAAACAAGATGAGGAATGAATCTTTAAAGGCTGCGTAAAGTAGGGAGGGATGGAAACTTTGCGCCACTCAGTGAGAAATAGACCCTTTATGTAAGCAGTTTATTCAAGGATGCCTGTAACTCCCTTTTTAACAACAGCAATAAATTTCATAACAGAAGTCCATTATATCATGTCTGCCAAGGATCCCACAGAGAAATACTGCAATAATAACTGCCAGTTTCTGTTTAAACTAAGTAGCAGTGCTGCTTCACCTTCATCATCACTATAGAAACAATAGGCTTATAAGAGTGGTGAGAAATAATGAGAGAAGTATGCTGCAAATGATAGTCTATTAAACTAGGTAAAATTACTAAAAGCAAACAGTAATATAAGGCTTATATCCCATTTTAATAGATTAATAATCGTCATAGAATGCTTCTAACTTCCTATAAAGCTTGAAATGTAAATGCAGTTATTTTTAGCACTTATTATTGTTTATTTATTATTATTTATTTCTGATTCAAAGGGAATAGAGCTGTGCGATATAGGTGAATAATCTATCACAATATAAGCCTCTCATGTCAGTTGAATTTGATAGTTTCGATTAGATCGATAGTAGATCGATTATTGTACGTCCCAAAGCTCCGGTGTGCTCTAACTGCTCACACTACGTCCAAAAACCACACATCGGACTCTGCGCCGAGAGATGGCATTGGTAAGACTCGTCATTCTGGAAGAAGAAGAACTCCCTTGTTTGCACATGTGCAATGCTCAAGGTTCTGATAAATCTGATCATAGACGCTCATAACTCCAAAGCTCTGCTTCAACAGCAGGATTTTTCTACGAACACCTCGCGAGGGCTGGCTGAATTTTAAACATGTTTCATTTTTTTTCCCGACCTTATGATTCCTGATAAGGAAGTGGTCGTGAGAGGCTAATCGCCCTCCCTTGTATACTACACGAAATTTTCGTACAGCTGGATTATCAGCCGGAAAAGGGCAAAAAATCGTAGAGTGTATGCCCGGCTTTGACACTAGGACTCCTACTAGAACTCCCACTGGCCGTCAATTTGACAGGTGATATTTTCCCCAATGGAACGCATGGAATTAAAATTTTATTTACAGAAATTGATGGATTACCCCTAAACATTTCCCGCACACCATCTTTTCATATCTATGACAAACATCATATGAGCGGGTTTTTTTGTGCAGCGCTGAAGTAACTGGTGCTTATTTCTTTGACTCGCCAAAGCTGCTCTTCTGCGGTGGAGGGGTTGGTAACCTCTGGAGCACATGTGGTTGGCATGCAACTAGAAAATAAAATGTCTGTGTGAGATGGTGAGGTTCAAACAGCTCCTGAATATAGCTGCTATGTCCATAAGATCAACAAATACAGCCATAAATACCTTGGTGTTGGAGCTTTTACAGAATACTTTCTAATCATCTGATCTAACACAGCCACGCCAACCTGTGTGTTATTATAGTAGAACACGGGCTCTGGTTTGGATTTTGGGCCGCTGAGTGTACTGGCTAAGGTGTGGGCAGTGCTATCAAAACCTTGAACAAAAGTTTCACTATGTCTAATGGGTTACTGCGTTTTACCGGGGATGGGCGATATCCTCGCACTCGCTGTCAGAATCTGAGCCGCTTCCCACCCAGTCACCCTCATCGGTCTCTCCCTCTCTGCCGGAATTGCTATTATGCAATTAATAGAGCTGTCAAAATGACGGCTGTGGGAGATCGAGGTAAAATTAACAATATTAATTTTTTTATGTTTTTTTTTACTAAAAAAACTAAGTGAAAATGAAGTAAAAAAAAGAAACAGGCCAAGTCAGTTAACATGACCAACATATGATTAATGTAAATAAAGTTTTTCCCTTTAAAATCTCAGAACCGTCAAAATAACGGCCTTGGTAGTTCTAGTGTTAAGAAGAAGGGGAAGAGAAGCTTTATTGTAAATGGTTACCCTATTGTATTTATGGCTATGTTCACACTGCAGGCCTTGATGCTTAATTGAACTGCAGTCATACAACGCAAGTGTCCCACATGCACAGTAGAGGACGCAATGACGTCACAGGTCAGCATGCTCTGTGTTTACGGAAGTAAACATGGGTGGTGGTGCTGGAGCACATCTAGCGATCTTTTCCAACCATAAAAACACAATCTTTTAAATATGGTTTAACATAAATACTGCTCTCTACATCATCATCTGCCATGGTTGTTGTTTTTCTTGCTGGTTCTGCGTAGCAAGATGCAGAATAGTGACCTTTGTCGGGTATTAATGACCTGCAGGTAGAATGAATGCGACCTGGCCGTTCAGACACAGGTCGCATTTGAAAAGATCAGATTCGTATCGGATTCAGGACCACAAAGCCAAGTGGCCTGGGTCGGATTTGAAAAAAATCGGATCTGTGTTGTTCCGACTGGAATGAAAAGATCAGATCCAGGTCGCATATGGGCAAAAAAATTGGATTTGGGTCACTTCAGGTTGCAGTTTGAATGTAGCCTAAATGTCACCTTTAAAAAACATGTCAGCCCTACTACTAACCTTACTTGTTTGGCAGTGATTGTTTCCTCTGCCTTCGTCCCCCAGAATGCCGTTTGGTTCTGGTTTTCATTGGTATTATTGAACATTTCACTGAACATGTTTTCTATTGATATTGATTAATTTCACAGCCCTAAATGGGACTATCACTAATGTGGTCTTAAAGGTTAAGGTTGTTCTAGTCAAACCAGTAAAAACATAGTTTAATCAAGTGCTGTATACCAAGCATAGTCTATTATAGTGACCCGAATTAAGTCAATGCTGGAGCTTCTTCTTTAAATGAATAAACAGGATTATTTTTTACATCAGTAAAGGTGCCATGCAGAAGCTTTACCAGGTTGCAGTGACAACAGCACATTCTGAGGTGAATTCTGCTGCTAAGTAAAGGAGAAGTTTTTATTAAATCAGAGGAACCACAGATATATAATTAGCTGTTTAAAAAGGCTTTCAAAGAAATACTGGATCTGGGAAGGATAGATAAGAGGCACCTCTTCAATTTGCATCACTCATAACGCTTCATTAGATCACATTTGGAAAAAAATGACAAAACTATACTTCAGTGTCAGGTAATGTGTTTTTAGATAATTCTGTGAGAAAACTCATTTTTTCAAATTAGGTAATTGAGATGCAGGGTTTCAGAATCCAGCTGCTAAACTCCTGTAATGTTGGCAGACTGGGAAAGACTTCTTAGAGACGCTGTGCTCCATCAACGCTATCAAGTTCCATCACATAAATGTAAAAGACTACTTACTTTCAAAAATTCCATCTCTATGTCAAAGAGCAAATGTAAACAATTTGCAAACTAAGGCACAGAGACTCTCTCCAACATCTGTATCTTACATTTTTTATGTGGTCAGCAGATGGATGCCCAGATTAGTGATTTGTGATGCTACATAATTCATCACATGGGACCAAGCATATGCTGCAGGGAGCAATGGTCTGTAACAAGGGGCTTTTTACAAGAAGGGTCAACAAAACTTCGGGCCTCCCATCATCAGTTACATAGAATAAAACCTGTCACAAACAGAGCTTTAAAAGTAGAAAAAATATTCTATCCCTGTCTGTGGTTGTTAGAATCATAGAGGTTTATGGTATTCAATGTTTAGCCAATTTCACTCCTTTAGACTTAGACCAACTTTATTGTCATTTTGTACACACAGGGTGTATACAAAACGAAATATAGTTCAGTACAGCTCTCAAGACATTTCAGTTTCTTAAAGTGCAGCAGTTTTAACATGTAAACGTGGTGATCAGATGTAAACATAAGACTGAGATATGATTTACAGTTTTCAAACATTTTTTTTTCTTTTTTGTATTCAACATTTCACACTCTAATAGCAGTGGGGAATAAGTTGTTTTGGAATCTGCTGGACCTGCATCGAATGCTGCGAAGCCTCTTCCCATAGGGCAGTAGGGAGAACAGTCCATGGTGGGGGTGTGAGGTGTCCCTGATGATGTTACAGGCTTGAGACAGCGCTGGGATGAAATGTCTTTTATTGAGGGAAGAGGAGCCTCGATGATCTTCTCTGCTGTTCTCACCACTCTCCTCACCTTCTTCCAGTCTGAAGCACTGCAGCCTCCACACCATACAGTGAGACAGCTGGTCTGAACGCTCTCTATGGTGCTTCTGTAGAAGCTCGGGAGGATGGGTCCTCCGCAGCAAGTACATGTGGTTTTTTAATCTTTTGATCAGTGAGGTGGTGTTCACAGTCCAGGTGAGGTTGTCTGTGATGGGCTATCCCAGGAATTTGGTGCAGCTCACCACCTCTACTGCTGAGCTGTTGATGACCAGTGGAGCGTTGTTACGTAGGCCGGTTCTTCCCAAGGTCAATGAGGAACTTCTTAATTTTCTCCACATTCAGGATCAGGTTGTTATCTTTGCACCAGCTGCTCCGCCTCCTCTCTGTAGTCCTGGTCGTTGTCGTCTTTGATGAGGCCCACCACTGTGGTGTCATCTTCGAACTTCACAAAGTGATTGGTGGTGAACCTGGGGACGCAGTCGTGTGTCATCAGGGTGAACAGCAGGGGGCTCAGGACGCAGCCCTGAGGGAAGCCTGTGCTTAGACTGGTGACATCAGAGGTGTGTGTCCGACCTGGACTGACTGAGGTCTGTCTGTGACACAGACTTCCATAATCAAGACAATTTCAAGTCTGGCAAATTTTAAATGATTCCTGTTGGTCACAAGGAGTGGCTGTTCGGGATGGAGATTACCCTCAGTGAATCTCAGAGGGCAAAGATAAGGGATCTCTTAGTGCAGATAACATTAATTCCCTCCTCCATTACCTTTTCTAATTTAGTTAAAAAATTAGAATTTTAGAAATATATCCTTATAGTAAATCTATATTGTTTTCACCTTTGATAGACGAACTCTATCTTTTGCTAGAATTTTAAAGAGACATGTTTATTTTCCAGCAAAAGCGTTCAAACCATTAATTTCTCCAAATGTTGTTTTAATGTATTTTATTAATGTATTATTTTTTTTAAATGTGATAGACCACCATTAAAATTACATTATGGTAGTTTTGTAAAGACCTTACAAGACTTAAAAAGAAAATTAGAGAGCAAATGGCATAATGAAGACGAAGGAACAAAGCAGAAGATGAAGCTGCAGAATATTTCAAAGCAGGTTTTGGTTTTAATAATATTCTCAGCTTTGAACATCTCACAGAGCACTTATTCATCCACCAAACAGAAAAGGCAAACCCCATTTGTCTAGCCGAACTGACCAGACAAGGAGTAAATCAGGCAGAGAAAGGAGCCGAGAACAAAACAGTTACTCTGGAGGAGCTCCAGAGATCCATGGCTCATGCATAAGTTCTGCTGGGCTTAAATTTAAGGCTTTATTTGTGGTTGAAGACAAACACCACCTATAATCTTGAACCCACTATCTTCACTAGAGATTCAACGATCTGATACTAGGATATACCGACTCTGATATTGACTAGTTACCTGGATTGGATATCGCAATCCTGTGAACTTTACATTAAACTGTTATTTCTTTCTTTTTGCTGCTGATTTTTCAATGCAGTAGCAGCGGTGTAAAAATCCCCTTCAGGCTGAAATGGCCTATGGTTTCCATGGTATGGCTATTTTATCGGTATTGGATTGGACCGAAAATAAATGAATCTGCGCATGTCTAATCTTCTGCCTTTTTCTTAAGCATGGGAAGGGAAGCCGTTTGGGATAGTTTGTAAGTTAAGTTTAGCTAAATGCAGGATTTCCCTGAAGGTATTTCCTGGAGAAATACCTTCACAAGCTTGAAAAGACTCAAAACAGAGTTCTGTGATTGCCGTAATTGAACTATGACCCCAAATATGCCATCAGAGATTTATTTTCACGCATGATAAAATAGCAAAAATTAAAAGCTAGAAGCAGGTACTGAATGAAAATGTACACTGTGTATCATTATCCTTCCACTTCGAAATGTGCTTCCTTATATTTATTGATAAGATTAAGTTCTACTGTTGTAAGAATTTGCCCAGCCTCCTACCTTTCATTAAAACTAAAACAACACACTGGTCATAAAAAGGCTTTACCTTAACTCTTTCTGTTTCTATGTCTGTTTTGGATGATACAGCATTGAACTGATTGCATAAAGCAAAACTAAACACATTCATCCCTACTCTATTCACATGTGTTAAAATCACATTCTTTTGGTGCTACAACTCTTATTTGTTTTATCAGTCATTCTCACACCTTTGATTGCCTCTAGCTTGTTTTTTAACAGGTGAGCCTCAACCAGATAACACAAGACTTTATAGTTGCCACAGCAACACACCAACCAACACACAATTACATTCACAGTTGGATAGTGCTGCAAGGAAAAACAAACACTCCAGCAACAATGTATGTCATTGTTTCGGAGCAGTATAGATTGATGGACATTTACCCTGTGTCACAATGTTAAAGCATGTTGAGGACCAGAGAAGATAGGGAAGATGAAAAATGTGAGTTAACTGTAAACTAGACAGATGCAAACCTGTAGAGCAGATGGAGTCACTACTCGCAAATTATACAGTATCCTGAGTCCCACACCTGTCACTACATTAGCATTAAAAAGGCTAAAGAATATTACCTCGATAGTTGGCTTGATTTGCCTTTAAGTGAAATTATCATTAATAATTTCTAACGATGTTTGAGGCACATTTGCCATTTATGATGAATTCACTTCACAACTAAAGAACTGGCTCATAACACATTACATCTATCAATGTTCTGTATAGTAAGTACCAGGGGCGGACTTACCATTAGGTAAAACTACGCAGTAGGGCCCTAAGTTCCTGGGGGCAACACAAAACTCTGTTTACATTTATGGTTAATACAGCTTTTACTTATTATGCATATTAATTATGTTTTTTTTTTTATTCTTTTGTTAAAATGGCATCAGAATGTTTATAATATTATGTGTGTCTCGGGGCCCCCCTTTAGTGTCCACTGCATTGGATCATCCATTTGCTGCACATGTGCCCAAAAAGGTCCAGACAGCAGCAAACCATTTGAAAACAAATAGCACACAGATCCGTGTCACCAACTTAACTCATTTCTTGGCTATATTTAGTGACTTTTCAGACCCCTCTAGCGCTTTTTATTGCAAAAACCGACTGGTAACACACCTAGCAACTCTTATCTGCTACTGGAGACTTTGGTGACAACATATAAAAGGATCAAACTCTTCTCTCCAGAGCATGTATATTGGTAACCCCACCTCCTGCTGTCATGATTCATGCAGGGCAGGTTGCCTGCACGCTGCGCTGTAAGCACAGATAGAGAACCTTTAAAGTTTGAATTCATATTGCAAATGTAATGCACAGGTTTAAAGCTCTTGTTAATCTCGCTCAAGGTTACAAAATAATTTATAAAACCATTTTTATAAAAATGAACTGGTGCTTTTTTAAATTCCTCCCTCTTTCTGCTCCTCCTGTCTCTGCACCCATTTCTGCTTGTTACTGAGGTTTTTTTCATTGGTTGGCAAAAAACTAATGGAAATTACTGACAATAACTGGCATGCAGTGTGTAGCTAAATGGCTGAATTATATGTATTTTATTTACTTGCTTCTTTCTATAAAGGCTAATACTCTTAAAATTCCCACAAGTTTTCCCTTCCAGCTATCTTTCTGCACTTCTTTGACAGACCCCACCAAAAAAATTAATAAAATCGCAGGGATTCTGAATCTCCTACAGCTGGATAATATGAAATATGCACATTGGGTAATGACGTCATCTAGTGCCTTACAGCGCCTTTTAGGACAGCCAATAGCAGCCTTTCTTGCTGGGGAGTTGGCCACACTGGTGAAGAGATGAGAGGAGCAGAGAAGAGAAGCTATTGAAGAAAAATATAAAATTTTGACAAAAAAGTAGACAATGAAGTAGCAGGATTTACCCTTTGTTTCAGTTGGTCATGAGACAAGGGATTTATTTATTTCTATTTCTCAAGAGTGCGTATGTTGGAAATTTGTTAATGAACCACCGCTGGGAAGAAGAGGGAGTAACAGGGCTGGCCGAAGTTTGACCTCTTTAATCGGATCAACTGTGAGATAGGTGCCACTAACTCAGTGGCAAGCTTGAATATCCAGCTTCTAACTAACTTCCCCGCTGCAGTTCATGATAGATTTCTGAAGCAGTCTTAGAGTTCACAAAGTTCTTGTTCTCTGCACATCCCATGCTGCTGAGTTCTTTCCATATTGTGGCATTTTAAAAACGTTGTCAAGAAGAGCCAGCACCATTTCAGCCATGTAAAGTTCTGCAGGCAATTGTTAGGGCATTGCAGTCACAGAAGTAGGGGGACATTTCATAATTCAGATATAAAAAAAATATAATTTTGACTAGTCCAAATTAACTGAAATATCTGGATTATAATTCTGGATGGGTGACACTTAAAATGACATATCAGTTGACGTCATTTGAGAAATCTCAAAAAGCATTTTTACTCTCAAAAATGTGATTAAAGATATCTTGAAATCTTATTTTTCACTAGACATAATATAAAAATATAAAACATCATTAAGGGCAGTCAAAATTTAGTAAATGTTTGTCTATTCTATTTAAATTTATGTAACTCTATAATGGCTCTGTATTATGAGTTGTCTTCTCAAGCTAGAGGGCCCCACGCCTGTCTTTGCATAGGGCCCCAAATTTCCTAAATCTTACCACCTATGTTCCATCATGAACAAGTAAGTTTTAATTACTTTTTATAACTTTTGTGAAATTTGCATGTAGTTTCCTTATGTATCTAATGCTTATAGACAAGTATGTGGTGTGGTTTGTAATTTCAACCTTGATTGTATAACTTGTTGGTTTCAGAGTCAAATTGTGCTTTGATGAAAAATGGCCTTTTGTCTAATGGCACATTTACATATTTCTACACATTGTCGCTACCAAATAAATAAATCCCATGAGCCTCTCCTCTCCCAGCATCAGCAGAGGGAGATGGCTCTTTCTCTTTGCTTACACATATATGCATATATCTATTTTTCCAAGGTCTCCAACTGAAATGATGCATGTAAAAACTTTTTATTCTCCCACCCATAGACTTAATAACACCTACTACCTTTAGCCCAGTTGTATCATTTCGTGCTGTATATTCGAACTTCTATGTTTTAATTTTGCAAGAATATCCTAACAGTTGCAGCTTCAAACTTTTATTGGTCTTCTCAAACTCTTAAACTAAACAAGCAACTAAGTCGTGACTTTCTAACTCTTAAGCAGATGTTCCCAGTTGAGCCCTCAGGCTCCAAGCCTTGTTTAGTCTGCTTTATGTTCATTTCTCAACCAACAGATGAGGAAAACAGCAGATGTACAACTCCCATCTTTACTACTTAAAGAGATGTAGAAAAACGCTTTTTCAATCTACAATAAAACACATTTTATATGGCTACTGTCAGCATAATATAATATGTATTTTCTTGAACCCTTTATCATGTTTGTTATTTAAGGTAATGTACATGCAAATCCTATTATGTGGAGTTAGATGAGAAAGCATGGTGTGTTTCCTTTTATAACATTTGCATTAGATTAGGGGCAAGAATTTGACTTGGATATTCTTAAACATTGTTTGCTGGAATGAGCTGTGTGCTTAGGACTTCTGGCTTGCAGCTCGACCCCCTTTCTCTTTGGAGTCATTTTGTGGACAAATGCCCAGACCTCCTTTAGAATATGTTGAAAAGATTCATAATTTAATCTTCTAAAGGCAGTTTACAGAGACAGAGTTTTTCTAATAGAAAAGATTTTGGAACATTAAGTTGACCCAATATTTTGTTATAGATACCTTTTGTTGCAGTTTAACCTATAAAGCACCAATAGATACTTGCTGAATGGCTATCTTTTTAAGGTGTAATTTAAATTGGAAACTTCAGAGTATGAGTTTTAGAAACCCAACGATCCGGACCTATGTCGTGAAGGACATTGGTAACAGATGGGCTGTCTTTTTGCCAACTGGCTTCAATTAAGGGTTTAGAAGAAGTTTCATTTAAGAACCTCAATGGTAGTTGAGCACATAAATAGGTAAATCTGGTTGGGACTGAGCATGAAATTGCTACATGAAGCGCTCCCCCAAATGGGCCCACAACTTCAGAAGGATGTTGAGGTTGGGTTGTAAAATAAAAATGGAGCTGTTTTTTGCTGATTCCCAGTGTCATAATATAGATGCAGTAGTTTTGACACAATATAGTATATTATATTCCACCAATTCAAAGCAGCTGTCATCTCAAGATGTGTTACAACAATTTAGATCAAATTGCTAAAGGCAGTCGTGCATGCTTTTTTAATCAGGGAAGAAGACTCCTTGTTCCTCAAATGCAAAACATAGGTACAATATGATATTATAAGATACAATATTTAGGAATATTTATTGCCATTGTATACTAACAAAAAGAAATTGAAATGCATTTCTCCTCTCAGTTGTCCTCAGTATTAAATATTTCCATCCATACATCCGTTTTCTTTCACGCTTATCCCTGTTGGGGTCGCGAGGGGTGCTGGTGCCTATCTCCAGCTGTCAATGGGAGAGAGAGGGGTACACCCTGGACAGGTCGCCAGTCTATTGTAAGGCAACACAGAGGCAAACGGGACAAACAACCATTCAAATAGAATTGGAGAATTTAGAGAATCCAATTAGACCAACAGTCATGTCTTTGGACTGTGAGAGTAAGCCGGAGTAACCAGAGAGAACCCACGCATACACAGGGAGAACATGCAAACTACATGCAGAAAGACCCCAGGCAGGGAATCAAACACGGAACCTTCTTGCTGCAAGGTAGCAGTGCTACCCACTGTTACGGGATGCACTTCTCCACTGTGCATCCCGTAATTAATATACAAAACAGTAAAGATAACAAACAGGCCATGCACAGTGTCACACGTATAAATTGCACATGACCTCATTCCTCAATTGTAAAATCAAAATAATAATTATTATAGTTCTTAATGCTAATCAAAGCTAGCCTGGGTACTGGGCTCAGCAGCTGGCAATGTAAAGCGTGATTACATTTAATACTATCTTGTGCAAAATAATTGTGCAAAAATAGAATTATGTGGATATGTTGTTGCTGCAATTACAGCCTGTTTCTGTTTTCTCCAACACCCTTTCTCTGAATGTTTTATTTCCTTATATCTTGACTCGAACTCGAAGCAGACATCCTAAAAAGTAAATAAGTCTGAGAGCTAAGAAGAAATCTTCAACTGGAAGAAGATCAGAGCCTCAAGAACACCCTCTGTCTCTTCTCCTCCTCCTTTCACTGTGTCTCTTGAGCTCTGGGCCAATTGCGTTTTTAACTTACAAGCCAGCCCTCCCGGTCCTATGAAAAATGCATTAGCCATGCTACACTTGATACTGTAGAGCCTCTGAGCTCTCTCATGCCGCCAGTACATCTTGCTGTAGGCAAGTTCATCTCCCACAAAACCAACTGGGGCACAGTGGGACGGACAGAAGCTATCTTTGGCTTGGCACTATCCCCCTATGCATTCTGAGTTGACTGTAATAAGAAAATTAGCTTGAATTTCACTAAAGGTACATTCAAAGAGATGTATAAAAAGGAGCTTTTTTTGTATAATTTATCTTTTATTAGAATGTTCTACTTTAAGTCAAACACAATGCCATTGATCTATAGCCACAGTAAAATATGAAACAAACATGACCTATTTTTGCTTCTGTTCTAAGTTCCAACTTTTTAAAAAATATCTTAAACGTGCTTACTAACTTGTAAATTGTGATATAAAAAAATGAAACTGTTATGTAGATGTGAGTATAATTTTTTGTGTAATCTAAGTTTTATTTTGCTTCAGTTTTAATATTTTTTCATACCAGAGCATGCATGTAGATGTATTTTTTATAGATCAGCCAAATTGCACAGGAGTCTTCAAGTAGGTTAAATTAAACACCTAAATTGTCTTAAATTACAGGATTTAGTAATTATTAGTTTCTCTGGTTGAGCAGCAGTGATTCTGGGAGCAATAACAATAATAATAGTAACATTTTAGGAGTGTTCTCAGCTATGAGTGACTGTCCTAAAAGCTGCGTTAAGCATTTTTGGGTGATCCAGCTGCAGGGCTGGATTAAAATGTCTTGTTAGCACTGTTCTCAACAATTTTGTGATTGTTAAAAAGGAATTAAAATTACAGTAAAATACAATCTTTTGCTTCAATGATAGACTGCTTACAGAATCATCCCCAGTTGACATTATTTAAGAGGATAATGTCATGTCCATGTTACAGTCTCTAAACTGAAAAGTAAGCACTGTGTACTGAGGTCCTGTTTGCTCTGTTAGCCTTAATTGAATCTAGAAATCTATTTAAAGCTTGTGTTCATTAATTAGAAAACATAGATCTGCTTTTAAAATACCATCTTTACAGTGAATTAAATTGATTAATGAAGTGTGAAAGGTCAGTGCTGTCATGTCCCCTGCTGAGAGGCTGATTCATTGTGTCGTCATTTGTCACTGTGGTGATGAGGCTGATAGCAGCTGAATAAATGATGTTTGTCATCTTGGTGCCACATTATAGTTGACAGTAGGCTTCTATTGTTTGACACAAAAAGTACAGTTTTTTACTGATAATTTTGATGAGTAAAATTAATATCAGCATCTTAAGATTGAAATTGTGGGATCTTTAAGTAGATATGATTTGTCTCCATCTTGCTAGAATAGAAGCAATATATTAGGCTGACAAAAAGACCAAACTATACCTATAAACGTTTAATGTTGGCTAAAGTTGGGGGATTATTATTATATATATATATATTTTTTTTTTGCATTTGTTTCCTGCAGTCTCAGCACTAAATCTGTCTCTATTATAACAGGATAAAAGTAAATATTGTTAAGTCTCTTTTCCTTCAAGTCACCAAGCAGCTGCGTTTTTCATTGTTGGATCTGGATGAGTTTCTTCACGTTACATATGTAAAATGCCTACAGTTGATGTTCTAATCAAATTATACATCCCCAAAGAAATAAAAATATGGCGGGCTAAAATCAGTTTTATCATCCTACAACATCAGACCTAAGAAATACTGCTGTGAAATCCTTGTTCTGCCTCCTGAAATTAGCTTGATTGTGGGTCTGTTTATACATTTGATAAAAACCCGTGATAAAAGAGAATATTGCCTTCTTTCTAACTTATTTTTTGCACATTATAACATTGTGCAAAGCCTCTAGTCATACATTTTGCATAATGATAGAATAAGAGGGCCATTTTTCCAAACCTTTTAGTTGCCTTTCCCATGGGTAGTTTCTTCTGAAATAGGAAGGCTTGTTATTAGAACAAAACCAAAAAGGATCACTGGGCACCGCATGGCGTCTGCATCTCGATGTGTTGGTCAGACACCCCAAGCTTTGGTGCATCCTATTCCCAACTTTTTATTGCAAAAAAATAACAGCAATGTTTATACCGGTGTAATAAGGCATAGGGAAGGGCTAGGCTTTATATTTGACAAATCATTTAATTTGCTGTGGAGATGGACACCGATGGGCCCTTTTATAAGGTATTCTTTCCTCCTAGATTAATGGAGACCCTTTTGCAGAAAGTAGGTCAGTTTAATTTCCTTGTTTTAAATCTCAGATTTAAACATTGTTATTTCAAGCTTGCTCCTCAGGACAATCACTGTACAGATTTTAGATGTGTCTCCATCCTAACACATCTACATCAAATGATTGCATTCCCTCTTCAGCACCCACTGAGTGCTGCAGAAGCCTGGTAATCTCCTCTTTGTTTAAAGCTGGGCATACACTGTATGATATTTTAAATCGTTGTATTCAGCTATATCCCAAACTGTACGACGAAACCGCAGGGTTTAAAAGTTCACAGCTCACGATGTATGTACTTACAATGTACGGTCTGACGCTCTGATGCGATCTACTTGCTCAAACTGAACGTCCAAAAAGCATACTCAGCGAGATGATGTAGGTCAGACTCCTCAATCTGGAAGAAGTACTCCTTTGTTTGCACATGGGCAGTGCGCAAGATTCAGGTAAATCGGCTCGTAGACGATCATAGCTCTGCTTCAACAGCAGGATTTGCTCATGAATGCCTCTCAAGGGCCAACTGAGTTTCAAAGATGTTTGATTTTTTTCCCGACCTTACGATTACTGATCGGTAGGTGGTCATAAGAGGCTAATCGCCCCTCATTACCCCCTGTATACGACACAGCGCAGGATGCACGATGCGGCATGATCAAAAAAAATTCTCACACGACCATAAAGGGCAAAAAAAAAAAAAATACAGTTTTTTCCCATCCTAAGCTAGGTGTAAAACCACTGCTGCATTTAGTTTAACCATTCTATTGTGCAAATTGTAATTAAGAAAATAAATGTACTAAATAGAAACACTGCAATAAAAAAAAAAAACACTTTTTCCAATAAATGTTTTTAACGCTTAAATGAGGTGGTGTTTCGATTGCATCAAAAATTCTTATATTTAACAAAACTGCAATAAACATATTTTTCTTATCACAAAAGTCACATACAGGTGCTGGTCATAAAATTAGAATATCATGAAAAAGTTGATTGATTTCAGTAATTCCATTTAAAAAGTGAAACTTGTATATTATATTCATACATTACATACAAACTCATATATTTCAGATGTTTATTTTGTTTAATTTTGATGATTACAAATGACAACAAATGAAAATCTCAAATTCATCATATCAGAAAATTAGAATATTGTGAAAAGGTTCAAAATTGATGGCCCCTGGTGCCACACTCTAATCAGCTAATTAACTCAAACCACCTGCAAAAGCCTTTAAATGGTCTTTCAGTCTAGTTCTATAGGCTACACAATCATGGGGAAGACTGCTGACTTGACAGTTGTCCAAAAGACGACCATCGACACCTTGCACAAGGAGGGCAAGACACAAAAGGTCATCGCTAAAGAGGCTGGCTGTTCACAGAGCTCAGTGTCCAAGCACATTAATAGAGAGGCGAAGGGAAGGAAAAGATGTGGTCGAAAAAAGTGTACAAGCAAGAGAGATAACCGCACCCTGGAGAGGATTGTGAAACAAAACCCCTTCAAAAATGTGGGGGAGATTCACAAAGAGTGGACTGCAGCTGGAGTGAGTGCTTCAAGAACCACCACACACAGACGTATGAAAGACATGGGTTTCTGCTGTCGCATTCCTTGTGTCAAGCCACTCTTGAACCACAGACAGCGTCAGAAGCGTCTTGCCTGGGCTAAAGAGAAACAGGACTGGACTGCTGGTGAGTGGTCCAAAGTCATGTTCTCTGATGAAAGTAAATTTTGCATTTCCTTTGGAAATCAAGGTCCCAGAGTCTGGAGGAAAAGAAGAGAGGCACTTCATCCACGTTGCTTGAAGTCCAGTGTAAAGTTTCCACAGTCAGTGATGGTTTGGGGTGCCATGTCATCTGCTGGTGTTGGTCCATTGTGTTTTCTGAGGTCCAGGGTCAACGCAGCCACATACCAGGAAGTTTTAGAGCACTTCATGCTTCCTGCAGCTGACCAACTTTTTGGAGATGCAGATTTCATTTTCCAACAGGACTTGGCACCTGCACACAGTGCCAAAGCTACCAGTACCTGGTTGAAGGACCATGGTATCCCTGTTCTTAATTGGCCAGCAAACTCTCCTGACCTTAACCCCATAGAAAATCTATGGGGTATTGTGAAGAAGAAGATGCAATACACCAGACCCAACAATTCAGAAGAGCTAAAAGCCACTATTAGAGCAACCTGGGCTATCATAACACCTGAGCAGTGCCACAGACTGATCGACTCCATGCCACGCCGCATTGCTGCAGTAATACAGGCCAAAGGAGGCCCAACTAAATACTGAGTGCTGTACATGCTCATACTTTTCATGTTCATACTTTTCAGTTGGCCAACATTTCTATAAATCCTTTGTTTTTATTGGTCTTCAGTAATATTCTAATTTTCTGATATGATGAATTTGAGATTTTCCTTTGTTGTCATTTGTAATCATCAAAATTAAACAAAATAAACATCTGAAATATATGAGTTTGTATGTAATGTATGAATATAATATACAAGTTTCACTTTTTAAATGGAATTACTGAAATCAATCTACTTTTTCATGATATTCTAATTTTATGACCAGCACCTGTAATCTGCAGCTGGACAATATTGCTTGTAAATAAAAGAAGAAGAAGACCTGAAGTAGTTAGAGCATGATGGCGTGGCAAATTTGGATTCCTGAGGAGATTATTTTTTACAATAGGTTCTTAATGATGAGCATGATGAGTGCTATAGTCATGGCTAAAATGTGGATATATCTCATGTGTTTACATCCTCTGCTGCCATGTTGTTTTTTTTAAAGTTGTCAAGGAAACAAACGTTTTCATGTGCAATGTTAATTGCATTTCTCATTTAATATAAATATAGCCAAAAATTAGCATTTTCAAAATTAGCTGAATATTGACACGGTTCTGTGTGCACAACTATTGTCATGTTCAAGAATGCATTTTGATTTTTTTGTCATATTGGATTGTCTTGTAGCCTTGTGTTAGTTTGATACTAATTTTACAATTTTTTATTATAAAGCACGTCTATAAGTTATTACCCTTTTACAAAGATTTAAAAAATGAGACTAATATCCAGACTTTTATAGATGCCACCTATAAAAATGGGTTAGTCTCCTTTTTTGCTGAGCCAGACCTTGGGCAGTTGAAACCAAAAGCAATGCATCTATATGTAAGGTGCAATCAAACATTTACCGGTATCAAAGTATCCCCACACGAAAAGCAGAAGTGGAGATACATATCAACTAATGGGAAAAAAAGTTTACTTGCCAACAATGTAAAAAAAACTTTTTTTTTTTTTTTTTTTTTTAACCTGAACTTTACTATAAAGGCATAAAAAAATTCAAACCATTCTATTCATATAGATTAACAGCATGTGTTGTCACAAAATAATTTATAGAGTCACTCCAGTCAAAAAACAAGCTTTTTTTATCTAAGAAAGCACACTGATTGCATCAACTCACTGACTTGCAGAATTAGTAGCTACAATGGATGGTTGCTGGCATTGCGTTATCTTTGCAGCAATCACTGATAAAAAGCATGCATGTCGCAATAGTGGAAAGCAATCTCCCACCTAAGAGAAAGAAACCACAAATGAAACAAAGCTCAGCGTGTATGGCGTTCTGGTGCCGTCTGGGTGTTCTCACAGAAACAGCATACGCACAAAAAGAAATAAAACAGGAAAACTTTCTATGTGAGAGAAAAGTTAAGGATTAGCAGCAATAGTAACCCCTGTAGTGGCTCATTTAGGAGAGAAATACAACCAAGCAGATTAACTCAGAAAATCATGGACTCCCTATGCTTACAATTGAAAATGTTACCATGGTAACACTACATCAAAAGCCCAGTAAATGGCTCTGATGATAAGTCTTATTACATGATCGATGAAGTATTGTTTCGGGCTGCTAAGTGGTTCACACTAATATCAAGTGTCTCTTGTGTCTGAGGAAAGGATTTAGTTGAAACCCTACCTGTGGTGTTTTTATACTTTGCACAATGTGTGCCACTTTGATAGCTCTGTTGCTGCTGTCTGATGTAATTTATAGACTTATACTTCTACAAGTTAATATGACACAGTGAGACAGATTAGCAGCCCGGCTGAAAGCTACGCAGTGGCTAAGAGACAATGATTCAATAGGAATTAAAGAACTGAAGCATGAAAGCGAGAGCAAAGAGAGCGAGCCTTTCTGACCCTAACCTTCAAAGACCTTCTATCCTCTTACTTAAAGAAGAGAAGAAGTTTCAGGAAGATGGCTGAATGATTTTAGATTCAAAGACATTATCTGAAATATACAAAAATCCAACTCTTGTGATGGTTAAAGTACAACTTATACCGCACCAGAGCCATACCTACCAACATGAAATACATAAAAATGCTGCCACTGAAAGGCGTGCATAGCGTGGTCTCGATGTGCTTCAAAGCAGGACACTAGCAGTTTACGTCTACACAAACAACCAAACAATCTTCATTAGAAAAGAAAAAAACAACTGTGAAGCATTTTCTTTTCAAAAATATTTTTTTTTCCATTTGACAGCTTTTAGGTCATGTATGCGACTGCCACAATTAACAAATCAATATACTAGATTGGACAGAGGATGTAGACTTAATCCAAATTTAGTGTATTTCATATTTTTTTGTTTTGCAACCTTTAAAATGTAGAAAGCAATCAGGACAGTTTTAGACACAAAAGCAGGATTTCAACAAATTGGCAGTGAATTGTTCAAATAATGTCGGGACAATACATAGTACTGTTTCAATCTGAAAATCTCACACAAAGAGAAAAGACAATTAGAAGAAATATACTGATGCAATTACTTGGTCTTTGGCACTCAGACCTCGGCAGGAAACATTAACGCTGAATTTTGATAGATATGCATGAACATGGTGGAGTGGAGATAGATGAAGTTGGTCAGTCTGTAGACTGCTGGTTAGCGATACGGTCTGCTGAGCTTTATGGGGAGATCCAGTGGATAGCATGAGCTGATACTAGAGCTTCACTCAGGGACCTGGAAGATGGAAGTCCAGCTTGGATAATACAGGTTGAGAGAACCTGTCCATGATGAGCAAGCATGAAGCAACAGTGGAGAGGAAAAACTCCCCGTTGGGAAGAAACCTCTGACAGAACCAGGCTCAACATGTCGGTCTTCTGCCGGACCAGTTGAAATGAGACGCGGAATGCAGCAAGAGTCTGGGAGGAATGGCACACTGATGAAGCTTTAGCTATGATGGTGGAGGAGGGGCTGGAGGTGGGTTAAAATGGGGTCATCTGAATGAAGTCACACGGTGCATCCACCGCCTGCGCACTAGGGTAGAAGAAGAGTTGTGGATCGGAGGCCTTTTAAGATGAACTTTCGATGCCGATTGGCCTTCATGGAGGTGTGGTTCAAAGCGGATTGGTGTGTCGTAGGTGGATGTAGGAAAGCAATCAGTTTCTTTGAACTTCCGCCTAGGCTCCATAAGACACTTATTTGTTAAAAAAAAAAATGTAAATCCCTTTATTGTACCACAATGGGAAAATTCGCTCTCTGTATTTAACCCATTCTCTTAGGGAGCAGTGGGCTGCCATTGTGTAGCGCACAGGGAGCAGTGTGGGGTTAAGGGTCTTGCTCAGGAACCCAGAGTGGAGGCTGTGGGGATCAAACCGGGTACTTGCAACCTTCTCAGAGCACAAGCGCACTGTTCTAACTACTAGGCCAGCACTTCCCTACTCAGTTTACTCAGTTTATCAGCAACAAAAAGGAAAGTTAATTTCAGGGGTAAGTAGTCCTTTAACCATTAGATATCCTCTGACAGGTCATGCATGATGTCTGACGGGTCATGCATGATTAGTTACTTTTCTTTTTTTTTTATGTAAACAGAAGACTTATTCATTAAAAGTTTACTAAAATGCAGTGTTAAATGACAAACAAACTTTAAGCAGTCGAGCAAATATTTTTTTATTTGGAATCTTACAATTGTGAGTCTAATTTTTACTTTAATTGATTTGAGTTTAAAACCGCTTGAGTATCAACAAGAGAAAATGAATACTAACAAAGGAATACAATCACAAGTTAATTTGTAATGCCTTCTGATTTTTATAACTGAATATGTCTGCATGTCTTTGTTAAAATTCTAAAAGTTTAATTCTTCCTCTACATAGAGCAAAGTAACATTTGTTTTGTATTTCTAAAAAAAACACAACTATTGACAAAGAATGGTTTTCTGAATATAAGGATGCTGTCTGTGCTGAATGACAGTGGGAAAAATAAATATGTGAAGGCCTGCTGAATTTAAAGCTTTGCTCACTTAATAAGAAATAGAGAACATTTTTTAAAGCATTTTCATCTTGAGGAGAATTTTGGGTTAAAAGATCAGCCAGAGTTTAGTTAAAAGCTAATTTGGACACCACTAAATGAAATAACCCCTTACTCAGAAGACTGACCTTTATCTTTTACAGATGTAAGATGTCCCTATGTTGGACACAGCTCAATCAAACAACTGATAACAGGTACTACTGACCTCAGTTCGTAATGTGAATCGGCTGAGGTCAGCACATCTGTCTGCAGCAGCAGTGTTATCCATTCCAACCTCTCTAAAATGATCAGGAAGTTTAAAGAGCTGATTGAGGAGACAAAATAGGAGATATCTGCAAGGCTGAAAGGACCTTAAAGACCATGAGTAAAAAGGTTGGTCAGAAAGTGACAAGTATTGTTGGGATTATGATGAAAATTATGACTCACATTCAGCCAAGAACCCTATGCTACATTTTTCCTCACTACAGAAAATTGCAAGAAAGTTGTCAGTCAATAACCTCACAGGAGGAGTATATTAAAGATCTGGAGGCTTTTGAGGAAAAAAAACACATTTTTCTCTTTATAGATTGATTTCATTCAGACTAAAACTTTTACATTGTTTTGTTGCTCTTTTTAAAACATTCTGTATATTCTGGAGGAGTAATAAATATGAACTGGAACAGCCTAACAGATCTTTTTCTGTACATTTCACAAATGACAAAGCAGCACACTGCTGACACTGGCTTCAAGTTTCTAAATCTGTAAAATGCATTTTCCACTAGAGCGCCATCGTATTTTTGGTATCATATTCTGGGTTTATGAGTATAAAATACTACTATGACCCACCTTGAAAAGTTTTCAGATTGCACCTACATTTTTCTAAACTGGAAAACCTTTGCAATGCTAAAATTGCCTTATATTTTGGAGTATGATGAGACTGTTTTACCCCCGATGTTGCATCTTGACTTAAAGTTTTATTTCACCTTTGTTCAACTTTTTAAGCATTTTTATATTTTCGTCTTAAAGTTTTTTCTCCTTTTTTCTGTTAAAATAAGAAACTTTAGAATACCAAAAACATTATCCTATTGTTCTCTACTGTTAGCTTAGAGCTATACAAGGCTGTTGGTTAAACTGAATGAGAACCATGCTGCTCTTCAGGTTAACAACGTGCTGTGACACTTGAAGAGCTTCTGTGTATTGTCACAGTTAAGGAAATAATTTACAGATGGAGGAGGATAGCAGTGGGAAAGTTTCAAGGATGATCAATTATACCATGGTATAGAACTACACCAAGGCCATATACAATGATGTCAGAAAGGTTAGGAGCATATCTGTCTCCTAACTTTTTTTTTTTCCACACTGCCACAAACTTCAGGGTATTTTACTATGATTTTGTATGAGTATCCGACAACTTTCCTCTGCTTCTCTGTATAATGCTCCTTTTGTCGAGCTGTCTGTTAAGGTGAAAGGTTTAGGAATGTTTACAGTTGTGATGTAAGAAATAGATCTATGAATAAGTTTAGAGCTCTCAAATAGTCTTTCATTGCACCAAATTAAACCTGCAAGTAGAAATTAATATTTTTTATGTGTGTAAAATAGAGAGAATAGAACAGAATAGAAATGCATACTCAGCCTTTTCAGATTGTACATGGCAACATATGCATTGACTGATTTCATCCGGCAACATTGTCACAGTTATATAATATAAATAATCTGGGACTGGACTCTGGCTCGATTCATGGTTTCATTCAAGCTTGCCTTTGCTCTGGCACCACTTCTCTTCCAAATACCAGTAAGTCTCCACTTAAGAATAAACAGTGGCACCTTGTATTTGATGGTGGTAACATGACAGAAAGTATTTTCAAATGGACATCAACAATAATTCAAACTGAACAAATTTTGATCTCAGTGCCTTTAATAATTAACCGTAAGCCGTTTATTTGCGTATCTCACTTTCCTGACCTTAAAGATAGTGATAGAACTATAAGGTTCCAGGGGCTGCTCTGGTGTCTCTGGACCTCAATAACATGCACAGGATGTAAGACAGGAAAAGAAGGAAAGCTCATGATTTGTCATCTGCTAATGTTGTTGGAAGAGTCCTACGCCTCAATATTAGCAAATACTATTACTCTTCATCTTCTGCTTCATCTGGGATGGGGGGCAGCAGTCACAGCATAGACTTCCAGGATTCCCTCTCTCCAGACACGTCCTCAAGCTCTGTTGGGAGAAGCTGCCTTCTCCTCCCCCTTCTTGAACCATCACCTTAAGGTAGTGGAGTGGTTTATCCCAGAGGCTATGTTGTCAGAGGCTTACATAGTCCCCGTGTAGGTTTCCCAATGCAAACAGGCTCTAGTGATGCGTCACAAAAAAAGTAGTTCAATAAGTCCCCATGACAACCAAGAAATCGAGGTGTGTGATATTGCCCAGAATGGCAGAGCCGGTACCCCACCCTGGAAGAAGGCGATGGGTAGGGGTTCCACGACGAGCACCTGGTGGCAAGGCCCAGCTGGAAGGGGCGACACGGGCGATCCCTCAGTGGGGCCACCACCTGCAGGGGTAACCATGAGGACTGGGCAGCCGTCAGAGGCAGATCAGTTACCCGATCCACAGACACCAACATTTGTAAAAATACATATTTTAGCTGGTACATTCTAACAGATTGTGTATGCTAAATACTAAAGACTGAACACTGATCTGAAGGATGATTGGTTTTTCAAGATCAACCTGTCTATTCAGGTTTTTCCAGGTATGGTAGTACATCCATTACTCCCACAAAGCCTTCTGGTATTTCTCCCTGTTCCAGAAAAGGCTTATTTTAACATTACTATTTGTGAGCCATTGGAAAGCTCTTTGCTATTCAGTGAATGACCTCATCCAAACATGATCCCCTCAGTTCAAGAGAATACCAAAACAAAGTTATGAAAACACTTGATGATCACAACATAAACTAAGATAACACTCCAGTGTTTTCTGAGATCAGACCTCTTCCACTCAGTTCTGTTTGCACGGATAATCTCACACTGTTCCCTCTGATCTGAAGGAGGCTGGTCTAATTAAATTTTGTTATTATCCTGCTCCTCATCCTGCTTCTTCAAATCCAACAACAAATCCTGACATTTTCCTCAATCTCCACTCGATCTCTTATTTTTTCCAGTGTCCAAACAAAGCTAAAGTTTTGATGCAGCAGAGCAGGGGAATTTAAGGATACATCATAATTTGGAGAAGTCTTTGGAAAGTATCATTATATTAAATAACCAAATCAGACCCTTGAAGCGTTCCAAAAACTCTTCTTCTGTTTCTCAGCAGGCAGGACGAGTCTGCATTATCCAAATCCCATAAAGTCCTTTCTGTGGCACCAGCCCACATGCTACAGTGGAAACATCATCATTTCTCTGTCCTCTTTTGCTCTGTCTCATTCCCCTTTTCTAAGATCCAGCTGCTCATCTGGCAATGAAGCAAAGAAACAAATGAAGTGCTGCAGTGGAAGAAAGGCTTTACAGGGAGAGTGATAGTAGAGAAAAAGAGTGAGATTTTGTTTTGCGGTTTTAAGGACAGTTTTACTCAAACAAGGCAGATCAGTGATGGGTTTTCTGGCCTAAAGCCATAAATATCCAGTTGTGCCCTAAAATTGGATGATTGTCCCTGTATTGTTGGATATGACCTTTTCTTATCAATGTTATATGCAGTACTGAAAAGCTAAAAAAAATTCTGTCTTTTCTTCTTGATGATTTAAAAAATAAACTGTAGTTTAACTTTTCTATAAATTAACATTTTCTATAAATGAACAGATGCACATTCTGGTGAGCTTTAGAGATCGTTGTCATGCTCTATAAAACAATTTAATTATCACAAGCTAGGTGCTTGATTTCTACTTAAGAGATATACTATTGGATAATGGTCTATATCATGGTTCACCAGGGATATCATAGCCTTAGAAATATAACCTATTATAATGATACCCTTTTCCAGACTCATGTTTCAATAACTATGGTTCTTGATTTTTTTTCTTTTTATAAAGGTACAAAAGGTTTTCCGTTTTGATACCTTGTTGCCTTCCTTATGTCATCAAATACCGTTAAAGATATTTCTTGATTCCACAGGTCATTCTTATGTTTATATTTCCTATATGTGTAATTTTGTGTACATTCTAAGCCAGGGGTCCGTTTCAAGAAGCAGGTTTAACAAACTCAGATTCAAATCCGAAACTCTAAATTGATCTAGACGAAACTCTGAGTTTTCAGTTTCACAAAGGCTGCTATGAATTTATTCAATCAGCTCTAAGTAGGTCCAGTCAGAGTTGGACTCATGCATAACAAGTATGAAAAGCCATGGTCCGTGGAGCCCAGATTCGATGAGTCACCATGACAATGGGCAACAGGAAGTGCCTATTTCATCTCACTGAGATTTTAATGGAGGACAGAAAAAAATGGAGAATGTGTTTAAAAGACAGAGAAACAGCGCTACAGCTGCAAAGGAGAGGAAGGTGGAGAAGGAGAAGATTGTTGCTCTAGTTAATGCGTAAGTTTATATGAAGTGGACTGTGGAAGTGGCAGGCCGTTATTACATTTATTAAAAGCACTCTCCTCTCTGTTATTCCATTTGTAGATCACTAGAATCAAAATCAAACTCCTAGACTGAACTATAATACATTTTCTAAATTACATTTTTACAGCAGAGGGTCAGTGCCTCCAAATCTAAGACTTTGGCCTTGAGCCGGAAAAGGGTAGAGTGCCTTCTCCAGGTTGGGGAGGATGTACTGCCCCCAGAGGAGGAGTTTAAGTATCTTGGGGTCTTGTTCACAAATGAGGGGAAGAAGGAGTGGGTGATCGCCAGACAAGTTAGTGCGGTGCCTGCTGTGAAGCGCGCGCTAAACCGGTCTGTTGTGGTCAAGAGAGAGTCAAAAAGCAAAGCTTTCGTTTTACCAGTTGATCTACGTTCTTACTCTCATTTATGGCCATGAGCTCTGGGTCATGACCGAAAGAATGAGATCCCGGATACAAGCGGCTAAAACTAGTTTTCTCCGTAGTGAGTCTTGGCTCTCCCTTAGAGACAGGGTTGATGAGCGGGGAGGATTCAGAGAAGAACCGCTGCTCCTCCAGATCGAGAGGAGCCAGTGGAGGTGGCTCAGGCATCTGGTTTGGATGCCTCCTGATCCTCTCCCTGGTGAGGTGTTCCGGCCACGTCTCACCGGGAGGAGGACCAGGGGCAGACCCAGGACACGCTGGAGGGACTATGTTTCTCGGCTGGCCTGGGAGCGCCTTGGGATTCCCCCAGAGGAGCTGGCCCAAGTGGCTGGGGAGAGGGACGTCTGGGCCTCCCTACTGAAGCTGCTACCCCCATGACTCGACAGCAGATAAGTGGAGGAAGATGAACGGATGGATGGATAATTCTTCATGTACTGTAAAAATAAATAAATAAACCCTGGACAGGTAGCCAGTCGCCACCGCAGGGCAGTTGTAGAATCCTCTCCCTATAAATATTTAATTCTCAGTGAAAAAATGCAGATCATTCTTCAATAAGTCAAATGGACATGCAATGTTTATTTTTAAAAACTAATGTGTCTAACGGAACTAATAAAATATATTTTTTTATGCACAAAATTACAGCAAAATTCTCACTAATTCAGGAAATAAAATAAAGTGTTTGGGTGAAAGGAGAGAGGAGACAGACAACACAGAGTTTACCGTAGAGAACCTGCTACAGACCAGGTTAGCTCTGAGGAGAATGTTACTACGGTGACTGAAACAATGGTCGAGGAAACTCTCTTCCTGAACCAGAAGAATCGCAGTTTCCCATATTTCAGGTTTAGAAGTTTCCAGCAAACCTGCTTCGAGAAACGGACCCTGTGGCTCTCTACAAAATTTAATTGTGGCTTATGGTTACTGATGCAGTAATTAGAACTTAGTTAAAATTAATAGCTTTTTTAGTTTAGTTTTTCCTTAAGTAAATGAAATCATAATTTAAAAAATTATTTTCTATCAACTCACTTTGGCTGGAACAACACACCTCATACTTTGCTAAAACAAAAACAAGGAAAGCGAAACATATCTAGACGTGGCAAAGTTGTTATTGGACTTGTTTGTAGCATATATCTGTGTTGGGTTAATTAATTGTACATAAGTTATTCTACTTTAATCATATTATACTTGCACATTTTGTTATCTCTATCTTACTCATATTACAAAGAGTGTTAAAACATTTAGTTTTGTTTGCTGTGTCATTAATGTTTTTTAAGTCTGTGCAGGAGGGATGTTGACTGCGACTGCTGTTAACAGATGTCGTTAAGGGTGTGGAGGAGAATGGAGAACTGTGCAACTAGATAAGGAGAGGGGTTCTCCTTATCCTCTGATGTTGTATGATGTTGTACGAAAATTCTGGTTTCAACTGGGTTCTGTTCCCTCCCCCTTTAGCGGTTGAAACCACATTGTAATCAGGGCGTTTCTTCAATAAAGGGCTTGGAGAGCAGATACTGCTTCAGAGTGGGTTTGAAGTTGTAACTGAATGCAGTTTCTGATCCCCTCTCCTTGCAAGTAAAATATACTAAATTCTCTGTGTCATTCTTTGTGCAGGTTGCTGAATAAGGTGTTTGGTGTTCAAACCTAACATTAATTGGTCCTTCGAGCCGGATTGCAAGATACCCGACGACCCCCAGCAGGTGAGTGAGATCCAGATAAGCCTGCGGCCGCAGCAAAGAGACCCTTTACGGGACTGGTCTCTCCCTTACAAGCTGGGGTCCGACGGTTGAAGCATTTCGAGGACGCAGAGAATTGTGAGTAGTTTTTCTTTTAATAAGGAGTGAGTGAATTATTGGAAGAAAAATATATAAAATATAAAAAATTTATAAAAATATAATAATATAAAAAAAAAAAGAAAAAAAAGATCGAAGTGAAGGGCGTGGGGTCACGAGATTCCCCTTTTGAAGTCCTCTCAGCGTGGGGTCACGAGATTCCCCTTTGCAAACAGTTTAAACCTCGTGAAGGACGGCGGTGTCCTCTATCTTAAATAGTTAAATTCCGCATGGGGTAACAAGGTCCCCCTTTTGTACTAAAACCCTGACAATTCTAGACTCTATCAGGTAAAATAGAAATTTTAAAACAGTTAAAGTCCGCGGGAGGGCAGGCTCCCCTAGTTTGTAAGGGCAGGCTCCCCGAGTTGTAAACTAGTTAAATTCTGCATAGGATAGCGGCGTCCTCTGTGTTTAAAATAAGTAAACAGAAATAAAGTAAAAGTTAACTGCGCAGTGAGTGTGTGTGTGTGTGTGTGTGTGTGTGTGTGCGTGTGTAAGGAAATATAGATATCACTAGATATCTGTATTTCATACCAAAAAGACAAGGGTTAAATGGTGAGCTTTTGTGGATGTTTGTAGACAAGAAAACTCCACCTGTAAGGGTTGAAGTGAGTTTTACCACAAAAAGTCGTTGATCACCATCTTGTCTGAAGCCCCAGTGTTTAGAACACGACAGGTGTTGAAAACCCACTGGGCCCAAATTTAGTTCAAAATGGGAAAGGGGCAAAGTAAAGAAAAACAGAAGTTATTGGAGGAACTCCAGTGTAAAGACTGGAAAGCAGTTGAAAATGATGACCCATGGGCGGTAGAGCCGTTGTGTTACTGGATAAAAAACTACGGTTTTAATGGTAAATTGAGCACCACAAACATAAAGGAATTGCAGCAAAAAATAAAAACAAAAAGCAAAAATAAAGACACTTTGATGGCAAAAGAAGGTTACATGCAAACCATGGTTTGGATGAAATTAGCAGGACAGAGAGAAGAGGGAGAGCGCAGAGCTAAAAGAGAGAGAGAGGAGAGACAAAGAAAAGAGAAAGAAGGGAAAGAAAGAGAAAGTGAAGAAAGAAAAAAGGAAAAGGAAAGATCAATAATGTTTCATAGAAAGGAAGATGATGAGTACGTAGGGCCCTATTCTGACCTGCTACATCAAATACATAATCTCCCACAAATGGGAGGTGCTGCCGCTGCAGCCGATCCCTCAGCTCCGCCACTCACGGGGGATCCTCCACAATATACTCCCCCACAGCATATACCTCCTCCAGAAGGATCATTGAAAACAGCCCCTCTTCAAGCAGCTTCTCCACAAGCTAATACCTCCCAGGGATATGCTACTAGGTCCAAAGGGTCCGTAGGAGATTGGTCAAAAACTTTAGCGACAACATTTAGTGACATTCTGTCCCCACAGGCACTCCGAGTGATGCCTGTAAAACAGGAAGGTGTAGGAGAAGTCCTTACGCTTCCTTTAATAGAATTACCAAACCCCTTAGCGGGCCAGGTTGAAGGAAATAACCGACAACCAGCCACAATAATGGTATATAGAACCTGGACACAGGAAGATGTTAGAAAAGCAGTAGAAGGAATTCCCCCTCCAAAGGAGGATGTAGAAGAATGCATAATTCAAATGGAAAATCTGAGAAAATCTTACCATTTAAATGGTGCAGAGGTTCAGCAAGTCTGGATGTGCCAATTAGGATCAGAATGGCACCATGTTAAAGGGAATTTTGTGCCAACTACAAACGCTGATCCTCCTACCCCTTTGCAACCAGACTCCACAGACTTAGGAACAGCAGTTGAGCATTTGATTAATCGTATCAGGGCCAGATATCAGAAGAAAGCAAATTATACAGAGATAGGGAGATGCAAGCAAAAGCAGGACGAGTCTTTCGATGAATACAGGGTAAGGATGGAAAAAACATTCAGGGCACATAGTGGACTGCTCTTTAATGACAATGATGATGGGGCATTTAAACAGCAGTTGAAGAATGCACTGCATGCAGGATCATTACCAGAAATCAAAGGATGGGTTGAGCGCCACCACATAGACATGAGTGGTGGAACGCTCCAACAATATCTAAATCACGCCCTGCATGCAGAGAAAGTCATAAAAAGTAAAAAGAATAAAAGTAAAGAATCCACTGTGTTTTATCAGGAGGAGGAGGACACTGTGTTTTATCAGCAGTCCAGAGGTAGAGGCCGAGGCAGAGGCCGTGGAAGGGGAAGAGGTTTTGGATCACGCTCAACTGATAATTCCAGAGTGTGTTGGTCATGTGGAAAAGAAGGCCACATGGCTAGGCACTGTCGAAGCAACCCACAAAATTCAGGGAGCTCAGCATGACTAGATGAGCAGCCATTTTCTATTAGAGAGAAAGAGGATGAAAATATGGATGTCTTAAACCTAGAAGATTTGTTTTTTGAAGAAAAATATAGACCTGAAATAGTCCTCATGGTCCAGGGCACTCCTGTGAAGTTTTTGTGCGATACAGGAGCATGCAGGACCACTGTAAAAGAAACCATACTACATGCACCCTTAAGTTCAAATTACTCAATAGTGCGTGCGGCCCAAGGTGTCACAAAAAAGGTTCCAGAGACTGAGCCGTTGTGGCTCAGAGACCCTGAAGGAAAATCATGTCAGCTGCCTGTTTTACTGTTGCCTGAATGTCCAGTTAACCTATTGGGCAGAGATGGCCTGGTGGCGCTTTCCCTAGCCATCATGCCAACTCCAAATGGTTTGAAAATCATTAGACAAAAACCTGAAGAAGTGTTTGTTCTCAGGGGAACTGGGAGCCCAAAATACTACTACGCCTTAGATGTTCCGAATAAACCCCCCACGTCCACTGGAGCTTATCTTATGGAGGAAGGTAAACAGGCAGTCAGGAATGTACAAGATCAAATGCCTCCTGATGATCTGCATGTAACCATGTGGTATAGAGGCCAACCAGATGCCCAGTATAAGCAACAGCTAGATAAAGCTACCCCTGAAAAAATCACAGTCTCTTATGTTTACTCTGATGTGGAGTCTAGCTCCGCAGCAGCAGTACTCCTTCCATCATCTTTGCTTCCCTTGTTCCACCAACATTGGAAGCCACACATTTCCTTATGTAAGGCAAAACAGGACAAATGGCAAGACCTGGGGAGATTGGTTGAGAGAGGGGAACGAGCCTGCGACTGGATAGCAACCTTTGTGAACACATGGTACAGTGCATCAACAGAACTAACAAAGAAAGCTTTGTTCTGGACAGTAACTGTTCAGGCGGGAGTCCATTTAGATGAAGAACAACAGTGACAGATATATTTCACAGAAGCAGAGGAAACACTGCTGAAGCAGGTTCCAGCTAAATTGTGGTCTCAAGGACCTACAGATGTAGGCCTAGTTAAGAAAACATTACCTGTGATAATAAGACCTAAAACAGAACACCGTCCTAGGGTAAGACAGTATCCATTGAAACCAGATGCTGTAGCTGGCATAGAGCCAGTCATTGAAGATTTAAAGAAAGCAGGAGTGTTGGTGGAATGTGCAGATTCTCCCTGTAACACACCAATATTTCCTGTTAAAAAGGCACCCCCATCAACAGGATGGCGAATGGTTCAGGACTTACAAGCAGTGAACAATGCAGTAATACAGAGATCACCATGTGTTGCAGACCCTCACACATTATTGAATTCCCTAAATCCTCAAGCTAAATATTTCACAGTAGTGGACATTAGCAATGCTTTTTTCTCTGTTCCAGTACATAAAGACAGTCGGTACTGGTTTGCTTTCACCTTTAAAGGGAAACGATATACATATACGCGTTTACCCCCAGGGATACTGTGAAAGTCCTACGATATATTCCCAAGTGATCTCTTCCAGCTTGTCCTCCTTTGAACCACCTAGACAAAGCCAACTATTAACATATGTTGATGACATTTTGATAGCATCTGAGACTAAAGAAGGTTGTGAAATTGATACAATCGCATTACTGAAACATTTGGCAGATGAAGGCCATAAAGTTAGCAAAAACAAGCTACAATTTTGCCAAAAACGTGTAAAATACTTAGGACATCAATTAAGTGCTGGCGGCAGAACCATAATGGAAGAAAGAAAAGCAGCAATACTGCATGCGCCTAAGCCACTTACAAAGAAACAAATGATGTCCTTCTTAGGACTCACTAATTATTTGCAGAAGCTGGGTACCAAATTATGCAAAAATAACTGCACCGAAAACTTATTTGTATAAGAGGAACTGAAAATGTCAGACAAAAAAAATGGAAAATCTAAAGCAGAAGCGGCCTTTTCTGTCATTAAGCAGGCTATGGTGGCAGTTGAGTTAGCACTCCAGACTATGAAAAGAATTTGTAAAAAGGTGGACTGTAAGGTCATTTTATGACCGGTCTTAACTCAAATGCATGGGAAAAAAATTACGGCAATGCATACTATTCTACTAAATTTGATGCTGTGAGTGCACTTCCACATGTGTGCGAGCAGGATAGCTGCTTTTTGGCAGTAAGTCCAGTGCTGAATATATTATTCCATCACTGACATTTAAAAAAAATTTCCCCCCTCGGTGTCTGCTTTGCTTTTCAAACTAAAAAGACTTTTTATCCCCGCCAGTCTCATGCATGTCTTTATTCTGTCACGGCATTTTAAAATAGAACGCTCCCCGGTGCTGAACCCCGCAACACTTTCCCACACCAGTGATGGGGATCTCATGATTTTGAGGGTCTGGGTGAACAAAATGCAAAAATAGGGCCCGATTTGAAAGCACCCTTTGTCAGAAGGAGAAACATTATTTGTTGATGGATCCTCTAAAAAAAATGAAAAAGGGAAAACAAGAACTGGGTTTGCTGTAGTGACACATTTCCGCTGTGCTAAAAGCGGAAGCTTTACCACAAAATTTTCTGCACAAGCGCGAGTGATTGCTCTTATGAAGCATGCAAATGATGAAAAACAAAATAGTAACTATCTGGGCGATAGTCAATATTTCTTATGTACAACAATAGTTTGCACAACATTGGAAAAAAAAAGAGGCATGGAAACATCAACGGGAAATGTGACCCATGCCAATTTATGAAAGAACTTTTACAAAGCGTCAGCTGCCAAAACAGTGGCAATATGCAAATGTGGGCCCCACATGGGAAAAGTGCTGTTTCAAAAGGGAATTCCTTTTCGATAAAAAAGAAAAGAAGCTGCTTTTAAAAAAATAACAGTATTAAAATTAAAAAGACAATTATAAAAAACGACATTTACAAACTGACAGCAAATCCTAAAAGGAACAAGAAAAAAGGGGAAAAACAAAAAGGGGCACGATTAAAGGGGGGATTTACCCTGCCCGAAAATTTAAACCCTCCTTCCAAAAAACTTATACAAATGGGAGCTATGTTGACCCCTGGTAAAACCATGTGTCAACGGAGGGATGGGAGGATTGGTAAAACCAAAAAAATCGATATGGTTTTTGTTATTTAAAAAATTTTTGGTTAGAGCTGTTAAAATTTTGCAAAGACAATGTCAGGGGAACCTAAGCCTAAAAAAGGGGCAATTCCCAAAAACCCCAATACCCTTTCAAATTTTTAAAATGGATTTATAGAACTAAGCCTAAAATGAAGGTAAAAAAATTCTGTTTTGTAATAGTTGACTGTTTTCTAAATGGGTAGAATGTTTCCTACAAAAACATCCCGAGCACTACAGTGCAAAAGCATTTTGCAAAGAATAATTCCCCCTTTGGGTTCCAGAGAAAAAATTTTTAAATATAATGGCACACTTTTGTAAAACAGATAAAAACCAAAAAGGACAAGCCCTTTACATAGATTGAAAAAACCCGTTTACCATCCACAAAGCGCCCGGGCCCGTGGAAAGAACGAACGGATTCGTTAAAAACCCACTTAGGAAAAGTATGGAAAAAAAACGGGAAATCATGGACTCATGTTTGGTTTAGTTAAAATCACATAAAAATTACAAATACGACCGGGTTGACCCCCTTTTGAAAAAAATATTTGGGAGACCTTATAGACTTCCCCCATTTTAATAATGCTGGGAAAAAGTGATGAAAGTACTCTAGAGATACATGAGAAAAATGCTGGAGCAACAAAAGAAAAAGCTGAAAACCCAAATGACGTCCCCCCCCTGTGTTCCCCAGGAAAAAAAATTGTTGAACCGGTGATTGGGTCCTCATAAAGGCATAAAGAGGAAACATTTGGGATTACCCAAGTGGGAAGGACCCCATCAGGGTTTTTTTGACCCTCCAAATGCATTAAAAATAGCTGAAAGAAGGGGACATGGATCCCCTTGTCCACTGCAAGAAAATGATGATAGATAGATGATAAAGTTTTAAAATACTTTTTTTAATTTTTTCTGTGGAACCTTACCCTACTGCTTAGCACTTAGTAAATTCTACTGTGGTACCTGTTATAGAATAGCATTTGGTTCCTTTACCGCCTTAAGGAAATCCATCGTACAAAGGGGGTTTATTTTTTAGCATAAACCCTCTCAAATGGGAAGGTTCAAAAAACTTTTTCCCAGAGGTCTTTGGAAGTAGACCCCTGTGTAAAAGTTACCATAGGAAACTTTTGAAGTTGAACCCAGATGATGTTGCAATTTTTAATTAGTTTTTTTTTGCTTCCTCAGGGCAAGGATTCTTGTTGCCCCCATGAGCAGCTATTTGTAAAGGGGCGTCTTTTCTGCTATAACTTATAAGTAACAGTGTAGTGACTATTCCTTTTTCAAACATTCTCGCAAAATTTTTTAAAATTGACCCGGGAGATTGGCGAGGTTTGATTTTACCCATTCCCCTGTTTTTAGTTAAAGAACTCAAAAGAGTTGGGGGAGTTTTCAGAACCCCTGGACGTGGAAAAAAGGATGATGGTGGACATCTTTAGCTAAGAAATGGATGGTGAAAAATCAGGGTTCACTGTTAACCCTGCCTCAAATTTTCACTATGACAATAAATCCACAGCAGAACCCCCTTTAGAAGGAAGGGTGTTCTTCCCCCATTTATATGTGCACGGTCTAGTGAAACGACTGTTGGCTTGTATCTGTGCTCTGCAAATGTTACAAAGAGAAAAATGAGTTTCAAGGGATTCTTACTTTGCCGGGAAAAGATAAAAATTCAAAAAAATTAATGACCCGTTAAAACGGAAAGAACTTTTCAAGTCACCCCTGGAATTTGGGCAAACAAATAACTGGCTTTTAATGGCGAAAAGCAGCCCAAAACAGTGTCACTGATTGCTTGTGTGTATGGGAGCCCGCCGCTGTTACGTGGGTTCCTGCCACCATAATCCTCAAATTTTTTAAATATAAAGAAATTTTACAGTTCCCAAATGATAATTGACCCATTGGGGTAAGATCTTCCCCTGACCCCGATGAGAAGAAAAAAAAAAATCTTTTTGAAAAAAGTGGTGTGGCAAAATTTTACCCGTGTAAACAGGACCCGGGGTGGGCCCCCAAAATTGGGGGACACTAAATGAAAAAAATTTTGCAAGTATTTTACTGGTATCCACCCCTTTTTTTTTAACCCCAATCCCGCAGTGAATTGGTGGTGGTGTGGAGATGACAGATTGTTTTCGACTTCCATGCAACACCACTGGATTGTGTGCTGCAGTACCTTTATTTTACTGTTTCTATTATTTCCCCACAATGGGTGAATTGTTAAGACTGTAAACAGTTTTTACCACATACAGGATACTAGAAAAAGGAGGGCATTTGAAAGGTGGGTCCAGATGACCTACTTTATTGCAGTATTGGGGTACCCAGAGGTGTTCCAGATGAGTTTTAAAAAAAAATGAATCAAAATTTCTGCAGGTTTGAATCTTTTTATGCTGGTGGTGTACTATAAAAAAAAATGTAGAAAAAGGGTCAACTACTCCCCTTATAACGTCCCGAGGCTGGGAAAAAAACAGAACAAAGGTTCTCCGCCGTCCATGAACAATTGTCGCTCCTTGATGGTTTCCCGAACCGTATTTTGTGAATTTTTTGTTAGCTGAAAAAGGTGGTGTGTGCTCTATTTTTGGAGTCAGTGTTGCACCTTTTTCCAACAACATGCTGCAGATGGCAGCCTCACAAGGCCCTTGAAGGCCCTTTGCTCTTTAACAGCAAAATGAAAGACCTTCGGGTTGACACAAAAATGTGGGATGGATTGGAGCATTTTTGGTAAAAACAAAAAAATGGTACTTTTTTTTGATGTCGTAGTTTATTTGCCGCCATCCTGACCTTATGTGGATGTTGTTGTATTCCATGTATTAGAGCGCTGCTAAATAGACTAATTACCACTGCAATACAACCCATGAAAACAGAAATGTATGCCCTTATGTCCACTGAGGAACACCTATCGGATGATGAAGACAGCGAAGAGGATGAATTCTCTTTACACTTTCCTGACTTTTATCCTAATCCCAACGACAATAACCCACCAGTTTAAAGTACCTCTGAGTGTACCCTTTACAGCTAAAAAAAGAAAAAAGAATGATTTCTTAGTTGAAAATCTGAAAAGAAGTAACTATTGAATGATAAAATAAATAGCTTAAAGTGAATAAACAGGAGGGAAATGTTGGGTTAATTAATTGTACATAAGTTATTCTACTTTAATCATATTATACTTACACATTTTGTTATCTCTATCTTACTCATATTACAAAGAGTGTTAAAACATTTAGTTTTGTTTGCTGTGTCATTAATGTTTTTTAAGTCTGTGCAGGAGGGATGTTGACTGCGACTGCTGTTAACAGATGTCGTTAAGGGTGTGGAGGAGAATGGAGAACTGTGCAACTAGATAAGGAGAGGGGTTCTCCTTATCCTCTGATGTTGTACAGGTGCTGGTCATAAAATTAGAATATCATGAAAAAGTAGATTGATTTCAGTAATTCCATTTAAAAAGTGAAACTTGTATATTATATTCATACATTACATACAAACTCATATATTTCAGATGTTTATTTTGTTTAATTTTGATGATTACAAATGACAACAAATGAAAATCTCAAATTCATCATATCAGAAAATTAGAATATTGTGAAAAGGTTCAAAATTGATGGCCCCTGGTGCCACACTCTAATCAGCTAATTAACTCAAACCACCTGCAAAAGCCTTTAAATGGTCTTTCAGTCTAGTTCTATAGGCTACACAATCATGGGGAAGACTGCTGACTTGACAGTTGTCCAAAAGACGACCATCGACACCTTGCACAAGGAGGGCAAGACACAAAAGGTCATCGCTAAAGAGGCTGGCTGTTCACAGAGCTCAGTGTCCAAGCACATTAATAGAGAGGCGAAGGGAAGGAAAAGATGTGGTCGAAAAAAGTGTACAAGCAAGAGAGATAACCGCACCCTGGAGAGGATTGTGAAACAAAACCCCTTCAAAAATGTGGGGGAGATTCACAAAGAGTGGACTGCAGCTGGAGTGAGTGCTTCAAGAACCACCACACACAGACGTATGAAAGACATGGGTTTCTGCTGTCGCATTCCTTGTGTCAAGCCACTCTTGAACCACAGACAGCGTCAGAAGCGTCTAAAGAGAAACAGGACTGGACTGCTGGTGAGTGGTCCAAAGTCATGTTCTCTGATGAAAGTAAATGTTGCATTTCCTTTGGAAATCAAGGTCCCAGAGTCTGGAGGGAAAGAAGAGAGGCACTTCATCCACGTTGCTTGAAGTCCAGTGTAAAGTTTCCACAGTCAGTGATGGTTTGGGGTGCCATGTCATCTGCTGGTGTTGGTCCATTGTGTTTTCTGAGGTCCAGGGTCAACGCAGCCACATACCAGGAAGTTTTAGAGCACTTCATGCTTCCTGCAGCTGACCAACTTTTTGGAGATGCAGATTTCATTTTCCAACAGGACTTGGCACCTGCACACAGTGCCAAAGCTACCAGTACCTGGTTGAAGGACCATGGTATCCCTGTTCTTAATTGGCCAGCAAACTCTCCTGACCTTAACCCCATAGAAAATCTATGGGGTATTGTGAAGAAGAAGAAGATGCAATACACCAGACCCAACAATTCAGAAGAGCTAAAAGCCACTATTAGAGCAACCTGGGCTATCATAACACCTGAGCAGTGCCACAGACTGATCGACTCCATGCCACGCCGCATTGCTGCAGTAATACAGGCCAAAGGAGGCCCAACTAAATACTGAGTGCTGTACATGCTCATACTTTTCATGTTCATACTTTTCAGTTGGCCAACATTTCTATAAATCCTTTGTTTTTATTGGTCTTCAGTAATATTCTAATTTTCTGATATGATGAATTTGAGATTTTCATTTGTTGTCATTTGTAATCATCAAAATTAAACAAAATAAACATCTGAAATATATGAGTTTGTATGTAATGTATGAATATAATATACAAGTTTCACTTTTTAAATGGAATTACTGAAATCAATCTACTTTTTCATGATATTCTAATTTTATGACCAGCACCTGTATGATGTTGTACGAAAATTCTGGTTTCAACTGGGTTCTGTTCCCTCCCCCTTTAGCGGTTGAAACCACATTGTAATCAGGGCGTTTCTTCAATAAAGGGCTTGGAGAGCAGATACTGCTTCAGAGTGGGTTTGAAGTTGTAACTGAATGCAGTTTCTGATCCCCTCTCCTTGCAAGTAAAATATACTAAATTCTCTGTGTCATTCTTTGTGCAGGTTGCTGAATAAGGTGTTTGGTGTTCAAACCTAACAATCTGAACCTCTGTTTGTGTTACAATTGTTACATTATAGTGATTTATTAGTGTACCGCTATAAAACATGGAGGGGATGAATTACCTTATGAAAGTAATTTTTAAAAATTATTTACATGAAAGGCAGATATACACTCTACTGACATATAAAAAAGGAATAATTTAGTAAAAATAAAAAGGCTACTGTATACTATTTTATATTAGATACATCAGATATTGTACAATAATACACTATAATAATACACTACCCAGCTCAATTGTACCCAGCCTTAAGTGTGTTAGCAAAGCAAAAAACCAGAAGGAACCTGTGATGGTGCAAAGTCCTACGCTTAATTTATGACGATAAATAAATACATTGTGCTTTGCATAATAAAGTAAAGTTAGGTCACATAAAATATTTGGTTATTTCAAGGTTGAATCAAGACTAAATTAGGTAAAGCCCTAATGCTTCAGACAAATTTATTTTTTGTATTTGCAAACCTGAAGTACGAGCAGATGAATCTAGTTGAGCTAAGTATTGTAATATCTGGGAACAAGCAGATGGAAACGTCATTTAATCCTGAGCTGACAGGTCTAAAGTGCTGCGAGTGAGACGTGCTGATATCACGTGTCCTCTTTTCTTGTATAAAGACAAAGTGTCGTGTCTGATAATGTCAGATCTGACAAAAGAACCCTTAGCTTACAGACAGGCTGTACTCATATTTTATTTGGATAGCGCTTATCAAACACAAGCAGCAGCCCAACACTGTTAACTAGAAAGAGGAAAATCAATAAAAGTCAAATTATCTTGCAAAATATTAATAAGAAGTTCACAATAGTACAATAAATCAAATATGTACAAGTCCTATACTAAAAATACATCAATAACGTGCAGATTTTTGAAACATCAACAGCTTTAAATCCCAGTAGCCTTATTTTAGATCAAATCCACATCCTTACAACTTCTTGTATTCCAGTCAAACATGTTCTATTACAAGAACTAGACTTAATATCAGCGATAATGCTGATATTAACAACAGCCAGTCAAAAAGAAATCATAGCATGGCTAAAGCCATGCCAGGCTTCAGATCCTCCTAGACTACTAATATCTTGTTTTTTTAACCAGATTACATTTTCCGCTAATTTGATTACCTTCTTCAGCCTATATTAAAAGTTTTACTGAAACAACAGCAGAATAAAGCACTAATGCAACTTCATCCTGTGGTTTCATGTACAGAAATCCACAGCCGGGCTTCTTACAAATTTTCTAATTAGAGGAACCTAAAGGGAAGCACTTAGCGACAATCAAAGACAGTACATTTTATAATAAACTTTAATAGCCAAGTTTATGTACACAAAGAATTTAAATTTATGTTTCCATTGCTCACATCATTAGATCAAACAACAACCAAATAAAATGCTTGGTTAACAGGTCAGAACAGGAAAAACAGATTAATAGTAGCATGTCAGCGGAAATAATAGCTCCCCTTTTTTTGGCCTGGACTTATACAGGTCATGGATATAGGAAAGGTCAGTCCCATGAACTTCTCTGCAGACCTATGGTAACTGTACACTGCAGTTTGAACCACAGTTCATTCTAAACCAAAAGCTTCAGATGTGCTCTGTGGACACTTCTTGCATCATAAACTAATAGATACGAAGGATTTTTTTTTAGGCAGACTCAAAATATTAAAAAATATTTTTTTGTCAATATAAATATGTCATAGTAATGAATGATGCTAGAGTCCTAAAGAAAAGGACTTAATCCTGACAAGCACTTTGACAAAATATTAAGAGGGTGCACATCTACCACACCAGGTTGCTGCAGCTTTGGGGTATTTTACCCAAAACATATTTATCAGTTTGTCTGTTGATTTTTATTTTATGTAATAATTAGTGTTGCACCGATACCAGTATCGGGCGGCTCCCCGATACTGCACTAAAAGGGTGGTATCGGTATCAGCAAGTACCAACAAATAGGGCTATGATACCATTTTGAGATCCAAAAGTTTATTCAACTATTGTCATCCATTCCAAATAAAAAGTTCTACTGGATTCACTTAGTATTAGTCTTTTTCCTGCTTCACAAAGGTAGGCATTGAAATGAAACTCAATTTATATTTTGATCATTTTAGCACCAAATATCACTTTTTAAATATTATCTTATCCACCCAACATTATTGAGTAATGTCTGAGAAAGTTTAAAATCCCCAGAAATTCTAAATGTTATATGTCACATTATTCTTAATAGTTCTTTCTTTACAAAATAGGTCTAAATAAGAAAAAAAAAGCCACGAGGAACTGGAGTGCTTTGGTTGAATAGAGACACTTTAGATGTGAAACCAACCAGAGCTCTTCTCCACCCCATGCTGTTAAGACAAGAGTCTCGCTTTATCTCTTCATTTTCTTACATTTGCACACAGACATACAGACAGACCAGATAACTCTTCTTCTTGCCTCCTGAAACATGGGGGGTCCCATCAGTACTGAGACCCTTTTTATCTTACGGCTTAATTGAGTTGAGTTCAAATGTACTGAGGAAAAATGATATGGCTTCAACTGGAACATGTTTAACAGGATTATACACTGAATCTTACTGTGGTGTATTCGCTTATGATTGGATTATAACGGACTGTATAAAATGGAACTTGTTTACTTTTTCAGTAAAATTCCCACATTATACTGTATGTTAAAACTGGCAGCAGAGCACATAAAGTGCCTATAGCTGGGATAGAAAAGATTTAGAATAACTGTTCTCGTTAAAAGGGCGTTTGAGGTCTAAAAAATATTTATCTTACCTGAACATATTAGGTATGGTCATGGGCGGTTCTAGACAGGCGCCAACGGGAGCCTGTGCCCCTGAAAATCATGTCCTGGCCCTGTTATAGTCCCTGTACTGAAGAAAAAATACTGAAAAGACATTCTAATGATGATATGCACTGGAACAGACATGGTTACTGATAGGTCCTTTGGATCCATTTTTATTTTTTTCTTTCCAAATTATGTTTTACGAATTATTTGAAAACAATAAGGTGATAGCTTCAGTGGTATTGAGATAGGATCCCAGTTTTCATCTGCTAGATGTTTTTTTAAACAAATAAAAAAACACTAATTTTTACAGCTGAATTTATCAGTTTTTCTTGAGTTTTACTTCAGATTTTAAATAAAATGTTAATTATAACTTAAATTATGTGAAACATATGTAAAATTCCTAAATTATGAATGTATATTGACCTCATAAGATAGAATCTGAATTAAACCTAATTGAATAGAAATTTCACTTCATGCAGCTCTCTTAATATATTTGAAACCCTTTTGCCCGGTTTTTTATTTCATGCTTTTCTATGCCCCCATGAAAAAATTATGGCCCCCATCTGGCCCCCTGGTACATTTGGTCTAGAAGCGCCACTGGGTATGGTGTATTCTATAATTCCCCACGGGGCTGTAGTTGTTCCCCTGCCATAAGAGGGATTGTTTTTGACAAGTGAGGAAGAAGTCTTAGAAGAAATATTTTTATTTTTTTTTTAAGGGTTGTTGAACAAATGAAGATGAGAAAATCTGACGCTCTTGTGATTCTGAGATAAAGCCAGATGTTTTGAGCAAAGAAAAACAGTTTCCATGGCTTTTTCATGTCTGAGACAGTCTGGTAGTATATGAAAAATAACAATAAGCAAGTGCTAAAAACAAGGATGCAAATGATCAATAAATGCAATAATCTAAAGTTAACTGATCTTATTGATCAACTAACGATTCATTGATAAGCAGCCATGTCCTTAAAAAAAAGGAATTTCCTATCGTCTTAAAAGGGACCTAATATTTTTTCACAATAGGCTGGGTTCCGTAACTCGCTCAATAACTTGAAACGACCTAGTTAGCCCCCATGACAAAAAATCTCAACAATGGAGCAATCGAGGAATGGATCACATGCTGTCGCTGTTTGGGACCAGTGAGGTGAGGTTAATGAGTATAAAAGCATAAATAAAAGCCAAACAACAACAAAAAACAAAGCAACTGCTTCATTCAACAAGCTTCAGGGAAAATGGAAGGTTCACTGGCGTCAGCGTAACCAGTTTATTTGAATCCATTCGACTGAGCAGAAATGACTCCAGAGGACTGACTACAGCATTTTACAACACTTTAACCCCTTACTGCACATTTAAAATGGTGTAAAAAGTTACTTTTGTTTTTCTTGTCAAATAGATGCTAAGTTAATTGAAGACTTTCATTTAAATAGCCCTTAAAATAAAGATGTAGGCATATTGCCAGGCTTTCCCCGAGAAATCAGGGTCAGCCCAGTGGTAGGCACCTCTAGGGAAGCCCACCATAGTTTGGTATAAAAATGTGAGAAGTAGAGAGAAAAGTTGAAAATAAACATGTGACAATACGTTAACTCTATCTGTTGAAAAAAATGGTACGCTGTTAAACTTCTATTGAAATTATCAAACAGCTGTTAAAATAAATATTTTTTGCAGTTCGAATGAATCCAGGGAATCTGAAATTATGCAATGCAATGCAGGTCATTTTATCATAAAGTGCAAACAAGGAATCAAGAGACTGATCAGTTAAAGGTCCAGGCATCTGACCAGAGCAATGATTCCCCCATGCTGCAGTTGCTCCATGTTATAATAGACTATGATCATAAGTAATTGGCAACAGTTACGTCAACTTTTGAGTAGTTGACAAACACATAAGGACGGCGCTTTTCGCAGCATCTTGTGCCAATTTTTTATTTTACTTTTATTGGGGGGGTATTTTCTTCCTCTTACCCACTGTGGTCTTTTTCTCTCTTTTTTGTCTTCTTTTGCTGTACTTAAACTTAATTTCCCTTTTGGGATTAATAAAGTATTTTTAAATTGGGTGCAGTAAAGCCTGGCGTCCCTTCAGGCTTATAAGAAAGTGGTGGAAAAACCTGGTTTCAGATCAGCAACATTGGTAAAAATAAATTGTAAACAGTTCAAGGCCTTCAAAATACTTCACACTAGACAAGACATTTTAGGCTGATTTGAGCGTTTTTTTTTTTTGCATTGAATCGGAATCCCCAAATAAATGCATGCATTCTCAAATTCATTAGTGCATGCAGCAGCCCCATCTGGCAATCACATGAAACACATCCATTGCCGCTCCTTCTATTGTTAATGTTTTGTTTGCTTTTCAATAAAAATTAAAGTTAAGTTAAAGTTAAATTAAGTTTCAATTGAAACTTGTGCAACCTTTGTTATCACCGTGTCTTATTTTATCATGTAAATGGCTGAAAAAAGCAAACTGGCTTAAAAAAAATTGGCCCATAAAATTGCCAGTACATATTGAGGATCGGTTTGACTAATCTCAAAATAATTTGTATCAGCATCAGCCTAAAAAAAACTATATTGGTCTACCTCCTACAATAATATATTTATATAGACATTCACAGCCCGATATGGGTAAGCTACATCGTAGCCACAGCTGACTGGAGCACACTGACAGAAGCGGGGCACCACTGGCACGTCTGACCACCAAGATTTTCAACTGATTATTGAAAAATTTTAACATAGTTTCTGTAATAAGGTTTATATGAAAACATGAATACCAACATGTTACTTATTTTATCGATTATTTGAAATTGAGCTGTATTGGTGGGATAGTGGTCAGCACGATTCACTATCTACAGGGTTTGAATTCCTTACAGCATGAAGTTGGGTTGTCTATGGTTTCTTCATTCATTTGCACATAGATCATGAAAATACAATATACACATGAAGATAGAACGGCCTAATCTGATGTCAAATGGTACTTTTGAACTAGGAACTTAAATCCAAAACCCATCTGCTATTATATGTTGTGTTTGACCCATGAGGAAAACGGAAGTCTAGGAATTAAATAACTTACATATGGTTAGAAATATGTTGACTTCGACCTAAATTAAGCCCTTCTGAAAGATGTGTGTATATATTGGAAAAGATATATGCAAAACCTCATGTGAAAATGTAATTTTCCTCGAGTGTTTGGGCCCAGGATCTAGTCTGGATAGTCAGACAGATGAGTTAGTGTCAACAGCCCATAAAAGCTGTTTCCCTTCATGCTTCTGTTATTTTTTTTATTTTATTTTTAAGGAAAGCACATAACAGATGCATATATCTTTTATTTGAGTCTATGAGGACCTTTTTCTTTAAGGGATGTCAACTGATGAAGGGTATCTGAGACACTGTTTTTGTTTTTTTCCTTGAGTTCAATCTATATTTCATTGCTTTGTACTTGTGACAGTGCAATGACAATAAAGTTGAATTCTATTCTATTCTACTTCTGTCCATTATCACTGGCATTTTATATTAAGATAGGTATATTTTAAATTAAAGAATGTAAAAAAACAACAACTTTTTTTTACTTTATGCATTTAAATGCAGAGAGTGACAAAAACCTTCATTTTCTAAAAGCATCTAATTTGATCTAAAGGAACAAAATGGTTTAGTCTGTCCATTATGTCCAAAAAAGGGATTCTATACAGCCAAGTTTATACAAAGTTACTTTGCAATGAAAAAAAAGAATTTTAGCATCTCAAGTTTCTTTAACACCGGGGAATCCAACAGATGCCCAAATGATTTTTCTAAGCAGACAAAAAAAAAATCTAAATTTTGGTGTGGCCCAAACAAAACGCTGATCTTTGTACCACATCAAATTTGACAGCTGAGCTAAAACGGTACATGAACACAGAGCTATATATGGAGGAATGGGCTAATATTCCAGCAAATTGTTGTAGATAAAAACATGTGGAAGAGTACAAAGAAAATGCATAACCAAAATCATGCAGATAATATAAAGTAATTGCCATTAAAAAAACTTCCCTAAAAACACTTATTGCACAACATTTCTGCTCTATCATAAGCTTGAAATAAAAAATGTAATGGAAGTAATAACAGATAAGGTTACGTGCATTTTTCTACAGCATAAGAAAATTACCTCAGTTAATTAAAGCCATCCCTTTTCCACAGCGTCTACTGATGTTATATCTTTCACTGGAAGTCATAGGCGAGAACCTAATCAAACTAATTCTACTTTCACTGAAATGACTCACCTCAAATAGTGAGACACTTTACTGCTTAAATCTGCAGTCAATGAAAGAATCTCCAGTCCTTTCGTTGACAATACCAGCTGCCCTGTATTCCCAGAGAGCAATGAGGGTGGACCTGCATCTAAAGCAGCTAAATAGATTCAGTCTTTACTAATTGCCTTTTTTTTTTTATTATTCTGTGCTTTATTTTCAGCTGATATGGCCCAAAAAATATATCTTTACTGAACTGTTGAGTCTTTGGAAACTCAGTTAGAGGGTGCTTTATTAACAAATACAGTCCCATAATATCGCTTTAGGCTTCCTGTAACAGGAAGAGGAACATCTTATATTTTCCAGAACAAGTGGTAAATTACAGAATTATCATCTGGTTAAATAATCTGATTATTTTACAGAGTGTAACCTTGTATAGAGTAGATGAAAAATAAATAAAAACAATTTAAAAAGGCAGTGTTTAAGATTAATTGGACCAAACAGGAATAATGATAAAAAAATAACTCCATCTCTTTCACCAAAGCAAAATCTCCTTTAAAAGTCTGAAATATAAGTTGATCCCAGTCCACTTTCTATATCCACTGTCACAATGAGATACTGCCATCAATGAGAGAGAGCTTTGATAAAGATGCATTCTTTTTTATCCCATAATTTTCGCAATTTTTCCTACAATACCTGTGCACACCTGTGCTCCTTCTGCACCATTAGACATGCAGCTGGGGTCTATTAAGTGCACAGAATCCGTAATAACCTGCAATTCTCAGAAAATTGCACTGCTGGAGTAGAAAGAGTTGATTCACATCAGCAGCCAGAGGAGCTGAGCAGGAATATATGGAGGGGTGAGGTAAGCCTAGTATGGCGGGTGTAAGGATGCTGCTAATTCATGGAAATGTGCCTGAGGAGGGAATGTAGGGGTGCAGGGGGCAGCAGATGAGATCTGATCTCCTCAACTTGGTCGAATGCAACGCAATGTGCGCTGCAGGACTTCTGTGTCTCTGTGTTGGAAGAATGAAGACAAACAAAGCATGCATGTATATTACAGGCAGAGGGAAACAATACCTCAAAGCATGCAAACACAGAGCACCTACCGTGATGATGTGTCTGTTACAGCTCCTCTCACACCAGCAGAGAAACGTAAATCTGCGTGCTATTAAAATGTAGAAACCCTCCGAAACCCAGGAGGTTGAGATGTGGCTGTGATCAGGATCTCTGTGTTGTTTTTGTGTGAACACGCAGACTGTGATGTCCTCCCCTCCTCACCGAGGAAGCAGCCTCACGCTGAGCCCCAAACCCCAAACACACCCGGAAAGATGCGCGAACCGACAGAGAAGAAACAATCCCAGGGTTTTCCAGATTTCCTGTCATCGCACTGGGCTTTTAGGGAGAGGATGGTAGGAATGATGCTGTCTGAGGATGAGGCTGCGAGCAGGTCCGTCGCTCTTGTTGCCTACGGAAGCCTACGCGGTCGAGATTCTATTTCGCACTTTTGCGTAAACGATGCTACACCGACTTCTATAAATCAGCCATTTAAATAAATGGATAGATACAAACGAACTGATGAAACTAAAAAGAAATCTGATAAAATTATGGAAATGTAACCTTTAAAATTGCCGAGCATGTACAATGCTATTATTAAAAAACAGAAAACACTGAACATGTGATGTTAGTGATAGAAGAATCGCGGTGCTCTTCATCAACAGAAAAGATGATCATAAATCACTGCTAAACTGAACAGAGATGCAGCTGGGAATACATTCAACTAGATCTACAAATACAAGAATCTATGTGCTTTAGTCAAAGTCTTCAAAAATCAAACTCTTACATAAAAAAGTTAAAAATGAAAACGAAAAAAGGAGGTATTGATTGATTTAATAAATACGGAAGAGGATTAGGGCCACTGGAAAAAAAAAAAAAGTTAACTGATTTTTACATTTTATTTCTGTTTAATATAGGAAAAAATAATTCTGAGATTGAAGCCAGAATTCGGAGATTCAGGTCAGAGTTCTGAGATTAGTCAGAATTCTGAGTAAAAAAATATACTCTGAGAATAAAAGACAGAACTCTGAGATTAAAATCAGAATTATGAGGGGGGAAAAAGACAGAATTGGGAGATTAAAGTCAGAATTCTGAGAAAAGAAAGTCAGCATTCTGAGATTAAAGTCAGAATTCTGAGAATAAAAGACATAACTCTGAAATTAAAGACAGAAATCTGAGATTAAAATCATAATTCTGAGATTAAAGCCAGTTTTCTCAGGGGAAAAAATATAAGAATTCTGAGATTAAAGCCAGAATTTAAAAATCTGTTAATTTTTTTTTTTTTTTTGTGCCCCTAATCATCTGAAAGATAGAAAATCAGTTTATAAAGATAAAAAAAAAAAAAAAAACTGAGATACAATATAACTTTTATTGCTGCTTTGCTCTGCAGGCCTACATATCAGATACTTTTGAAGCAGACCAATGTCAAATCTTTCTTATAACCAGAAAAATTGAAACATTACAGTTTAAATAAGGTTCATTGTTCATATTAATACACATCCGTTTACTGTATGATTATAAAGCAGGTCTACTTACATTTGATGTTATAATGAAGAACTGAACCAGTGCTCCAAAAATTAACAATTTTATTGTATGTTTGAACATGGCCTTAAGTCTTTGAACTTGTGCAGCACACCATATACAAAAGGTCTTTAGCGAGTTCAGCTCTTTTTATATATTTTAGTTGTATTGCTATAGTTTTAATACATTTCAATGTTTGTTTTTTGCCCATTACAATGTTGTTAAATTTATGCTCTGTGTTCATTTGCCTGTAAGATTTGTAAGTAAAATTCATTGTACCCGTTTTGAGCAGAAAGTCATGGTCTAGGTCGCCATCTAGTGGTAGTGCACTGAAGCACAGCAGGCCAGGTTACACGGAGTTCAGCAACAAGACGCCACTGATTATGAAATACTGATGAAACAGATCAGACAGTAAAAAGTTGATTAAACCATTTATTTTGTTTCCCAACATTTATGGAGCCAGAAGGAAAATCAGATTTTGCTTGCATCTTCCACAATGTTAAAAAACAATGGGATATTTTCTGACCACCATCACATCAACATAGTGTATACACAGTACCATCTACAGTTACTACAAACCCAGAATTTCATAGAATTTCGTTGTCCATTTTGAATCATAAATCTTCTTTTAGGCGTTTTAATTAGAATGAGATTTGTTTAACAAAATACAATGCACCTTTCTAATGTATGATTTGATGTTTACGCTCAAATAAAACAGTGAAGGAAAAGGGAACAGAAAAATTAACTGTATCATCTCTGGTAATGCCTTGATTTAAATATTTTCTTCTATCAGGCAACTTCAAATTAAAATACCCGAAAGACTCCTAATGAACAGGATTTACAAACAAATGTCTAAGCATTAATAAAGCTCATGGGATATATCAGAAGTCACCTCGTCTTGATTTTCATTTCAAAACAACCACAATCGTCACACAATTTGAGGAATGTTGGTTAAATCTTGGTAAACAATAAGCAGATAATGCAGATTTGACTGTCAAATATCATCTGAACCAAAATGGATACAAACATACAAAAAAAAAAAGTATGAAGTAAAACATTAATAATCTGAAGTATCAGATCAACTGAGACCGATTTAAACTGAGTAAGAAACCAATTTCTTACTGCAAACATGCCTCTTCTTTTTCTGAGTTGACTGATGGTGAATGAAGCTACGACAAACAAAAATGGCTGCCACGAGGCAATGATGGACATTTTATTTGAAAACATAAAATGTATATACGTCTTCTAAAAGATTCCTTTAGTTTGTTACAACTTTTAAACAGCCTGTCATGTCTTGTAATTTGAAAATGAATTTTTGTTTTGAAACAGCAAGAACTGTGTGGTATACAAATGGCTGGCTTGGGAGTGACTGCTCTGATTTATATGTTGCACAATTACAACTTTACAATAGTCTTAATTTAAAATTCATAAATGTTTTCTATTAGGAGCTAGGGAACGGAAAAAAATAAACACTGTATGGGAACCACCTGCAGAAAGGCCCAGCTTCAGATTTCCAAATACAAAAACAAAAACTGACAAACCAGACCACAAGCACAATCACAAACGTCCTCAAGCTTCACAGAAAGGAAGAAAAAAGAAAGGTGAATCATATGTTCTGCATTCACACACACACTATTTTCAAATACTCAGTTTTAAACATCATTGAATAAGAGTGGTCTGAAAGATTATACAAGAAAACCTCTCAAAGAAAGCAAAGCCTCACAGCTGAAAGCTGCAGATTACTTCCATGACTCATGAAGCTGAATTGTTACAATTATCTGGTGAGAACATGAGGAAATGCACAAGAAAAAAAAAAACACTTTTTCCCTATTCAACATGCAAGCTTCCTTAGGATCAACCCACTCTTATACAAATGATGGTTAAAAACAATACACACCAAATATAGACATTCCAATAATTTACGATGTATGTACACAATAATCCATCTGATTTTTCAGCAGTATACTTTTCTTCTCAGCATGTTAGAGCATCTAATCGCCCATCTTTATTTTAGAGGTCTGGAAGAGAAGAAGAAAAGAAACATATTAGAGAAATGTATCAGTAAATGCAGGCAAATGCCAAGAAGTATTGCTTAAAAGTGTGTTTTACCTGCAGAATTGCTACAATGACTCCAAACAGGCCAATTGCACTGCCAAAGATTTCCACAATAAGGATCTTCACAAAGAGGCTAGCATTCTGGGCATCTGCCAGAGCAGCTCCACTGCCCACAATGCCCACACAGATCCCACAGAAAAGGTTGGAAAAGCCCACAGTGAGGCCAGCTCCAAACATGGAGTAACCTAGCCGTGCATGGGATGAAATAAATCATGGGTTCAATATCACACAGCAAGGGAAATAAAAAATATATATGAAATCTCACACTTAACATTGCGTTTTTCAGGTTTCAGCTTTATGTTAAAGAAGCAATTCAAAATGAGTCTGTTTGGGTTTTTTTCCCCTTTAAAACTGAGACATGCGAGCAGGTTAACTCACCAGCTTGGTAATTTCGTGCTCCAATGGTCTCTGGGGTTGTTGCGCTGAAGTTCTGTATGATGAGAAGAGATTATTTTTAGGGACAATAACTTCTCTTTGTTTTACCGTTTCCGTAGGATTACAGTTTTGTATTTCAGGCCTCCAGCTTTTTTCAATGCTCCCATTGTTCACTATGTAGAACTACTTTTATTGTTTATAATGATGGAAAAAGCTTTACAGGAGAGTTTTTCTATACCTCCGCCATGTTGCTAATGACGATAGCCATGATGATCCCATAAATGGCAACAGCTTCACAGAAGATGATGCTGCAAAATAAACACAGAGAAAAAGATAACGCATTAGGAATTAGATAAGTTTTTCAATGTCAGTAATTCAACTTAAAAAGGACAAACTACTGCTTTTTTGTTGATTGGAGTTTACAGCTAATGTTTTAACATCATACTTTATAGGGTCAATGAAAGATGACCTTTAATTTTTTTTTTTACGGTACTAGTGGCTCGGTTATTTTCCAACAGTAGGCTGACAGGAAAGGGAATATGAGAGAGAGGGACAGACATGCAGGAAAACACTGGATTCGCCGGATTCGAACCCGGGTTGAAAGCGTCAAGCTAAGGTCTCCATACATGGGTAGTGCATGCCAACCAATGCGCCACCTGGAACACCAGATGATGTTAATTTTTTTTTTACAGCGGTTTTAAATTATGGTCTGCTGATTGGACAGTTGTTTCCAAGTTACTGACATCCTTCACAAAACATTTCACAAACTGTCATGATTAAAGAGTCCTGATAAAACAACATTTTATCAGGAGTTTAGAGACTGTAAGTATGCCTTTAGCTGACAGAGCAACCCACTTAAAGCAGGAATTATATCAATATATCTATATATATCAATATATCTATATATCTATATATATCTATATATATCTATATCTATATATATCTATATCTATATATCTATATATATCTATATCTATATCTATATATCTATATCTATATATATCTATATCTATATATCTATATCTATATATATCTATATCTATATATATCTATATCTATATATATCTATCTATCTATATCTATCTATATCTATCTATCTATCTATATCTATCTCTATATCTATATATATATCTATATATATCTATATATATATATATATCTATATCTATATCTATATCTATATCTATATCTATATCTATATATATCTATATATATATATATATATATATATATATATATATATATATATATATATATATATATATATATATATATATATATATATATATATATATATATATATATATATAAATTTCTACAGCCTAAACTTTACACTTACCCTACACTTAACCCTTAACCATTACGGGTTCATACCCAACCCTAACCTAAAATCAATTCACACCTTAGTCCTTAACATAACACCTAAGCTCCTAAGCCTAAAACAGCATTTCTACCCATGGACGCCAGACATTGGTCCCCACCATGTAAAAATATGCACACAGAAACCTAATTGATCTAAATACATGATTTACTTTTCGTTTTATTGACTTTCACAGTAACTAGATGTACTTGCATTGTTAGTTTTATTCTAAATAACAGATTTTCAGAAGAACCTACCTGACCAGATTTTTTGTTTTAATTCTTGGAGCCTTAACACCACCACCAATGATGCTTGAACCAGTGATGTAGATTCCCCTGGAATGAGAAAAAAAAAATACTTTATATTGGTGAATGTCCAACAAATTAAGTTGAAGTTAGATTGTGGTAACTAGTATTTTCGGGACACTAACACATTGACTGTAATCCACATCGCTACAAATGAATCCACAAACACCTTAAAGACTGTTCAGGATGACCTAACTCCTCAAAGATGGAAGAACACTTTTTGATATCAAGGCTAACTGCAGACATGACTCTTAAATTAACTTAACAACATGTTCAATAAAAAACTCAAACCAAGTATTACAATGATGCTAGCTGGCAGCACATAGTAATGTGAGAATCCCAACAATTCCCCATATTTAGAGTTTACAAACATCTTTATTCATAAAAATCTCATATCCAACATGCACATATATAAAGATGGCTTCAGTGGTTTTAAATACCAAACCTTCTTTTGCACCATTGGTTTCTGGCATTAGGATAAATTCTTGGCTTATATCTGCATCAATTAGACCAATACAGCTTAGAATACATACAGATTCAACAGCTCAGTGCAGCTACTCCATATTTCTCTGCGTTTTCATACATTGCAATACATCATAGTTTTCTCTAAATTAATGTTATGACAGTTTGCATAGTTGTTGGGCTATAAACAGGGTAATAAGGGCTTCCTCTCCAAAGATCACCAGGAAATGAGAGAAGATCTGCAGCAACTGGACTCATTTTAATGATGAGTTTCTCAACTGTTCAGCTGCATCAACGTTGAATGATTTGTGTTCTATATTAAGACTCATTATCGTCCTCAAATATCTTGCTTTTCCCAAACCTAGTATAGCATTAGAAATGTGTTAAGAATTACAAGATGAAGAGATGTTATAAACCAATGCATCTTTAATATAAATTATGCATTATTGATCACTCCTGCATTAGAATTTGAGGGACATTTGTATCTAACGAAAGTCTTAACTCGAAGCTTGGAAACTACTGTACAAAATTCTCAAGTTTGATTTTAAACTACAGATGGACGGGGGGGGGGGGTTTCTCCTCGTACTTACCAAGCAGCTCCCACTACAGACAGAGAAATGGCCAAACCAATGCCCAGACTGGCCCACATGAAAGGAGAGGTTTCCGTCAAAAACCTGTAGGTAAATAAATAAAAGAAACTTTACACTAATGATTCAATAAAAAAATAAATAAAAACTTTATGGATCGAGTGCTTTATTTCACAGCCAGCTTATTTCAAATAAAAACTAAACATTGCAGCCCTGATAGGGCTTTGTTCAGGGAGGGAAATGGCTCCAGGCAGGAAGGCTTTCCTGTAGCAGTCTGTCCAACAGCGGATCTGGAGAGGCTTCTGTGACAAGGCATCTTAACTTTTGACAGGGGGTAAACTAAATTTAGGTCACTGTATGTCTAATGTGGAAATTGACACGGATATAAAAAATTGCTTTAAAACACACACAGTGTCTTAGAACAGTCAAAATAAGACATGATGAATATCAACATTTCTAGGAGCCAGGAATTCACCCTCATTTTAGGGTTGCAGGGTTGGGAATTTGTTGTGTGGTGGAACAGTTTCACATATGATTATTTTTAATCCTGTTTCGCATTTTCCATGTTCTGTCTTAAATCTTTCCCTATTGATTGTGTTTAAAGTGGTGGGTGTCAGAGGAGATTCACACACTAAGGCCAGCTAAGGAGGAATGTTGACAACAGAATGGTTTAGGCTACAAACAACATACTGTCTTCCCCTCCTCAAATCTATGAAATTGTGTGCACATTTTCCTTCAACGCTTTCTGCCTATGAAAGCAGGAGCCTTCCAATGCTTTATACCTTTAAATACATTTGCAAGACAAAGTTCAATTTGTTTAACTGAGTGGTGGTCTGTCCAACTTTGATCAATAAAAATTCCACAACAATCGTCAGCAGCGCAAAGCATCTTGGATCTCGCATCCACGACATGGAAGCTGTTAAATGCAGCATTACTGTTGGACCAGGACGGTTTTAGAATTTAAATTTAAAAATAAAAAAGGAAGAGGGCTAGCAGAGGGGAGATCCCTTTGACCTTGAATGAGCCGACTTGTTGACTCAGTTAAGGTCATTTGGTTGTGGCCAGTTTGTCGAAAACATCTTGCTAACCAGTTAGTAACTTAGTGCTAGTAGGTTCCCAATGAGAAATTAAAAACAAGACTGTCAAGGAACGCTAAGGACAGCGGAACATGCAAGAGGAGAGTTTTGTGTCGGAGGTCGTTGATGAGTCTCTTCTGTTATACATTTTTTATTTAGAGGAGGAAAGCGGGGACAGAGTTGTTGTGGAAGAGGACGCCAGGGCGGCAGAAGCTTGGTTTGGTGTAGAAGGCTTAGAGCCATACATGTTTGAGCCCTTGCCTCGCAACGCTCCCAGTTCTGTTAGGTCTACGCCTGCTAAAGACAAAGACGTCCATCCCCGTGAACACTGGGGACGTAACTCAATGGTAAAGTAAATGATGATTCTTATTTATTTCAACCGTTTCGCATATTAGCTGCGACATTTGAATCAAGATGCTCTGACCAAAAAACCTGCTCCTGTGCTGGCCGACTGGCTGGACAGAACACATTGTACGATGAAAACTGTCATATCCCCGAACTTTATCGTCATGTATGTCTCATACGTTTTCGACATGAGAACCAGTCCTAAACAAAAATGTCAATTAAATAGATAGATCCTTTATTTTACAAATGGAACATTAAAGATTGAGTAATTAGGTGTTTTATTAAAGACTAAAGATTATTTTGGCAGAAATTGGTCTAACCAATCTCAAAAAGCACTGTCAGTATTTTGGCATGGTTCTTTGAAGTGTTATTGCTTTTCCATCCACTACATCTTAATTTAATCAAAAAACAAATATTAAGTGATAAATAAAACTAGATATTAACAATGGATAACAAATAGAGGGGGCAGCAATACACCCTCCTCAATCTCCAACCATAATACAATGTTTTGAACAGTTGAACAGATGGAAGTCAGAAAGAGTAAATTGAATACCACATTCTAATAAACTGCAATCTACTTTAAATTGCAAAAACTACCACCTGTAAAGGGCAACTAGTTTAAGTTTGGCTAATTGTTCTAACACGCAACAGAATTAAATATATCTATCAAAACAAATAAAGAATAACTACTTGGCTTAGTAAATCACAACTACTACGCCATGGCCCCTACAAATACACCCTGGCACCCATAGGGTGGCCCTAGTTAGGGAACCACTGCGCTAATGAATCAGCCAACACATGCAAATATCGGCTAGATACAGATACAAGGGAAGAAAAAGAAAGAAGGTATAAATGGGAGAATATCCGTTCAGATCAGTCCTCATCTCCACCTTTTTTTTGTTGTGCTTTAGAGATAAAGGATTAGGCATAAAAAAAAGAATAATAAAAACAATACTTACCATGCCACATCAAAGCGGAATCCAAGGTCAAATATGGTATAGCATATACCTGTGAGGAGAAGAAGAGTTTGAAACTGTTAAATAGCTAAAGAGAGACATTTCCTTGCAGTGAATGAAAGTGTAGATTATGATCCAGATTATTTATTAGTAGCAACACTGAAAATCCCTTGGTACATGCCTAAAAAGCTTTTTGTTTTAACAGCTCTGTACTAGATTTGATAACCTCCTGCTCCAAGTCTTTAAAAAAGGGGTCAATATCACTGAAGGTATTTGATGTAAACCATTTAATGTTTACTTTTATTGACGTGGTCAAGTGCTGCTCAGAGGATGCAATCAGCGCTTCTGTAAAGCTTGTGAGCAGATGGAATCATAAAGAGCTCTAAAGTTTCTGGGCACATTGCTGCTCTGAATTTGGACTTGAGAACAGAACAGCTGACCAGCACAAGCAGACGGCATGGCTTTTTAAATTATTACTGTGTCCAAATCTCACTGCGGACCTTAAAAATTATCTGTAATTCTGTGGTTCTCCAATACAGCTTCAGAATCTGGGATCTGATTTCAAAATGAAAAGTAAAAGAACTTCAGACCACCAAGCAACATTTATTGTATTATTTTTCCTTCTGCCTGGGACAGACATTTTTCACACCTCAGGTTCAGGGGTGGTTTAACAATAGTCCATGTAATCAATGTTTATTTCATATGGATGAAACAACGCGCTTCACTACATAATCCTTTCGAGATGAAGGCAATCCTAGTTTCTTTTATCCTTTCTTTCTTTTTTCAAAACTATACTTTTCTCCCTCCAATCAAGTCCTGGTTATGTCCGGACACAGCATAACAGAAACCAGCAATTTCTTTAGCAATGGAGGGACTCTTACCCTCCTTGTGGAGGGTGTCAACTGCTGCCTTTTGGACACCAGTGCAGTTTTATTTTATAACAAATAAGATCTTCCTAATCAATGCTGAGAAACAAACGTTTGAGGGTTTTTTTTTTTAAAGCCACAATGCTACTAATAGAGAAACACATGAAATGTATAATCATGTATAAATCTGAAAAATAAAGACACGTTGAACTAATTCAAACGAATAACTAAAATAAAACATAATGTCTTTAGTTACTGAGATGCAGCTCAACACAGGAGCCTGCTCTACAGAACTAATATATATATATATATATATATATATATATATATATATATATATTTTTTTTTTTTTTTTATTATCATATAATATAAAACCCAACGCAAATTAAGAGTTCTGCAACACAGCATGCGGTTTGTGAAACTTGTTTCACCTTGAATAAACTAATGCCCCTTACATAGGGCCCTGCAGAAATCCTGGAAAACTGACATTTCTGCGATGCTTCACACTCACGTGAACTGCAGCAGTTCCTGTTTGTAGTTTTTGTATTTTGTTCTCAGCTAGGACAGGCTAACATGCTAACGTTAGCTAACCAAACAAATTCAGGCCTTAAACCCCTTTACCAAACAACCGTTGATCAAAATAACCCTAACTATATAAAAAAGGCAGTAAAGTAGTGAACATATATGCCAACATGTTCTGTCTCATGAATATTTGACATGATATTTTCTAAAAACTTAGCTCTTCGGTGCTAACACCATTGTAGCTAGAGGGTACATTCACTAAATGACACTAGTTGTAGACTAAATCGTGTAAATGTGAACTATTCTCAAAACCAATGTATGTTCTGGCATTTATTTTTGAACATATGCGAACACCCAACGTTAAATTAATTAGAACAGCTAGCCAAAAAGCCGCTTACAAAGCTAATTCCAAGAAGTAGCCAGGACCCACTGAGCGCTGTTCATCTAAAAAAAATACCAACTATGGTAAAACATAGGTTATGACTACTGGGTATTAAAAAGATTTAAAGATCCATTTTCATTAACTCAACTAATAAACATTTATATTAAAGCATTGCAAGCTTACCGACGACTAGAATGGTACTCCAGAAGGCCAAAGTGACCCCCGTGTAAAGAATGGCGTGTCCGTTCATCATCCACTCTAACAACATCTATCTGGCTATCTATCTAAACTGCAACGACAGCTAATTACGATCAGCTTTAATTAAAAAACTGACATTAAAGAAGCGGAGAAAACGGTGTAATTCTGATTCTTTTGAATCAGTGACCGCCTGTAGAGGAGGAAGAGCATCAAAAGGAGAAGCTGGTGATGTCAGCTGATCCAGCATGTGACTTACTTTACAGTCGTTGTAACGTTTCAGAGAATAAGATTAGGACACAACCCCTATATAAATATATATATATATATATATATATATATATATATATATATATATATATATATATATATATATATATATATATATATATATATATATATATATATCCCTATCTACGTTAGTATATTTGTTTTAAAGACATTTTAATATTTAACATCGCTCAAAACAACATAATAAATAATCTAAGAATACAAATGCATCTCCAAAGGCTGCATTTAAGAGCCTGACGTTTCCTTGTATGTCCACTAGATGTCACTATTGTTCCAGCGCAGTAGAAAGGTTTTTAAGAAAGCAGTTTGCTTATAAATCTATGACATTAGATCTGATGGGTGCATATTAAAGATGTGCAACGCAAATAGCCAAAAAAGTAACTTTAAATCAACTATAAACATACCCAAACCATTTTAAGTCACATTAATTTTGGAACTACATTGGCTTTCCCCCCTAGAAATTCATGATTAGGTAGTTGTCCCATTTCTATTACATATTTAAGTGGCATATACACTACATTGTCAAAAGTATTTGCTCACATATTAAAATGATTAGAATCAGGTGTTCCAATTCCTTCCATGGTCCCAGGTTGATCAAATCAACCTCCAAGCATGCAGTCTGCTGTTATAAACTTTGTGAAAGAATGGGTCGCACTCAGGAGCTCAATGAATTCCAGAATGGAACTTTGAAAATATGTCATATGTGTCACAAATCAAGTTGTGAAATCTCCTCCCTCCTAAATATTCCACATTCTGCTGTCACCTGTATCGTTAAAAATGGAAGTATGTGGAAACAGCAGCAACTCAGTCACAAAGTGCTAGGCCATGTAAACCGATGGAGTGGGGTCAGCGGATGCTGAAGCACATTGTGCTCAGAGGTCGGCAAATCTCTGCAGATTCAGTCACTAAACACCTCCAAACTTCATGTGGCCTTCAGATTGCCCAAATCTTCATGGGATGGGTTTTCATGGTCGAGCAGCTGCATCCAAGCCATGCATTACCAAGTGCAATGCACATTGTTGGTTGCAGTAGAGTAAAACATGGCACCCCTGGACTCCAGAGCAATGGATACGCATTCTCTGCAGAGATAGATCACAGTTTTCCATCTGGAAATATGATAGGTTTGGATGAATTTCAGTTTGGTGGTTATGGAGAAAGGTACTTGTCTGACCACATTGTGTCAAATGTAAAGATTGGTGGAGGAGGAATTATGATGTGGGGTTATTTTTCATGAGCTGGGCTTGGCCTCTTAGTTACAGTTAAAGGAACTCTAAATACTTCAGCTGACCAAGAATTCTTTTGGACAATTCCATTGATTCCTTTTCCGTCACGCTTATCCCTGCTGGGGTCACGAGGTCACGAGGTCACGTATCCCCAGCTGTCTACGGGTCAGAGGCGGGTTACACCCTGGACAGGTCGCCAGTCTATCGTAGGGCAACCCAGAGACAAACGGGACTAACAACCATTTACACTCACACCTAAGGAGAAGTTATAGAAGCCAATTAACCTAACAGTCATGTTTTTGGAGGAAGCCGGAGTACCCAGAGAGAGAACCCACGCATGCTCAGGGAGAACATGCAAACTCAATGCAGAAAGGCCCCAGGCCAGGAATCAAACCTCTAACCTTCTTGCTGCAAGGGAGCAGTGCTCCACTGAGCAGCCCTGGACAATTCTATGCTCCTTAATATGTGGGAGCAGTTTGGAGCATACCCCTTCCTCCAACATGACTGTGGCCAAAGCACCAATGCACAAAGCAAGGTCCATAAAGACATGAATCTGGTGCAAATGAACTTGACTACACGGAGTACTGACCTCAACTCAATAAAACACCTTTGGGATGAGTTAGAGCCGAGACTGAGAGTAAATCCTTCTAGTCCAAATACAGTGTGTGACCTCACAAATGCACATCTAGAAAAATGGTCAGAAGTTACCAGAAATCTTGTGGAAAGACTTCCAATAAGAATTTAAGCAGTTCTAGCTACAAAGCGTGGACCAACATCATATCGAGCCTCTATGGATTAGAGATGGAATGTAATTTAAGATCATGTAAATAAAAGTAGATGAGCAAATTAATTTGCTAATTTAGTGCACGCTCTATGAGGTTTACACCAAAATGTTGAGTCAGGCTAAAGTACTGGATTATTAAGGAAAATCCAGCTAAGATTCAATGGTACCCTTGAATGAGCTTCAGAAATTCTCAGCAGGATAATTGGTCAACACAACAGCTATTTTACTAGCAATGACAACACTAAAACTTAATATGAGTTTAAAGGTTTATTGACTAAATAGGGGATGATGAAAAGGAATAAGGGAAGCAGGGACGAGGGTATGGAAGGATGTAACGATGAAGGGATTAAAGGATAAAGGGATTAGGGGTAGAGAAATGAGGGAGAAGAGAAGATGGATGAATGGATGGGGAAGAAGGGATGAGGGATGAAGGAATGAGGGGTAAAGAAATGAGGGAGAAAGGGAAGACGGATGAAGGGATTGGGGATGGAGGTATGAGGGATGAAGGGATGGGGGATGAAGGGACGAGGGATGAAGGAATGAGGGGTAAAGAAATGAGGGAGAAAGGGAAGAAGGATGAAGGGATTGGGGATGGAGGTATGAGGGATGAAGGGATGAGGGATGAAGAAATTAAGAAGGAAGGGATGAAAGGGTAGGGGGTCGCTAACATCTGAGGAGTAAACAGTAGGTATGAAGATCTCTGTATGGTGGTATGATTTCCTGAAGGATGCGTTTCTGGTTCATTTCTGTGAGCCTGCACTGAACCCCCAGATGGACCCTGCAGCTGAGAACAAGGTGAGGTAATGAGATGAACGGAGAGAGGAAAAGGAAAATGGGTGAAGGGAGGGTGGGTTTGATGAATTATAACAGACTGAGAGGAAAGGATGAGTGGCGTATAAATAGAGTAATACATAATTGGAGGAGTGCTTTGGGTGTGGCCCTGCTCCTAAAATGAAGTTATACTCCATTAGCTGTGCACCCCACAGATATTGCCATTAAAGAACAGTGGTAAGAAAAAGAGGAAAGTCCTGTTTGGTAATTGGCAGAAACCATAGAGGTGAAGGAATAAAAATGTTGTTGGGGGCCTGGTCAAAGAGGACAAAAACTGACTCATTGGCCTGTATGCAAAATGCTTTTAATGATGGGAAATTGATTGCACCTCAATGTAACCAATACAATTGTTTGGTTTAATGTAGTGGTTATGGCGTCATGCAATGGGAATATTTTCATTTAGCATTTCATTAGCATGAATAAAGGGCAATCCTAACAAAAACCCAGGTTTGAGAAAAATTGACTAGGGTGAAGCCCTACCTTCCATTGGGTTAAATTAAAGCACACAGCCAGAGCCACAATTTAATTTTATTGTTTGAGGTAGAATGTCACTAGACTGTTTTACATCAACAACTTTTCTCAATAAGCTTCTCCAGAACCACTGAAAGACTACCACAGGAGATCCTTCCTGCCACCTGTGTCTGCAGCAATTATATACAGAAACCCCTATAATATTAGTACCAATTATATTTAATCTCCTTTTGGTCATAATAAAGTATTTCTGAACTAAATTAAGTATTAATGTGTTAGAGTAAGACCTCACATCTAATTTCAAAGGAATACTACTGCAAGGTAAACTATGCAATTTAAACTTCTTTCAGTCTTGAGCGGATTTAGTTTTCCATGTAGGTGAGTTAATGTATCTTTATTTATTTTTTTGATCAAACATGTTTTGCATGTATAATATATGGTAAACAATCACTTGGGAGTAAGATTTTATTGTTACAATGCCATGCTACTTTGTCTTAATTTAATGATAATCTCTTTAAGTCAAATATATTCCCATTTTGTGTGGCATATAACCATGGCTTACTAAAAAAACTGTTATTACAATGGTACTGTTGACTTACAGGATTAAATGGATGAATCTGTAAGTTGTGTGTAATTTATGCTTTTTTTTTTTTTTTAGAAAAAAAAAGCAATCAAATCAAGTCAATGTTAAACATGACTCACTTCTCCACAAAAACAAATACAGACAGTTGCACAAGAAAAGAGACTCTCAACATACAACTTTTAATCATCCAGGAGCTTGACATTTTCCCATCATTAATTTCAATAAAGGGCACCCTGACAGATTTTGTCACCTGTTAAGATGCTCTTCACATCATCGGTCTAAATTTCTGTAAAATCTTTGTCAGCCTCCTCTAGAGAATACAAGTCATTCAGCTGTTAATGTTGCCAACCGTGTCCTTTGTTCCATCTCAAATGTGAGGTGGTAATTAACTGACGTGTTGTAAACTTAGTCATGCAAGTTTGAAATTTGATAGATATGAAAGTTGCTCATCCAAAGATAGCACAATGGTCACGTCTAACTTCTTCTTTTCTTCAGTATATATGTTTTCTCTTTTTTTGTTGATAACTTGCTAATAGTTAGATTAGAAAGTGATTGACGGGCAAAGCTGCTATATGTCAATGTTTAGAGTGGGACCAAAAAAATTGTCTCTTTATAACGCAAAATGTCAACTACCATAAATAAGCTATCAGCAGTTTAAGTAAAATAAAAGGAGTGTAGAAATAGTATTTATCAAATCCATGATATAACTGTCAATTCTCTTAATTAGCATATATTCCTAATGTTTTCATAATCAATAGATATGTTTAGGTGTAAGTGCTATTTTCATTTCCTTTTTTATTTTAAAACACATTTGTCTAACTTCAATAGTGTCTACTTTAGTCTTTCCCATTTTGAACAGTAACTTTGGGAATTACTGACTGACATCACATTTACAGAGTAGGAGGAAAACAGTAAGTCACTGATTTGCAGTTAAAGTCAGGCCAATGTTTAAATGTAAAATGTATTCATGTACAGTTAATATGAATTGTTTTGTACGTCAGTAAGTGTGGGCTGGTGATTTTTTTTTCTTTCTTTATGAAAAACAGTTTTGAATTACTCTGACTGTCATTTTATATTCTAAATCTCATATCAGCTTAATATCTTTTTAGTCTATTCTACTAAAAGGATATTAAGCTGTTTCAGGTCTTTTTACACATTTCACAAAATGTCATTCAGCTGTTAATGTTGCCAACCGTGTCCTTTCTTACGTCTCAAATGTGAGGTGGTAAATAACAGATGTGTTGTAAACTTAGTCATGCAAGTTTGAAATTTGATAAACATAAAAAGATAGCACAATGGTCAGGTCTAACTTCGTCTTTCCTAAGTATATATGTTTTCTTTTTTTGTGGTAATTTGGTAACTTGGTAATGTTAGATTAGAAAGTGATTAACGGGCAAAGCTGCTATATGTCGATGTTTAGAGTGTTAAAAATGGGTCTAAAGAAATGGTCTCTTTCTAAAGGCAGGCCAACGTTTAAATGTAAAATGTATTCATATACATTTCATATGAATTAATTTAGCCGTCAGTAAGTATGGACAGGTGATTTTTTTTTCTTTATGAAAAACAGTGATACATTACTCTGACTGTCATTTTATACTCTAAATAATATCAGCTTAATATCTTTTTAGTCTATTCTACTAAAAGGATATTAAGCAGTTTCAGGTCTTTTTACACATTTAACAAAATCCTTTACTGTATGATAAAAATAGTCTTTGCACTGAGTTCTCTTTTAAGACTTATGACTGATTGTTTCTTGTGACTGAAAAAATAAAAAGAATCCCAGAGGCAGCTGAAGGAAAAACAAATGATTCTTGAACCCAAAGTTTTTTTTTAGCATAACTTATGACTCACCACTGTTTCACTGTTTCCATGAAGACTTTTCTCTGATTAAAAGATGCCTGCCATTGTTCCCTGAGCTAGTACTTAACATGACCCATTGCTGAGAAAACTGTAGATAATATACTTCAGAGGGAGAACAATGCAGAGAGTTTTAACAGTGCAAGTCTGTAACTACATTTTGTGTTCTAATAAATGTCACAAATGCCTTATTAAGAATAAATAGAATGCCTGCAATCAGTTAGGGAATCTGTTACACTACCTTGGAATTAACTGTACATTTGTTAAACAGGAATCCTGTTGCGCTTTTTTATTGTCCCATTTCCTAACTAGGTCTTTTTAAGGAACATTGACCCTAACATCCTAAGTATAATTGTTTTACTGAAAATGTTTCAGAGGGAGCTACTGAAAAATGATTCAGAGGGAGCATGTAGAGTAAAAATAAAACAGGACCTAATATGGAGCCTTCCGGTACACCAAATTTAAGTGAAGCAACAGATGATGAAAGTTCCCCCAAATGAACAGAGGAACTTCTGTGGGAAAGATAAGATTTAAACAATCTAAAACTAAGCTGCTTAGGCTGGCTGTGAGTTGGAGAATCTCTGCTAGCTTGAATCGGAAATTACTTCTTTTGTGGATCAGTTTCTTTTTTCTCATGTTTTTTGCTTCTGGTCTTGAATGCTTTTAAACTGGATGGATGTTGTTCTGCTTTTTTTTTCTTACTTGAGGATTTTTATGAAGCATAACCACACAGCAGCTAATTCAAATCTCTACAACTAATATAATACATCAGCTACTTCGGCAAGTACCAGCTGAGTTGAAAAGGGGATGCGATGCCAAAGCAAGGACATGAGGAGGAAAAACAAACTTAAGCCATCTCTTCCATCAATAAATATTGGGGACTGTGATATCTTTAAGAAATAAGTAAAAAGAACTCCAAGCCCTTGCAATGACCCAGACAGAATATCAGCAATTCAGCATTATGTGTTTTACTGAAACCTGGCTGCAGGATCACATCTCAGACTCCACCGTTTCTCACAGGGTTTCTGGCCATGCAGACAGGGATTTCTAGAAGACCGGACAAAGGGGGTGGGTTGGCAGTGCTCGTGAACAACAGATGAAGATATGTCATTGTTGCCAAGTAGTCAGCTGCACAGGAGCACCAGGGGGCGGTACTCTCTACATTCCTTTTTACTTTGTCAACATCTGACTTCAGGTACTAGACTGTCCTGTCATCTGCAAAAATACTCAGAAGATTCTGCAGTCATGTGTCCATCAAAAATGGACAAGAAGCTGAGTTCCGAGATCTGGTGAACTGCTTTGTGGCATGGTGTGGAAACATTCATCTGATCCTGGACACTTTTTCTCCATCATCTTCTGGGGTAAAAGCATCAGAAGAAAATTACTTGAAAAAGCTCAACAAGCTAATAAATAAGACCGGCTCTGTTCTAAGAACTTATGGAAAGCTTCCTTTTACAAAGGAAAAGGATTCTTTAAGTTAAAAATATTATAGACAACAGTGAGGATCACCTTCTGAAGATTTTTAAACAACAAAAAAGTGTCTTCAGTCAAAGGCTTTTCCAGATCTGGTGCAAGACAGATACAGAAGATCCTTCCAGCCTACAGCTATCATTGCCTATTACAAATTGACGAAAAAACAAAAACACTGTGTTATTGCAACATTTAATTTTATATTAATTATGTATTTTGAATGGAACTGAATAAGATTGTGCCTTATAAAAACAACCTCTCTACCAAGGCCGGAAACAAATCTGATAATTTCTTCACTGAAACAAAACAACAAAATGAGGGGGGCAGTCTGTACACCTATATCAAGTCTAATGCAAGATTTGTATCCAACAAGAACTGTCCCTTACAAAATATCTCAATTTCACCAAATAAATTACAAAAACTGAGGGAAAAAATGTGCACCAAGCTCTTCCTAAACAAAACTGAGGCAAAATCTTTTGGACCTCAGAAAGAGAGTTTAAAAATAAGCTCACAGCTTCAAATAATACAGTTAGGCTACGTTCACACTGCAGGCCTTGATACTCAATTCCAATTTTTTTTGCGTTGCAGTTCACATTTCCAAATATGACTTGTATGTGATCTCCTGTCTGAACTGCAGTCATGGAACTCAAGTGTCCTGCATGCGAAGTAGAGGACGCAATGACGTCACAGGCCAGCGTGCTCTGGGTTTATGGAAGTAAACATGGATGGTAGAGCCGTAGGCGCATCTAGCGATCTTTCCCAACCATAAAAAAAAAATCTTTTCAAGATGTTTAAACATAAATACTGCTCTCCGCATCATCGTCCACCATGGTTGTTGTTTTTCTTGCCGCTTCTTCATAGAAAGACCCAGGATAGTGACCTTATTATTAATGGCGTTCAGGTCGGATGAATGCAACTAAGGAATTGAAGCACATTACCCCAGTTCAAAAGTTGTAACACTTGCACCCTTTGTCTCAGAAAATATGCTCTGAAATACTGCTGTTATTCTATAAATCACTAACAGACATTACAGACTTGTTGTCAGTGTATTAGCTGACGAGAGTCAATCAGCTCAACTCAAAGAAAGATATTATTCTTTCCTGCAATAAATATTCATAATGTGCCCCTAAAACACCATACTTTTTAAGTCCATAACCCTTAAATATTGAATGTAACAGGTAGAGAAAACAAATATTCAAAAACTAATGAAAGGCCAACCTAACAATTTATCTGATATTATCCATTTTTTATGCAAAACATTTGCCAATTAAATATATTATTAATAGATTTTCCATTAATTACAGTCCAGCTGCTTCTACTGATGTTGTAAAAAGTCAGTGTTCGTCAATCATCTTGAGTAAATACCTCTAAGGAAATGTGACAGAATTCTCCAGACCACTGATATCTGCAGCTAAATCTTTTTAATTCATTTTTTTGTTACTTAGATAAGAAGAGAAAAACTGACCTTTGAAATTTTTAAAACTGAAAAATTAGTGAAAGTAATTTAATACAGCTAAAAGGGAAACAAGGATAACTAGAACTGCAAGCATTTATTAACAGGTTCCAGCAAGTCCACCTGTGGCCCCACTTCTCAGCATGACATACCCAATCAACACATATGGTAAATTATTTTGCATGGATCAAGACTATTTTCTCCTTGAGGAGCAGTCATAAAGATGAGCTAATTATTCATCTCCAAATAACCCTCCAAAATATAATACTCTCATTTTTAAGCCTGATTTAAATTATAGCAAAAATAAAATACTGCATAACAAATTAAAGACATAAAAAAAGCAAAATACCAAAGTTTGGATATTATCTTACCGAGTTATGCATTTGACTTCCACCCAATAGTTAAACCCTGGGGTAGGTTCAACTCTGTGAGCCGGGAATTAGGTGCCTTGCTCAAGAGAGGGAGGGAAGACTGCCAGTTCAGTTGGAATAATAAAAACTAAATAGATATACTGGTTTAATAAACATATTCTTGCTTAAAACATTTATTTCTGGTCACAGAAAGGGTATTAGTTCAGTTGTTTTCACAATTTTTGTCTATGTTGTCCATCATGGCTACTCAAGTTTAACCAAATGTCCTTCGACCTGAATCATAAGAAATGATGGGCCACAAAGGATACTCCAAGGAATATTCCTCACCATCTGGTTGCAAGCGCTCCCAAACTTTTTGGGGTCACTTTAATGGTAGGAGGAGGTTAGCCTTGCGTGAAGGGGGACTGGACTCAATCTGCGTGTCTTTGTGGCCTGCAACTTGTTAGAATGTGAGGGGGGGCTGCTTCCTGTCTGAAGCGGGGGCAGGGATGGGGCCCTGGGTGAGGTCTGGGTCGTGCTGTTCTGATGAGCTGATAAAACAGTCACACACTGTCCCAACATCTCTCTTTAATCTTCCTACTTCGCCCTGCTGCCCCTCTGGTGACTACCTCTGTCCCACCTTGGTGACTGCTTGCCAGGGTCTGGGCGCCTGGTCTTGGTTGGGACTATGCTTTTTAATTTTTGCTGGGTATGGTAGTTAAATATGTGACCAGATGGAAAATTGATGAATTGAACATCAATGCCCCAGTCAGATCAAGTGTCCTACTGTCCTGGGTTATTAGACTTGTGCAAAATAAAATTTTCATATTCAATGGGACTTGATTATGTTTTCATAAAATAAAAGGTTGATCTCAGTTTACTTAAAGGATACTTTCATAAACTATAACCAGACTTGGAAGTTATGAGTAAATTGATGTAATGACTCAGAAGGTAGGACCCAGAATTCGGGCAAGAAGGACAAGTCACTAACCTGGTTTGACAGTTCAGTCCGTGCCCAGGGAATGAGGATGATTCCAGCAAGTCGACTGAAAATATGCAGCGGACGCTGCCAGAGAGTTCCAGACGCAGAAGCTTATAAGGCTACAGAGCTGACAGGAGATTAGATCCTAGTTAGGAGAGTGGACAAAGGGATTCTTCTTAGGATATGTGAATTGAGACAGACCCACCATGTCACAGTTGGGTGGAGGTTTTTGATTACCCAAATGCAGAGATCAGGAGGCAGAGGTGAGTCTTGTAGATTTAATGAGAACACTGAGGCAGAAATCCAACATACAAAATACTGAGAACTAAAAATAACAAACATCAAGGAAAACTCACGTGGGGTGCCAGAGATGAGGAAGCAACTTAACAACAAGAAACCAGCACTGAGTGACTACAGAGTTGGTGTATATAAGGGGAACAGAGCAAAGGATGGGCTTTTGAGCTGAATATGGAGCAGATATCAACAAAACAGAATAACTGATAACTGAAAACTTAAAACTCAAATTCCCAAAGGGGGAGAACCATAACACATATAGTTTGATGATTTTGCATTTAGTTATTTCAACTTTTAATGTAACGTTGTCTCTTCTTTTTGTCATTATAGTATAGTAGCTACATCTGGTAGGGCACTCGTTTTTTTGTAATGACGCTGTCCTGGAGGGAGGCATCAAACTGGCTGCTGCTGTTGGTCTAGTTCAGGGGTGGGCAAACTTTTTGACTTGCGGGCCAGAATGGGTTCTAAAATTTGACAGAAGGACCGGGCCAGGAGCATTTGGACAAGCAATGTAATTTATTAAACCTGGGGATTGAAATGTATAAAAAAAACAGACAATTGAAGGTGCAAATTTAAAGAAATCAACATTTAGTGAAAAAAAAAAAATCAATGGAATCACTTTCAACATTCAGAACATATTATTACCCAACGAAAGGAAGGGGTCTTTAAAATGAGAGCGATGTGCGGCATGTTAATTAAGCTACTGTACCGCTGATGTGCGTAAATGCGCAAGTTGCTATTTTTTTCATAACACAGTAGAAAAACTCACATTTCAGTGGGAACAGTGTTGTTGTTCTCCTTTTTTTGCCAGTGCATCAAAGTCTTGAGTTAGTTTCGTTGTGGCAATTCTGCGCCTCCGACAGAAATAGTATAGGCAGGATGATAATCTGGATGAACTGACTGCAATTATTAAGTTTTCAGGTGGACTTTCTCACTTAAAAACATATTAAAACTACTTTATTCCCACTGATCACAGCAAATATAGCTGCAAGATTTAGATTATTTAGATGAAAAACACCTGCCAGCCACCGCGGTATACGCGGAGGAGACCGGCCCAGAGGCTGCTGTTGAATTAAGTTTTCAGGTAGAAAAATAGAGCGGGAGCAAAACTGAGTATGTTTGTGCTTTATTCAAGTATTTATTACAAAGTATTAATCAAACCCATCAAAGTCATCATCCTCTGTTTCTGAATTAAACAGCTGCGCTAAATCAGACATGCCAATTTCCCCTTCTTCGCTGTCAGAGTCACTTTCCGTGCCGGGCGGCTCCTGAGAAATAATGCCGGCTTTTGCGAAAGCTTGAACAACAGAGCCAGCAGACACGTTAGTCCAAGCAGCAACAATCCATCCGCAAACGGTGGCGTTAATTGCCCGGCGCTGCATTCCACTTTTCCTGAAACTGTGGTCTCCGTCGGTCATCCATCGCTCCCACGCCGCTCGCAGCCTTACTTTGAACGGCCGCTTCACACTGATGTCGAACGGTTGAAGTTCCTTTGTCAGACCTTCCGGATTACGGCGAGCACAGCGTTCATTTGATTCACCTTTTTTTTTCACATCGGCTGTGAGATGGGCACGCAGCGATGGTGATGCGTGGAAAAAACCACCTGGTCTCCTCACATACACCTGCCTCAGCCACTCTTTCATCATCTCCTCATCCATCCAGCCCGTTTCATTTGCGTTAATATCATATGTCATCAGAGCGCTGTGTCTGTCTCGCTGTCAGCTCCCAGATCAGCTTCTCTGATTGGTTGATGCGGCGCTTCCAGCAGCAAAACTTCAATTTTTCCATCTCGAGCAGCAGCAGCAGCGCGTTGGCGGCGCGTCAGATGCTTAAACGGCGATGGTGATGAGTGGAAAAAACCACCTGGTCTCCTTACATTCACCTCCCTCAGCCACTCTTTCATCATCTCCTCCATGACATGGTCTCAAAAGTCGCAGTTACAACACACATAGGGCGCACCGCACATTTTGAGGGAAAAAAGACGTTTATGTGCGCCTTATAGTCGTGAAAATACGGTAATTTGGACAAGTTCGGCGGGCCGGATTAAAAAGCCTAACGGGCCGTATACGGCCCGGGGGCCGTAGTTTGCCCATGTCTGGTCTAGTTCAACAGTGTTTACCCCTGTTTGTCTCCTACTGCTATGTACTCTATGTGCTCTATTTCATCTTCACCTCGTAACTTGCTCAGAGCTCATCTGCTTAACTGCATCTTCCCTACACAAAGTTACCTATGGAACCAGTTAACCATTATCTTCTCTAACATAGAACATATTCCCCATTCTATATTCTCTTTGTGTATTCCTATTCTCTTTTCAAATCCCCAGTTGGTCATTTCACATGGCTGTTTCAAATAAACTCAGTTCTGTATCTGTTGGAGGTTTCTTTCTATAAAAAGGCAGTGTCTCTCTCCCTTTCAATATATACTTTGTATGAGGGCTGGGTGTAAGTGAATGACCCAAAGTGAGTGACATCCCATTATCCCTATGTGTTCCTTCAGGGGGAACAAATCTACATGGTCAATGACTGAATGCATTTAGCTGTTTTTTTGTTATTTTTTATTGCCAATCCTTAATCTGATTAGCTTTCATCTACAAACTTTTTCTTATCCTATAATGCAACCATACTTGGCAGAGAGCTTCTATTGTGACTAAACCCTGGTGCGAGTAAATTCAGGCCATGTTTGGATTATTTATCACCTCATCCAACTACTTCTTGCTATATTCTTAAAGAAAAACTTACATAGCCTCTGAGCATTACTTCTGCCTACATATAATATTTGAAAATGCTGCGTCTGCGAGGCATGCTCAGAGGAATTTCCGGGGGACTCTAATGGGCACGATTGTAACTGTGATTGACTGTGGTGCACTGGCAGTTCTTTTGCAACACAAAAAGGCAGAGCAGAGCAATTTATCAAATTTTAAATTATGTTGCATTTTTTATTTCTTTTTTTGCATTTAATGGCTCACTAATTAAAATGTCAAGCTATTGTTTCAACAGTGGATTATATTTATTTATTGATGTATTTCTAATTATTGCAGGATTGCTTTTAAGTTTTTTGTCCACTGTTATAAAATGAATAACAAACTAACAATCAAATAGTTTTATCATATTATCATATAAAATAATATAAAAGTTGTGATCTATTAAGTTCTTTCTACTGAAATAGCACATATTAACCACATGTAGATACATTTTCCACTGCTGTTAACAAAACAGATTGCCATAAATGACAATCATGAAAAAAATGACCTAACTGAACATTTTTCAAAGAAACATGCAAAAAATGTCTCTGAGAACAATTCATCTGTAGCAGAGTAAGGGAACTACAGAGAAGTAAAGACGTAATATGTGCAGAAGTCTATTTTTAGATCTTGCAAGAGGATTACTGATTCGATAAATTTGTTATTTGATGTAAAGAAATAATATTTTTCTTTTTTCTTTTTTTTTTAAATAACAATTTTTCTTATTTTACCAGCAAAGTGAGGACATTTGACTGGTCCTCACAAAATATTTTGCAAAGGTTTAGGTTTAAAGCCGAGGTGTGAATTTAGGGTAAGGGTGAGGTATGCACTGGTAATGGTAAGGCTTTAGGGTTAGGGCAATAGAAAGGGTTAAATGTCTGAAAATGAATAGAACTCAATAGGAGTCAAAATATGGCCCTTACACAACAATACAGTATTATTGTATTGAGTGTTGTTGACTGGGAAGCAAGTTTTAATCATTCTTAAAGACAAGTTGTGACCAAACAGCTTACTTTGTCATAATTTTATACTTGTTTGCTGCTTGTGTCGAAAGTTGATCCATTTGGGACCATCCTGACAGCTATGCTGATGCTGGCCCATGCAACTTCAACAAGATCTGATCTGCAAATAGCTTGGTAATTGCAGATGTTCTCGTGTGAAAGTACCACACTTAATGTTACCATGGGCACATGAGATGCACTCTGAAAACATTTATCTGGAGATTTTTTTTATTTTTTGTAGAAAACAGATTTTTTTTCTTTGTAGTCATACACTCAGCAGAACAAGAAACAACCTTACAAAAATGTTTCTTATCACACCAATTACATTTATTTGACTAAGGTGGGGAGGTTGCTGGAAAGAGTGGAAAAAAACAAATGCAGCTCATTTTTTTTAAAGCCTGTGTACAGTCCTCTATGATTTGAGTATGTAATGTTGGAGAAAGGACACTGTGTTCCAATGTGCTTGCTTGTTTTTTTTAGTTATCGGCATATCTTGTACCACTTTGGTTCCATTACAAACCCACACAGCCTAAACACAAATCAGAATGTGCCGTCTTACCCTGATGACAAATGCCATGCTTTAATAGGAGAGACAAGACAAAAAGCGTAATGTTCCACTCAAAATAATCATGCACCATTAGCGTAGCTTCACTCTGTGTTTATGTGCACACTAATATTCAGTTCTCATAAATGAAAAGGCTGTACCTTTTTCAGCTCAAACATTATAACTGATTTATTTGTGTCATATTGAGTTAATATTTTATTTAAACATGACTTTTACAGAACTTAACGCATTTTTAACTCTTACTTTATGCAAAGGGGATAACTAGGCAGTGTGTATTCAGAATATGTTTCTTTTAGAATTGAAAATTTTTTACACAACCTGTCTTTTGTGCATGCAGTCTGGGATCGTAAGGTGTTTGATGCTATCTGCGGATCCTGCTGATGGTGGTAAATTGCAGAAGTGATACACTCGCCACATTTCTATATAAAAGCACACAGAGTTGCTGTACTTGGAAAAAAAAAAGAAAAGCAAAATATAATAGAAGACAACAACAACCAACAGATACTTCTTGGCGAATATATATAACAAGTGCTTTTAGATTTTTTTTGTGCCACACAGGCTTTTCACTTTCAATACTCTGAAAACTAATGGATATTCTCTGAAAGCAGGTTTTGTTATTTCCCTGTTTTCTATCATAAGCATCAAGAAAAAATCTAAACAGAATCCACTTCTAGTTTTTTAAGCCTACAGAAAGAAAGGTGATTAACTTATAATAACTCAGAATGGTTTGACTGAATATAAACTTTACGAAATAATGGATTTTGTAAGATTAATAATGCATAAAATGTATTATGAGCCACTTTTGTTTGATGCACATGAATAAAGATAAAGGAATTAAAATTTCCCAGTAATAAAGCACACTGTCTTCATCTTGTACCAGATTAGGATACAGTAAGATATGTTTTTTGCCATGTTTTTTTTATTTTTTATTTATACATCTAATGATGACCACATGATCTTTGACAGCAAATATGCAGTTGTGAAATAGTTATCAGCCAAAGTAATATCCAGTCCTCCCATTTAGAATGTTGAGGTGAGTGCGTCTTTGATAGTAAAAAAGAGTGTCTGTATGGGATATAAATACTTAATTCCACATTTTTTTATTACCCAATGATAAAAAAACCCCCACCACAATTGGACAAGATTAAAACAAGCAGGTTATTCTGATGTGAGCAAGGGTCTTAGATACTTTATAAAATTCATATGTGTGTAACAGAAAAAAGATTTAAAACAAATGTATAGCTGAATAAGAATGAAGCATTTTATGAGCTTCTATATCAAAAAATGTTGATAATCTTAAATAATATAAAATAAACCTGTTCAATACTAATACTTACAGTTTTTATGTGCAACACAACCAACAACATAGTATGGCTTAAAGACAGGATAGAAAATAATTTGTTTATAAAGAGGGGATAATTAGACAATGTATATGTCTGAAAAGTAAACAAAATTACAGTAATGATCCAAATAAGTAAGTAACTTAGTGATTAAAACTTTATTTGTGAAGCACATTTCAGTTGCATGACAGTTCAAAGTGTGTTACACCATAAAACCTTATGCTAACAGGAAGTTTTTATTTTACAGCTTAAAAAGATATTATCTGATCCAAACCAAATTATTTTATACATGCATTTATATATGGATATCACATAAACAAGAAATACTATAAATATCTGCAAACATCAATCAGCAAACTTTGACCTGCCTCCTAGATTGTGACCTACATTAAGCCAAATATAAACTTGATTATAATTATAACAGGGGCCAGTTCTCAATATGCGTTCTTGAGCGTTCTTGTGTGCTCATGTACTCTTGATATGTCATCAGCCTCAGCCCGAGCACTGTTCCAATTGCAGAGAACACGAGACAGAGAATGCACCAAATCCCCAGATGTTGTTCTCACCCTCCCTGTTTATCCAGCATGCATCAGAGCAGACTTGTCCGTTCTTGAGATTTGATAGATGTCCCAGCATGCACTGCGGCCGCAGCAGCTTTCAATAAAGCGCTCCATTGAAGGTCAAAGATTCTCTTTTCTGTTGCTGTTGTTCAATAAAAGTACGTTTTAAGATCATTTTTGGCGAGAAAATTATACTTTACAGGGTCACTATATGGTCCATTTACTGATTTAATGCGTAATTTAAAAAAAAAGATTTCCGAAGTTGAGAGGACCGCGGCTACCAGCAGAGCTTTGAGGGTAACGGCAGCCAGGGCTAAACGCAACCCAACTGCAGCAGGCCTCTCTCAGCATAGACATCTGGCTCTGATGGTGATTTCTTTTTATTTTTCATTTGATTTTTGATTATATGACTGTGTCCATCATTATTCCCCCACTCAATGGAAAAAGTAATACTTTATTATTATCTAGAGACTATTAATAACAGGAGGCAAAATGCAGCTCTAGAAGAGCGTTCTCGCCAAGTCCATACTTTCCTGTGTTCTTGCCAAGACTGGACTTGACAAGAACACGGTCTGTACTCTTGAGAAACAGCCAGGGTTTCATATCCACTAGTGTGGTGCAGATCTAGGCTGTGTGTTTCTATATTCTTCCTCTCTATAGGGTGTGATTGGGCAGGTGCAGCTCTACAGGTCTTCTCCATCTACCTCTTGTCAGTGGAGCTTTACAAGAAGCTAATTAAATTTCCCTGTGTGGTAAACCTTACCAAAACTCCCATGATTACCATGTCTCTCCTAGTAGCCCTGTTCTTACCGGTTTTGTCTCCTGTGTTCTCACGTATTCTGAATCACATTAGTCCTGGAACCTGTTGCTGTTAAAGTCTGTGAACAGACTTTTCAGTAGCCTATCTCTGGTTCTACTGACTACTCCTATGATGTCCTTTCCTCCTCATTACCCAAAGGTAAAAGCAATGGCACTCAGTTCACAACCTTGTCTGCAGAAATATGTCTGGCAAGATGTCTGGCAGAGGGAATGATTTACTAAGGCCATGCATAGCCGGCCTTAGTAAATCGCCATCACATCCAGGGGAGTTTGATAACGGGGAGGCCAAATCCAAAATAACACTTATTGTTTTGAGAGCAGGCTGCACAGGAATTTTCGGTCAGCCTTCGAGTCTTTTCTTGCCCACATGCAAATCCAATATTCTGAATTTGCTGGGCTTTTCCGCCTTGAAGCAAGCATGCACATCAAGATATTATCACATCTCACCTTTGAGTTCAACCACAAAGCAAGCCTGCGCTCAATCGCACAGAGCATATGGCTCAGGTCACAGTCCTGCTCGTTCACAGCCTATGTGAGCACGTCATCCCCTGCCAGCAGCCTTATGTCATACTCCTAGGCTTGGGTGCAGGCCGGTTTTTCCTTTTTTTTCTCCGCAGGGCTGGGCGGGCAGGTGCTCTTCATCAAGCTGATTTCCACCTTTCCTAAGGAGCTGGAACAAGGAGGAGGACGTCAGTTCGTTAATGCTCCAGCATGTTACAACTGATCTTTTACCAAGCCTTGCTTTTTAGCTTTGCAAAACCTAACCCTGTACTCTCTTGCTCCTTTTCTTAGAACCCAGGATCCCAAGCCTGAAACCACTCCACAGTGACCTCTTCACTCTGGACTCCTATCAGAGACGTTCCAGTCTGCCTCAAGGAACCAGTGAGGCTACAGGCCTCTTAACTATTAAAGCCCTCCTGCTTGAGCTCGCCTGCCTGTCCACCCTCTGACACCACCATCAGATCTCACCCATCGGACCTGCACCATTTGCCTGGACCTCTGGTCACCACCCTCCCAAGACAGACGCCAAGCCGCCCTCTCAAATCCTGAAAACCCTGCCTGCCATTACTCTGTACAGCCTCAAACCATCAATAAAAACCCTTTAACTGATTCTTGCCTCCGTGATTGCTCTTATTCAGAGTCTGTAAACCTAAACATGACACCTGATCGATGCCCAAATTGCCGCTGACATCCTTTGTAATTGTCGTTATCAGGTAACCTCCAAATCCAAACAGGAGAAATCCGAGTATCATAAATCTGAAAATCGATACATCTTCAATATCCTCCACTGACAACATTGTAAAACACACCATCCTCCAAGCCTTGCAGGAGTCCATGGTTTATCCCACAAATTATGTCCTGGAATTACAGGAAGGGTCCCCTTTTCCCTGTCATCCAGTTGAGAAAATTTAATCAATTGCATTGAGAGACCAGCTGACCAGATCCATTATTTGAATTCGGGTGATATGAGGAGAGGGCTCAGAAAAGACAAGACACAACAAAACAGGGACAGAGCAGGGAGTTCTAGAGGAGCAGGAAAATGCGACCGCCTCCTTCAAGAGTCAGAGCAGAAGCCATGTGTTCACTTGACCTGCTCCTTAAACACAATAAAGAATCTCTTATACATATCTCTTCTTTCATAGTTGTTAACTATTTCACAGCTCATACAGTATGACACATAATGATTTCGGACTTTGCTGTAGATCTGTATTTATTTTATCTTTAAATAAACCATTTGTTGTGCAATATCTCACATCAGGTCTTTATTAAAATGAAAACTGAGAAAAATGTAATATTGATGCATTAATTTATATCCCTCAGTTGAATTTCCAAATGAACCGAATCAGAATTAATTTTAATGCATTATACTTAAGTGCTTTTTTGAGATCAGCAGCCACACTTATAAAAATAAATTAAGAGCAAACAACTTAAAGAGCATTTTCAAAAGCCTGTTGAAATTTTGTTTTTCATATTGTCATCTTTTACACTTTTGAAAACATATACCTCATCCTTGTGTTCTGCAAAGGACAGTGGTTTTATTTAGTCTTAGGTTGGCAACCTTGGTTGGTGGAGCAGCTTCTAGTTTTGTCAGTGAATAGGTTAGCATCTGCATTTGTGTAATTTAGGTATTTTTCAGTGTGTTTTTCAGCTAACTTTCTATATATTGGAGCTGCTTAATATAAAAAAAAAATCTGTTTTGAGGGTGTCTACTGTAAATATTTCCAAAAAGAGTAATTAAAAGATTTAATGTTAAGAAGGAATGAAATCTGATTTCTCTGTGAAAATTGTGAATAGCTGTTGGCAAGGTTCACATGAAAGGACTAAGGTTTTACAAGACAAAAGGAGAATGAGTTGTCAAAGTCTATTGTAATATTTTGTTTCTTCAGACTTTGCTATAGTGGCTCATTTCCACAGGCATTGACACATTAAGGCACCACATCAGCTATAATAAGGCTGATGAGTCTTAGTCATGCATCAAACCTCCTGAGACTTTTCAAGGACAGAAACACAACAGTGGTCTCTTACGAAAATCATTACCATAGTCTGATTGGCAGTCCAATATATCAGCAAAAAAACCTATAAATATATATAACTAATAATCCACTCTTTATAATTAGCTAACTCTTATTCTTTCTGTGTAACTCAGCTTGTGAGGATAAAAATCCATTAGCTGTGTTAAGTGGAAAGGCTACCCATTAAATAACAATTATGCAGTTTGAGAATTGTGGGGCTATCATACAACAAGCCAATTAAACATGGGGTTTTAAAGACTCATTATGCAAGAGAATACTGAAAAACAATCCTAATGGAAAGAAAAAAAAACCTAAAGTAACTTCCTTAACATTAGGTAGATTCATTTTTAATTTCTCTAACACATGTTAGAAAATGTGGGCTGATATTTTACCCACTTTGTTTAACCCATTCTAAAGGCTTTCACTTTTTCTAATTATAAGGGCCATATGGATTTAGGAATTTCTTTTTGGATAGTAGAACATTGTTCCCTTGTGTTTACTGACGGATAATAACTGTGCGATTAAAAGGAGTGATTTACCTAATAAGGCTTCAGTTTGTCAAACACATGGTTAGGGTGTTATTTTCAAGGTTATTAGTGTCAGGAGTCCTTGGAGTCCTATTTAGGTGGATAATTTAGCTGCCAATCAGAAGAAGCTTTATTGTCATTGGACAGGACACAATGACATGTTGTCTGGCTACATGTCTGTCTGCAGTGTGAATGTCAATTTGATAAGTATTTTGTTTAATAAATAGCCTGTCTTGAATTTGGAGGTGTGGTTTGTATGTTATGGGTGTTGGAGGGGCGTGCAGGTGCAATGTGGCCAAGTATTTGTTACCTTGTTGCTTGTTGGTACAGTGTAAAGCCTATTTCCCAAACATGTGCTATACTACACAGACTTAAAGGTACTTGTATGGACTGATCGACTGTTCTCCATGAAAAAGTGCTCTCCTTGGATTTGGGGTTATTTTTTAGGACTGAGCTTTGAATTGAGCATTGGTTAAGCCACTGTCACACCTTGACGATTTAGGCAGCATATGCATGACATAAGAGAAATCTGGCAAAAACCCTGGCATATGTATAATAATTGATGGATCAGATTTGTATAAGATAGGAGCAAGCTTACATCTACCGTTTAATGGCGTATTGGCAGTGTTTTTGGTATTAAAGAGGGTTCACAGGCAGACACCGTCTGTACTTCTTCAGGTTTCATAGTGAGCAGAACTTTCCAAAAGAGATGGAGGATCCGGCAAGGCTGAGATGGGAATGCATACTACCTTTCCTCCAACATCAGCATGATCTCATAAATTTGACTCTGTTCCAGTTTTAGGGTGAGCGAGAAGGCAAGTGTGATGGATCTGCCCTGCGTTCAAACCCACAGTCACCACCAACAAACTTCCTATGAGAGACATGATGCTGCATCAGCTGCGACTGCCAACCTTTTTTCTTTCTTTTTATTTATTTATTCTTATTTTTTTTGGTGGGTGGTAAACAGCTGCAAAGTCAATACAGTGGTCAGAGATCTTTTTATGCAGGCCGGGTGTCTCTGGGCGCCTCCAGGTGCATTCATGTGCATTACACTGCAGTGCATTATGCATAAATTAGGCTGTCATCAGACATAAGTTATGGACTCATTATTAATACTCTATGTATATGTCTAAAATAAAAAAATACGTAGAAAGTTCAGCATATGCAAGTGTTTTAGAAGATTGTGGGATCTCAGGCATACGCTGACTGAATCGTCAAGGTGTGACAGGGTTTTAGGTTTAGAGATTGTTAGGTCCGCTGGCTGTGTTGGTGTTTGTTGTGTGGTGTTTCCTCCCCAGGCCTAATTGGGTCCAGCTGAAGCTCATATCGAGCAATCAGTGCAGCCTTCAAAAGGGGTAAGTTTCCTGGAGAGGGACAGATGGTTTTCGCACCTGCTTTTGTAACCGCCTAATGACCTCTCTTGTCCTCTTTATTATCCTATCTCAATTTAGAGACTCCCATCATGAGGATTTGCAGATCCCGTTACTTTCTCATTATTTATTCAATCAACCTTTTAAAACTTCACTGTGTCTGTGATTGTGCCTGCCAAGGTTTCAAACTTAGTAACATGTCAGGGATGTATTGGTAACGGATAGGCCTTAGTGTTAGGTTTAAACACCAAACACCTTATTCAGCAACCTGCACAAAGAATGACACAGAGAATTTAGTATAATTTACTTGCAAGGAGAGGGGGTCAGAAACTGCATTCAGTTACAAACTCCAACCCACTCTGAAACAGTTTCCGCTTTCTCCAAGCTTTTATTAAGGAACTCCCTGACTACAAAGGTGGTTCCGACTGCTAAAAGGGAGGAGGGGGTGAAACCAGTCGGAACCAGAAGTTCTGCATAACATCATACAATATCATAAGATAAGGAGAGCTTCCACTCCTTATCCGGTGCTTGTGTGTGCAGTTCTCTATTTTCTCCTTGACCTCGACTCGTCTTCCTGCACACACTAATAACAAGCATTAGTAACACAGCAAATAAAACATTTCAACACTCTGTGTAATACAAGTATACAGGAATATGCAAATGTGTAAGTATAATATGATTAAAGTAATATGATTAAAGTAGTATAACTTGTACAATTAATCCAACACTTAGGTTAGGCCAAAGAGATGAAGACAAGCTCCACATAACTCTAGAATGTATGCCCCTATTTGGCCATCTAAGTAAGACCATTTGTCTTATTTTACCGGCAAAGTGAGGACATTTTTACTGGTCCTCACAAAATATTTTACAAAAGTTTAGGTTTAACACTGAGGTGGAAATGTAGTTTAGGGTCAGGGTGAGGTATGCACTGATATTTCTTATGTTTAGGGTTTTAGGGTCTTGTTAGGTCAAGAAAGGGTAAAAAAATGTTACAAAATTAATAGAAGTCAATAGGACTCAAAATCTGGTCCTTACACAAGTAGAGAAATGTGTGTGTGTTTCATGTGTTCCTATAAGATTTTTTTAGCGGTTGTTGGTAAAAAAAATCAATATTTAAGTCTGTCGATGGAGGCGGGCATGACTCTGAGTCTGTCAGGAGGAAGGTCTGCAAACAGGAGATTGTCTTTTGTGGGCTGAGTTGTGCAAATAATCACCTGCTCCTTTGTGGCCCATTAGGTATGGGAGTAGGGATCCAATGATTCCAATTCTTGAAAACTTTTTAGGGGATCAGAAGTTTCCAAACTACCTTAGGATATCAAGGATTTACTGTCACAACAAACATTTAGTGTCAAACCACAGTATCTCCACCTATAATAATATTTATAATAATAATAATAATAATAATAATAATAATTCATTTAATTTATACTGCACTTTTAACCAAAAAGGCCTCAAAGTGCTACAAAAAAAGCATTTAAAAAAAGCATTAAAAAAGAAATACATAAAAATAAGAGAAATAAAATAAATTTAAAATATATATATAAAATGAAATACAAAATATAGAATAAAATAATAAAAGCATTTTTAAAAGAAAAAAAAGAAACATCTAAGGGGGACCAAATGTTTTGCTAAAAAGAAATGTTTTAAGGCCTTTTTTAAAACACTCAGTGGACTGAGGTGCCCTCAAGGTGTCAGGGAGGGAATTCCACAGATGTGGGGCAGCAGCACAAAATGCTCTATCTCCCATTGTCCTGAGTCTGGTTCTGGGAATGTGGATCAGGTTTGAGTGAGTGGAGCGAAGGGAGCGGGACGTGTTCTGTGGCTTGATAAGTTCTTTGAGGTGGGGGGGGGGGCATGTCCATGGATGCATTGATGTGTGAGGAGGGAGACCTTGTATTCTATCCTGGTGGGGATGGAAAGCCAGTGTAGTGAATGGAGAACCGGGGTAATGTGCTCATGTTTCCGCACTCTCATCAGGATCCCAGCTGCAGAGTTTTGTAACGTACTGAAGCCTCTGCAGACTCTTTTTAGGGATCCCAATGAGAAGTCCGTTGCAATAGTTCAGTCTGGAGGAGACAATGGCATGGACCAGCTTCTCGGCGTCTGGGAGGGAGAGAATGGGACGGAGTTTGGAGATGTTACGGAGGTGGCAGAAAGAAGTCTTGCATAATTGATTTATGTGGGCTTCAAAAGTGAGTTGTGAGTCCATTCTTACACAGAGATTACTAACGGTTGATGAAAGCGGAATGTTAGTCCCAGAAAAAGTGATGCTGGTTATGGTTAATGATTTAGTTTGATGAGGAGTTCCAACCAGGATGGCTTTGGTTTTGGAGCTATTAAGTTGAAGAAAGTTTTTCTCCATCCATACCTTTATCTCCTCCAGACAGGTAGTGAGTTTTCATGGGGATGACTGTGAGGGTGGGGGGTCAGCTGTGACATTTACATAGAGCTGTATGTCATCAGCATAGCAGTGGAATGAGATATTGTGACGGCTGATGATTTGGCCAAGGGGGGTAAGGTAAAGGATGAAGAGGATGGGGCCGAGGACTGACCCCTGAGGGACGCCACACGTAACTGTATGCGGATTTGATTTGGAGCGGCTGAGGGAGACGGATTCTGTCCGGTTGGTGAGATATGACCTGAACCAACTGAGAGCAGTGTCATTTAGTCCAGCGTTGAGGTGGAGCCGGTTTAGGAGAATGCCATGGTCGACAGTATCAAATGCAGCAGAAAGGTCGAGGAGGATGAGGAGGGATGAAGAGCCAGCATCGGATAACATGAGGAGGTCGTTTATGACTCGGACTAGTGCTGTCTCTGTGCTGTGGGCGAAGTGGAAACCTGACTGGAATTTTTCAAAGAGGTTTTTATGTTTGAGGTGTTCTTGAAGGTGAGTGGCAACTGCTTTCTCAAGTACTTTTGATATGAAAGGGAGATTTGAGATGGGCCTGTAGTTGGATAGTACTTCCGGATCAAGAGTGGGTTTTTTAAGCAATGGTGTGATAATGGCATTTTTTTAAGACGGGGGAACATGACCAGATTGAAGGGAATTATTTATAACTGCAGTGATCAGGGGATTTAGGACAGTAATATGGGATTTTACCAGGGACGTTGGGAGAGGGTCCTGGGGGCAGGTGGAGGATTTCATCTTCCAGATGATGTTCTTCACCTCTTCTGATGAAACCTCAGGAAAGTAGTTCAGGGGATTGGAGACGTTATGAGTTGGGGGAACAGTGTGGGTGGGAGGACCAGAGAGAGCAGAGCGAATAAGTGCAGTTTTTGATTTGAAGAATTCCATGAAATTATTGCACAGGTCTTCTGTGGTTGCAGTAAGTGGGGGGGATTTGTGGTTTGAGAAGGTGGTTTATCATGGAAAAAAGCTGCTTGGAGTTTCCTGGGTTGTTTCTGATGGCATTTGAGTAAAACTGTGACCTTGCCTCTTTGAGGGACTGTGCATATTTTAGTTTGTGCTTCCTGTAAATAATTTTATGGACAGTGAGGCCGGAGGCCCTGAAACGGTGTTCAAGGACCCGCCCTGCTGCCTTCATCTTACTATAGAGCTAAAGTCCCCTCAGTGAATCATTGGCTCCCCAGCCCCGTTCTCCATTCCTACAGATTTAAGGTACTCTAGCCATCATCTCAATTAGGCCACAAAGATCTGTGACATGTGCCCAACCAGTACACTTGCTTTTCAACAGCCTTTTCTCTGGCAGACTCAAGAGTCATCACAGCTTCAAGCAACCAACTTAGACACAGATTTTTTTCCAATAGGTTTGAAGAAAACTACTGTAGGGAGACACATGCAAACATAAATAATTTTTTTGTTTTGCACTAATTTTACCCTGGAGGTTTATTAAATAATACACCTTAACTGTGCCTAACTGAGGTTGATGCCACCAAAAAAAGAAGCATCCCTTTTCTGCACCTTTTAATCTTTGTGCAGAAATAAGAAAATGATGAGACAGGATATTGCTTGCCGTGAAACTAAATTAAGTCATCTCCATCTTGCTGGTGCTAATGGTTGGGATATTGCTCTTTATCATTACATGAATGAATTATGTTCTTGTTTACTCTGAGTAATCAAACTTCATTTAGAACATATCAGTTTCTCCAACACATCAGAGTAGAGTTATGAAGATGCTGAAGCACCTAATGAATAACCTGACAATACCATATGATAAACGTCCATCTATTCACCTATGCCACTCATCTATCAGGGTCGTGGTATGGCTGGTTCCTATCTCTATCAGGGTATAAGTGAAATGGTGGGGTGCAACCTGGACAGGTTGCCTGCCTATTGCAACATATGGACATAAAATCATACACACACTTGTCATGGTTTCTTTTTGGTCTGTGGAGGAAAGTTGGAGTACACAGACACATCCGACACATGCAATGGGAGAACATGCAAAATCCAAACAGAAAGATCCTAGGCTGGAAATTTAACCCATGACCTGCTTTCTGCAAGGCAAGAGTGCTGCGAATTATTTTGGTATGGTCACCAACCAGGACAGTATCTGCCTCCGTGATAGGTTAAAATAGAAGCTATTAATAATTAGATTAGATTAGATGAGCTTTATTGATCTCACAGCGGAGAAATTCACTCGTCACATATTGGCATAGAAGTTACAGAAGGTGCAAACAGGGAGGAAAAAGGTGCATTAAGAATAAGCAATATATATACAGTATATCCAGGTATATACAGTATATCAAGATAAATAGGATTAAGGTGCAAGTGTACATGTATCGCACACAATGAAAAACAAAATAAAAATAAGAAATAAAAAAATAAGAAATAAACATATGTACAATCCGGATGGCTTATATACAGGTGTAGAAATATTGCACATTCAGCATATTGCAAAGAATATTGCACAGTCAATAAATAAAAAGAAACTATAATGTAGCTGCACAGTGGTTTTTACAGGATTAGAATTAGACATAAGACAATTAATTGTGGTTATGTGATAAATAACAGTAATACAATAAATGCAGAAATTCCTAACACTGGGTAATCAAGAAAATTATCTAAAAGGGTTAAAATGCTAAGAAGTGGTTTGCCTTACATGTTTTATTTTCTTCCTGATTGTCTAATATGTGGTAAAGAAATATGAGTTTACAATTTACGAGGGGATCTTGAACTGGACACTGTCCGTCCCCGCCCACATGCCTGGAAATGCCGCAGTCTTTTCCTCATTAGAGTTAAAGTTTTCATTGAGGAAACATCTCTTTTCACTGTCATTATTCCTCCCCATTTTCAGGGTGTAATACTTCTTAACATTACAGTCTTAGGGAAGTGATTTTTAAATGCTTAAACATGTATATAAATGTACTCTTTATCAGACCATATTGCCCCAAAAGTTAGAAAAATTCTATTTAAAGATTTTTTTGTTCGTTTCTTTATGCAGGTCAGTTAGTTATAGGTCAGCTTGTACACCTAAATTCGGCCAGTCATATATCAATGGTCATCTGCTAATCAAATGTTTTCAGTCATAGCATCTTGAATCATATGTCGCATGGTCACATGGTTAAAATAAGAAATAAGAATCATTTACTTAACCATTGAGTTACGTCCCCAGTGTTCACAGGAAGGACATCTGTGCCTTCGGCAGGCGTAGAGCTAACAGAACTGGCAGCGTTGTGAGGCAAGGGCTCAAACATGTACGACTGTAAGCCTTCTACACCAAACCAAGTTTCTTCCCCCCTGGCGTCCTCTTCCACAACATCTTCGTCCCCGCTTTCCTCCTCTAAATAAAAACTGTATGATGGAGGAGACTCATCCATGATCTCCCACACAAACTCTCCTCCTCTTCTTGCATGTTTCCACTGTCCATAGCGTTCCTTGACAGTGTCGTTTCTAAGTCACCAATTTAGTGCTACTTGGTCCCAATGTAATTTACCATTAGGAACCTACTAGCACTAAGGTACTAACTGTTTAGCAAGATGCTTGCGAACCTTCTGCCACAACAATCCCGCCCCCTTGATAAACGAACAAACACATTCACTTTTTCCACTCGTGTAAGGTCAGGCACCATTCGGGAGAATTCGGAAATGCAACCGTTGGAACAGCCGTTTCCCATGAATTTAAGTGCCAACAGGGCTTTGCAAAGTCTTCAATTGAATAAAAGATTCTCAAGTTTATCATGTTATAAAAAACAAGTCTGGTAAATTAAAGGCACATTTTAAAACATGAAAATACACTATATTGCCAAAAGTATTTGCTCACCTGCCTTGACTCACATATGAGCTTAAGTGACATCCCGTTCCTAATCCATAGGGTTCAATATGACGTCGGTCCACCCTTTGCAGCTAGAACAGCTTCAACTCTTCTGGGAAGGCTGTCCACAAGGTTTAGGAGTGTGTTTATGGGAATTTTTGACCATTCTTCCAGAAGCGCATTTGTGAGGTCGCACACTGATGTTGGACGAGAAGGCCTGGCTCTCAGTCTCCGCTCTAATTCATCCCAAAGGTGTTCTATCGGGTTGAGGTCAGGACTCTGTGCAGGCCAGTCAAGTTCATCCACACCAGACTCTGTCATCCATGTCTTTATGGACCTTGCTTTGTGCACTGGTGCACAGTCATGTTGGAAGAGGAAGGGGCCAGCTCCAAACTGTTCCCACAAAGTTGGGAGCATGGAATTGTCCAAAATGTCTTGGTATGCTGAAGCATTCAGAGTTCCTTTCACTGGAACTAAGGGGCCAAGCCCAGCTCCTGAAAAACAACCCCACACCATAATCCCCCCTCCACCAAACTTTACACTTGGCACAATGCAGTCAGACAAGTACCGTTCTCCTGGCAACCGCCAAACCCAGACCCGTCCATCAGATTGCCAGATGGAGAAGCGCGATTCGTCACTCCAGAGAACGCGTCTCCACTGCTCTAGAGTCCAGTGGCGGCGTGCTTTACACCACCGCATCCGACGCTTTGCATTGCACTTGGTGATGTATGGCTTGGATGCAGCTGCTCGACCATGGAAACCCATTCCATGAAGCTCTCTGCGCACTGTTCTTGAGCTAATCTGAAGGCCACATGAAGTTTGGAGGTCTGTAGTGATTGACTCTGCAGAAAGTTGGCGACCTCTTCGCACTATGCGCGTCAGCATCCGCTGACCCCGCTCCGTCAGTTTACGTGGCCTACCACTTCGTGGCTGAGTTGCTGTCATTCCCAAACACTTCCATTTTCTTATAATACAGCTGACAGTTGACTGTGGAATATTTAGGAGCGAGGAAATTTCACGACTGGATTTGTTGCACAGGTGGCATCCTATCACAGTTCCACGCTGGAATTCACTGAGCTCCTGAGAGCGACCCATTCTTTCACAAATGTTTGTAAAAACAGTCTGCATGCCTAGGTGCTTGAATTTATACACCTGTGGCCATGGAAGTGATTGGAACACCTGATTCCAATAATTTGGATGGGTGAGCAAATACTTTTGGCAATATAGTGTACTTTGATCTCCCACAATACAGTTTAAGTCCTTGTGGGTTTGCAGCTATGCTATTCTCTTTTCATTTTCAATAATGGATTGAACAGAGTGCTGTTATATATTGCTATTACCTAATGGCTCTTTACACCTTATATGACCTCTGTCATGTTCCTTGCTCTTTATGATGCCTTTTTTCAATCGTTATCAGTACCAAATCTGTGAGGCCTTTAGAGAACAGCCTGATCTGTAATAAGGGTGGCACTAGAAACAAATCAACTTTATTCAATAATTAGATTTTTTCTAAAGGCAAATGGCTTTCCTCAATTTCATTTTGTTTCATAAAAAAAGGTGGTGAATAAAAATACAATCATAACTCCTCATTTGAATATATTTTTAAACTTTTATTTTATGTACTTATAATAGTAAGTTTTAAACTTCAATGCATTTTGAAGTTGAAATCAGCTAACACAAATTAGTATTATGAAGATTTAGCAGTAAAGCACATTCAATTTAATTTATATGGAAAGTAAAATATACATGTTTTATATAGATATCATAAATACTAAAAGCTATACACAACATAATTGGGCAGCACGGAATGGACCAATCACAGCCCCTGGGTGGGCCCATAATGCAACGGCTCTTTTCTTTAACCAGAACAGTCAAATTTGAAGCTGCGATGGAGGAAAGCTTCAATTATACCCTTTATTATGTCTTTGGCTGCTGTAAGAGCCTTAGTTTTTTAAAAGATATTTTTTGCGTCTTATCCATAGTGGTCAATTTGGGTCTGAATTCTTTGTGCTCACTTTATTGATATATATTACATTAGATTAGGTATTATATGATATGATATATATTACATTACATTACATTATATCATATAAGAGTAAAATAAGAAAAAGTAAGTGCTGGAAGCATTTTTGTGGACTTATCAAGTTTTCTACATTACAGCACACATTTAGAGATGAAATCACATGCCAGAAGTGTCATTCGTATAATGGATGACAGAGTAGTGTTATACAACGATAAATACATAGAATAGCTTTACCATGAACAAGTTAACAATTTTAATTTTCACATATGCCATCAGATAATTACCAAAACCACATTTTATTGTGTGTATAGTTTTCAGAAACTATGCAGAAGCTGTATATTTTTTCATATAATCTGTTTTGTTACCTACCACCTGCAGCGAGTTTATTGACACCCTTTGTTGAGCAGTTCTACTCTCCCTGGTGCAGTTTTCTCACTTACTTATAAACAGGGTGTGCATGTTTTTGTTTTATCTGAAGCAATGCTCAGAATTATGATAATGGAAGAGGAAAGGTTTTTTCCACTGCTGGGCTTTGCTTATTTTTATTCCAAGTTCATCCCTGTGACCAACACCTGCTGCTTTTTTGCCTTTAGTGTGTGCGCTTTGTTTTAAACCACAAGTGGTGAAAAGTCAGAGGAAAGCACAGTGCATTTGGAGCAAGTCCTGTATTTATTTATCAGTTCCCACTGGCAGTTTGAACTCCTGTTAGTTTCAAAGTGAAACATTGATAATAAGCCAGCTATCCATCCATTTTCCATCACTCTTTATCCCAGCTGGGGTTGTGAGGGTTGCTAGTGCCTAAATCCAGCTAAGACATTATCAAAGGCTCCAAAATAAAATATCATAAAAAAGTAAAACAAAACCCTTTATCTGTCATAAAATGGCTACGTTTTTGGTTCTGTTTGCGGAAAGTATAAAAACCTCTCAGCAAGGTAAGACAATTTGGAAAAGTAAACCTGGCTAAAACAAATGTCAAACAGGTTCCAAGAAGCTTCTACTGCACAATTTTATTGGATTAGAAAAAAACACTGTTTGGTCTACAGCTACACAGCAGAATTAGATGTGAAAATAAAAATGTTATATTTTTTAAGTAGCTTCAGCAAAATATTCAATAGTACAGGCTTAAAAAGATGTATTCCCTTTTTTTGGTTTCAATGGATTTGTCAATTTTTCTTTTTCCTGAATACAGAAGAGGTTTCGTGGATTTATTGAACTGTTCTCACAAAACCCTGATCAGAGTAGTTTTAATTAATTTTGCTAATGGAATTGATTTTTCTCTCCCATAAGAGACATAAGAAACAGTTTTTTTGCATTCAGCCATGTTAATTGAATTAAATCTTTGGTGTTTTGTAAAATGATGAACACCAAACAATAAAAAAAAAAAACTGTTTGTTTTTCAGGCAAGCTTTATCTGTAGGCTGTTGGTGTTTCTCTTCTCACAAACCAATCCACTGAGAGGCAGGACCTTTTCTCCTGTGCACCTCTTGTCTTTTTTTCCCCATTCTCACCTCTCCCATAACTCCCGCTTCCCTTTAGCCTTTTTATTCTGCCTTCATACCATTTACTTTTCCTCACCACTGACCCATTACCTTTCTATTACCTCCTCTGTGTTCCTATTGATGGGTCCTAAAGTTCAGGAACTTGGTGCTTAGAATATCAAGTAGTTTTAGACGCCATTGCACAAATACACCTATACTTTATACACCTTTGAGCCTACAAGGAACATAAAATACATAAAGTATACATTGAACATATTCAACATTTTCTTGATAGAACATGTTGAAAGAAGTTTTTGTGGTCAGACTCTTTTAGTTTGAATGAGAAGCTCTGTTTGGTTGAAAACTGACTTTACGCATTATCTGGAACACACAAATACAGGAAATCATTTGGGACAAATAATTTTAGAGGTTACAGAAGGCCTGAGACTTGGGTCAAGATTCACTTTTCATGAGAACACAGACCCCTAAGAACCGAGTATAATATGGTTTAAAGCAAATCCTAATTATATATAAGACATTTCTAGTCAAAGTTCAGATTTATATCTGATTATAAAAATTTATGTTCAGAGATTCTCTTCATTTAGTGTGACTGAGATTGACCTGTTTAGCTTTAGCTCAGAGTGGGCTTAAGTTTCATTATCTAAATAAACTAAGTTGCTGTGGCGGACCACTAGGGGGCTAGAGTCTCACTCAGCAGAAAAGTTGTAACCTTTTTACCTTTGGTAGTGTATATTAAGGTGTTCTGCTGTACGATTGCTCTCAGTCGGAGCAGAGTATAGAAGGTGTTGAACCCTCGCCTGCCTTACCGGGCAGGCGGGGGAAAGCATGGTAAGGCAGCAGGAGCAGGTTTTGTTTCGTAAACTCACAGTGTTCTCTGTTTCCGCTCTACTTAGGGCAAATCACGTTTTGTTTTTTGTTTTTTTCAGATTTGTTAGTTTCTTTTTTTTTTTTTTGTAGTTTTGTGCTTTAAAAAAAATCATTCACTGGGTCCGTTAGAAACATTAGGCATTAAAAAGAAACATTTCATGTCCGGTTGATGATGATCCTCTTAAAGAATGGTCTGCATTCTTTTCATTGACATTTTTTTTTTTACTTTTATTAATTTATTTATAGAGGGAGGATTCTGCAACTCCGTTGACAGGATAAGATTTGTTTTTCAAATTTTTTTCTCAGATTACACAGAAATAGATAAATTAATTCAGCGGGAAAAAAGGAATTACTTTAGGACTAGGATTAGCAATTAGGAACTTGGAATAGACTCCAAGAAAACTGTAAAAATGCTGAATGATGTAAACGTGATTTGCTTTTAATAGAATTTTTTTCAGAGCTGTCTTTGACTCTGTCCTCTAAAAAAGTATTAGTAAAGATTTCAGTCAAACTTTCCTTTCATTATCTCATCATCCATCCCTTTTCCGTCACACTTATCCCAAGCAGGGTCGCAAGGGGTGCTGGTGTCTTATCTCCAGCTGTCTGCGAGATGCAGGGTACACCCTGCACAGGTCGCCAGTCCATCATTGTCATTATCTTATCAGTTATTTATTATATTATATATAATTTCATTGTAATCATTTAATTATATTCTCTCTAATTATGTGTATTTGGATTTTTTTATTTCTGTTATACTACTGCAGTGTACTTTTTAACTTTGTTGTTTTTCATGTACAGCATTTTGAGTTACCTTGCTACTGAAATGTGCTACTTAAATAAACTCACCTTACGTTTCCTTAACCAGATACTATTGAATTTAATCCAAAACAATGTATGTGTTGTTGTTTTTATTTTTTCAGGTTCCCATACAATAAACATGCTCTAAACACTTGTTTATTGGTCAAATTCTACACAAAATTAATACTCTTAAACAAAAAAAATAATTGTTTCTCTTCTTCCAGTGGAACAGTCCTGCTGATGATTGAAAGAAAAAAACAGTTGTTGAGCACTACAGCAAACACCCACTTTATCAGACAAAAAGGACCAACTTAACCTATGACTGATTGGATTTATTATAACAGCACTAGAAAAAAGCTATTCTCACATGATGGCTTTTGTATCTGGATGAGAATGCAGAGGGCCTTTTTTAAACAGTAAAAAAATAAATTTGATGCAACAATGAAATTTTATTGCATAATACTAAACATTGTTGTTGCACCTGCCTATAGTTCTTGTTTCAAATGTTTATACTGGTTCAAATAGGAGCTATATACTAAAAACATCAAATGTCCCCCATGAAACAAACAAGACAAGAAATAGTGGTGTTTTCAATGACCTAAAACTGGTCCTAATGACTTCTCCTGAAATTCATCCTTACATATCAGCTCCCTTCCAGCACTGAAGCAGCCTCTGCAGCTTTTGTTACAGACACCACAATGCAGTGGTATTGCATTTCTCTGAAATCTATGAGGGCATAGTCTAGAATTGGAAATCATTAGAGTAGAGGGGTCTCCTGTTGACAAGCTATAAAGACTGCATAGACATGGCTTAAATTTAAGGTGTGTTTGTATTGTGGTTTTCAGATTTTAATGCTTTATGTATGTATATGTATGTATATATCAGAATCAGAAATACTTTAATAATCCCAGAGGGAAATTACTTTTGTTACATTTTGTTACACGCTCCAGTTACAGTTTTATATAATATATACACACATCCAACTACACAATATAATAAAGATAAAAAATAAGAATAAAAAGAGATAAAATATATACACATATAGCTCTTCTGTATATATATATATGTACGTATATCTATGCATATGTAAAAACTAAATCCAAATAAAGTGAAAATCCAAGTAAAGTGATAAATCCAAGTAAAGTGATACATGGCGTGCAAAAATAGTGCATAAATGTCAAAAACCCCGGGGGGGGGGGGGGTTGGGGGGGGGGCTGAATCACTTGAGGGAGGCGTTATAGAGGTTGATGACCACAGGTAGGAATGATTTTTCTGTGGCGCTCTGTGGTGCATCTGGGTAGGAGGAGTCTTCTGCTGAAGGAGCTTGTCTGCTGGACCAGTGTGTCGTGGAGAGGATGTGAGTCATTGTCTAAGATGGACTGAAACCTGGACAGCATCCTCCTCTCTGCCACAGTGGTCAGGGTGTCCAGCTGATCCCCCACAACATCACCGGCCCTCTTGATCAGCTTGTTCAGTCTGTTGTTTTCAGCAACCTTCAGCCCACTGCCCCAGCATGTGACAGCAAAGACGAGCGTGCTAGCAACAACAGACTCATAAAACATCCTCAGCATCGTCCCACAGATGTTAAAGGACTTCCTCAGGAAGAATAGTTGGCTTTGGCCCTTTTTGTAGACCGCCTCTGCGTTTCTAGTCCAGTCTAACTTATTGTAAAAGTACACTCCCAGGTACTTATACTCCTCCACAGTGTCAACAGGAACCCCCTGGATGGAAACAGGGGTCACAGGTGTTTTTGTCCTCCTCAGATCCACTATTAGCTCCTTAGTCTTTGTCACGTTGAGCTGCAGGTGGTTCAGCTCACTCCAAGTGACAAAGTTGCCCACCACAGTCCTGTATGCACTCTCCTCACCCTTTTCAATGCAGCCAACAATTGCTGAGTAATCAGAAAACGTCTGAAGGTGGCAGGACTCAGAGCAATAGCTGAAGCTTGAGGTGAAAAGGGTGAAGAGGAAGGGGGAGAGGACAGTCCCCTGGGGGGACCCAATGTTACTTACCACCCTGTCACACACACAGTTCTGTAGGCGTACATATTGTGGTCTGCTCATCAGGTAATCAACAATCCAAGACACGATGGGGGCCTCCACCTGCATCGCAGTCATCTTCTCACCTAGTAGAGCCGGGCGGATGGTGTTGAAGACACTGGAGAAATCAAAGAACATGATTATCACTGTGCTCGCCGGCTTGTCCAGGTGATTATAGACTCTGTTCAGCAGGAAGATGATGCTGTCCTCAACTCCCAGGCGGGGCTGGTAGGTGAACTGTACTGGATCAGTGAAGGGCCTGACCATGGGCCTTAGCTGCTTCAGGACTAGCCTCTCAAAGGTCTTCATGATATGGGACGTCAGTGCTACCGGTCTGTAGTCCTGAGGGTCGCTAGGGCGCGACGTCTTTGGCACCGGAATGAGGCAGGACGTCTTCCACAGCACAGGTACTCTCTGGAGGAGCATGCTCAGACTGAAGACTAGGCTAAATATTCCACACAGCTGGTTGGAACAAGCTTTGAGCACCCAGGGGAGTACACCATCGGGGCCCGCAGCTATCAAACCAGTGGTGTAGTCTAGAAAAGCTTGTGAATTTCCGTATAACACCTTAAAAGTGCCCAATAATGCTGCGTTCACACTGGACGCAGCAGGCGCAGCAAGTTTACATGCAAAGTCAATGGTTGACACGCGTCAAGGCGCAGCAAAAGGTCCCGCAGCGCTTTTGAGCAGCAGGCGCGCGCGACGCGCCGCAAATGCACTGCTGTTCGAGAAGGAAAAATGTAACTTTTGCTGCTGGACGTGCCGCATCAACCAATCAGAGACGCTGATCTGGGAGCTGGCAGGGTGACAGACACATCGCTGATGATACAGAGCGCTATGATCACTCATCTGAAACAGTTTATTAATGCCTAAATTAACTTACAATGCTCAAACCTGCCAACAAAGCGTGTTTGCTTTTATTATCCTGGTGCCTGCAGTTTGGATTACGTGCATGAAAACCGCTTCCAGCCGCCGCAGCGAACCGTTAGGAGGTGGCGACCGGGCCATAGGCTGCTGTTAAATGGGATTCCTACTGACAGTGCACCGTCGGTATGGGGGGGGTCTGAGCGGCTCCGGCAGAAATAATATTGCAAGGCAGAATGGTAATCTGGAGGAACTGACAGCACTGATGAAGTTTTCAGGTGGACTTTCCCACTTAAAAACATATTAAACTACTTTATCCCACTGATCACAGCAAATATAGCTGCAAGGCAAAGAAAGGATAGAGCAGGGAGCCTGAAAACCTTAAACCACTGATCACTTGCTTGCAAACCATTCCATGTAGCACAGCTGAGTGTGAAAGAGGGTTCAGCTTAATGAACAATATCTGTACAGATAAAAGATCTTCTCTGTTGTTGTCAAATATAAGTCATCTCATGATGATCAGTATAAAAGGGCCTCCTGTTAATCTTCTTGAACCTAGGAAGTATGTGACCACATGGTTAAGAAACCACCGCTCTGCAACAGAAACAAGAAGACAAGTGAAACATAAGGAGCCTCAAAACAAACATGTCTGGGACATTTTATAGACACAGTTTTAACCTGCATAGTACTTCTGTACTTACATGTAGTACTTGATACTTAAGCATGTTTTGTTGTACTGTTTTATAGATTCTACGTCTTTTCAATACAAAGCCAACTGTAGCACAGTTTGTTGTTGATTGATTCAAATGTAAGCAACTGAGAAATTAAGCAATGTTAAATATGCTTAAAAATAAAAAAAATGGTCAATTACATTGCACTTACTGGCGTGCTTATTTCTAAGCACAGTATACCCACTACAATAATATAGACTACACCATAAGTTCAGTTCATTGGCCCGGTCCACGCATAGGTATTTATATGTACGTATATAAATATAAATATATTCTTCTATATATTCTTCTAATAGCAGTCTTTCCCCCATAATAAGTGTCTCTGATAACCTGTAGGCTGATCTAAATGGGCCACTGCAGAGATTCCAGGATTAAGGATAAACTATTGATTCCATGCAGACAGATTCCATGTTCAAAGATTTCTCAAAATCTTTACTCCTATTGCTCTGTGAAATAAGATAGAGAAATATTAAATGTTGCCTATTATTGTGCAATGAGTAAATTGAGATTGCATAAAACAAATGCCAACTTGGATGCAAACATGTTTTCTCCTCTTTCAACCCACAGGACATATTTACTCCAAGCAAATATTGCATTTTCTTCAAAGGATATCTGTGTAAGACTAACTTCCCGCAATAATAAATGTACTGTAGATGCATTTATTTTCAAGGTCTATTTGGGGTACCAAAAAGAGAGAAGGGTATTGTTTTTTGAAAATGAATTGCCTTTGATTTTTTTAATGTTATACCCAAATCTCATTATTTGTTCAGTCAGACCGAGTTAATACTATAGACAAGAGCTAATGATAAACCTGGCAGCCAAGAGACAATTCCTCATATTGCCCAAGTGAATGCCTCCCTCCACACTGGCACGTCAGTTTCTAACGTTTGCAGGGTTCTCAGAAGGTTAGGCTTAGTTGGTGAACAGATGAGACTACATAAGCATTGTGAAGCTATCACCTAAAGCTATTACTCTCAGCAGTGGATTTTTGCTCTTGTTTCGATTGTAGTTTTTTTTTTCTTTCCCGCTCCATCCTCTAAGGTTGTTCATCCCTGTTGATATAATAAAGGATGGCTCGTGTGTTAGCATTGAAAATATGAAAATAAAATATAACTTCAAGGAGGGAACGGCCTGGGCCATATTTCTTAAAGCAATCAAAGCTCACATCACGATTCAGAGATAACTTTGCCAGCTTCATAGCATGCTGTACTTATCTGAAATCTCAAGGGATTGCATTGTTATTATTGCTGATACATCTTTGAAATTGACATATAATGCTATATTTCTCATAATGGATTAAAATGTTTTTGTTTATTTATTTTTTATTACATTCAACCTTGTGTGCTAAGCTGGTTGCCTTAGCAGGATATGTGGTTCAAGGGTTGTTGTATGATGGACCCTTCCATGTGACCTCGGTGGGTCTAACTTAACAGATTGAATGGTACTGGGAGATGCTTCTCTGCACTTAATTTCCAATTAACAGTACTTCTGTGCTGGCCCTATGACTATTTTGAGATTGTGTCTGTCTGCCCTGCTGTTGCCTTTAGGAGCCACCTTTTAATGGTTTGTAATCTTTGGAAATGCTCTTTCTAACTCTTCTAGTAACTCTGCACCTCCAGGAGAACAGTGTATGAAGAAAATGTAAACATGTTTTGATTAAATTCTCATCAATGGTTAAAAGTATAATGATTTGTTAAAGTTACAGTATCATGGATATCTGGATTTTGTAATTTTCCCAATAGTACTTCAAATTTTCAGTCGAAGTCTGCTCTCTTCTCAATGTTACAGACTGCTGCTTTAAGGGTGGAACGGTTCACAAAATCCAAGGTTCGGTTCGATTCACGGTTGCGTGGTCACGGTTTTCGGTTCGGTTCGATTCGGTATATGTTGATTGTTACACCAAGCAACTAAACATATCAGACACAGAGTCATCGACTGACCTGTTGAGGTTCTTTTGATTACTTTATCATCTGACAGACAACTCTGTGATGTGGTTTATTCACATTAAAGAATTTACCTGTTTTCTCATCATTAAAGAAGACTTTTAATGCAAAGAGGAAATCTTTGCTGCTTGGCTTGTCTCTTTACATCTGAATCACCAAGGATATTGTGCGATAACAGGTCTGAACAGGGTGGGTCTAAATGGATGCCACCATATCATTTGGAAAACTTAAAAAAACGTATTAAATATTTTTTCCTTCAAACAAATGTTCACCCATTTATTTCTGTATTTATTTACAAAAAAGTTATATTATTTTCAGTAAAAAAAACAAAACAATTTTGTCATTAAATAAAAGAGATATTAGCTCTAGCTAAGAAAGTGGAGATGTAAGGAGACCCACTCAGGACTTTCTGTTTCCTAATTAGGCCAGTTCTTGGTGTCAGCACTGTTATATTTGAGGTCATCATACTACAGGGTCCAGTTTAGCTTCAGCATGAATGGTCACACATTTTCTTTAGATACTCTCTGATACACAGTAGACATGGTGGATTATTATGTTGTTGAGCTGCTGCAACAGGTGCCTCCAAACCATGAAACTTCCTGTTTAATGCTTCAAAGTTTGAAAGAGGCTTTGTTAAACTTGATTGCTAATGTAGGTTTATACCAAACATTTCCTCTGTTTTAGTGTTGAAATGTCACAAATTTAGACACAGCTCAGTTTGAAGAACATTATTTCAGAGATCCTCTTAATAATCAATGTGTTTATCTAGCAAACTTGACGGATTTGGCATTTTGGTACAGTTAAAGGTAAATATTTATAAGATCCTGGTGTAGGTCCTCAAATGAAGACATTTTAGGATTTTATACAAGTCCTTTAGCATATAGCATTTTCTGTTTTCAGGAGAAACTTGCTTGGATGACGTGAGCACACACTTGGAGGCTGACTGTCCAGTGTCGTATATATTTACTGTAACCAGTGACTGACTTTACAATCTTTTGAAATCTCATTAAAACCCTTATTAGATTTAAATGATGCCAAAATATTATCTCTATAGGCCTCAGATAGAACCATTCATTTTCTTCTGCTTTATCCGGGGTCGGGTCACGATGGCAGTAGTCTAAGCAGAGATGCCCAGATTTCAGGATCAACACTCACCTTCTCCAGCTGCTCTGGGGGGACCCCAAAGTGACATCTGGCCAGCTCATATACTCCCTCCAGTGGGTCCTGGGCCTTCCACGAGGCCTCCTCTTAATATGACATACCTGGAACACTTCCCGAAGGAGGCAACCAGGAGGCATCCGGAACAGATGCCTGTGCCACCTCAGCTTGCTCCTTTTGATGTGGAGTCCGGATTTATGCTGCCAATGCTGCACCAATCCGTCTATCGATCTCCCACTCCATCCATCCCTCACTCGTGAACAAGACCCTGAGATACGTGAACTCCTCCATTTGAGACAAGGACTCTCCACCGACCTGAAGAGGGGAGTCCACCTTTCTCAGGTGGAGAACCATGGCTTCAGATCTGGAGGTGCTGGTCCTCAACCCGGCCGCTTCACAGTCGGCTGCAAACCACCCCAGTGCATGCTGAAGATCCTGGTTTGATGAGGCCAACAGGACAACATCATCTGCAAACTGCAGAAATGATATCCTGAGCTTCCACAACCGGACACCCTCCGTTCTCTGGCTGCACCTAGAAATTCTGTCCAAAGGGCAGCCCTGTCGGAGGCCAACATGCACTGGGAGCAGGTCTGACCTACTGCCGGCAATGCAAACGTAGCTCCTACTGCGGTCATACAGAGAATGGACAGTACTTAACAGAGGGCCCCACACCCCATACTCCCTGAGTAACTCTCAAAGGCACCACAAGGGACACGTTCGAACGCCTTCTCCAGATCGACAAAACACATGTGGACTGGTTGGGTGAACTTCCACGAACCCTTGAGCACTCGATGAAGGGTATAGAGCTGGTCCGGTGTGCCTGGACCGGGACAAAAACCGCATTGTTCCTCCTGGATCCGAGGTTCAACTATCAGCTGGATCCTTTCCAGCACTCTGGAGTAGACCTTACCACGGAAGCTTAGGGATTGCCACCACGACAAGAACCAGAGACGTTACGGCCACAGCTACGAATGGCCGCATGGACAATGGAGGAGGAGAACATGGACCACTCCGACTCCATGTCTCCAACCTCCCATGGCATCTGGTAAGAACTCGTCCGGAGGTGGGAGTTAAAGACTGCACTAACAGAGGGATCCACCAGAAGTTCCCAACAGACATGCTTAAGCCTGCCAGGTCTGACTGGCTTCCTACCCTGCCAGCAGATCCCGCTCACCACCAGGTGGTGATCGGTTGATAGCTCAGCCCCTCTCTTCACCTGAGTGTCCGAGATAGATCAAATGACACAATTACAAAGCCGATCATCGACCTCCGGCCTAGGTTGTCCTGGTGCCACATGCACTTATGGACATCCTTCTGCTCAAACATGGTGTTCGTTATGGACAAACTGTGATTAGCACAGAAGTCCAATACCAGAACACCACTCGGATTCAGATAGGGGAGGCCATTCCTACCGATCACCCCTGTCCAGGTCTCACTGTCGCTGCCCACGTGGGCGTTGAAGTCCCCCACTGGAACAATGGATAGATGTTTCAGATAGATGTTGAGTAATAATGTCTATTACACAATCGAACCGTTTAAATTTGGAAATACATTTAAAAAGCCCTGTTTTTATGAGTTGTTTTTTCAGTATTTCTATGTGAATCTTTCAAAGATAATTGAGAAACAAAAAGGCTGTCTTAGGGTCTTCCTTTTTAATCAGGAGTACATATTGATATTTCTCAAAACAAGGAATGAAACATGTACAACTCTTTCTGACATAATTTTTTTTCATTGAGGCATTTTTTTTTACAGAATTTAAGTTCCTAATTTTCCTGTGGCAGATAGTATCAGTTAATTGTTACCGTTTTTGGTCCTGATCTTTATTTATAGAATAGCAATTTGTTCCATCAAGCAACATTAAGGGATAATGTTGCTAGGAGACCCGAACATGAAGACGTTTATCCCGAAGTCATCCAGCTGCCCACGTGCTCTGAGTTTTGTACGTGTATAGGAGCACACCTCCCCTGTCTATTGCGCCTGTGTGTCCTTGCTCTTGCTCATTCTATAAAAGCCGCCAGCATCGGGTTCACTCACTACACTCTCTGTGATTTTCACTGAAGCACAAACAAAGGAAAATCAACTAAGCTCTGCTGGGAGGACAAAAAGCTGATAATGCTTGGGGTTGTTTCCTTTTTTAAGCACAGTTTGTCAGGACCGAAGAACAAACCTTAACTCCTACACTGATAAGCATCTTTACCATCTCTGATTCATCAAGTTGCTCTTTTTCTTTTTTTTTTTCAAAGTATGTGGAAGCGCTGAAAGGTTTGGTTCACTCTGAAAGGAAGGGATATGAAACGAGGAGAGGTTTAAAAAAGCTGTGGACTCTTGCTTGTGAAAAAGCTCAGAGAAAACCTCTCTCTGCCTGTCTGCACTTGGATTCTTGTTTGGTGGATGGCAGATCTCACTAGACCGTGACCCAGCATGCTTTAAGTCATGCATTGGTGACATAACTATGTCAGCTGGCTCTGGAAACGCTCCTTTTTCCCCCCGCAAAAATATCGATTCTGTCACTATGTTTGCAATTTGAGTTTGAAAGAAATTTGTTTTTTTGTAGTTTTTATTTTTCTAATTTGGGAGTTTAGAACTTTTTGCAGACAGATATTATACGTATTCTATTACATTTTCTCTTGAATTTCCAAATTTTGCTGCAATCTCAAACCTTTCACAATCACAGTTTTTCAAGTTTCTTATTGGATTCTCCTTGTTTTTCTCGACCTTCGTTCTCAGCCCCAGAGGAAAGTGGACATAAAGCAAGCATATTGCAACACAAATATTCTCATAATCCACAACCTGCCCTCCTCAGTATCTTTTTCATCTTCCCTCGCTGCAGCCACCCTTCTTTCTAACACAATGTTTGAGGAGCCATGGAACTCCACAGATCAGGTCGGGCTCAATGGATCAGAAGCAAACGCATCTCTCGTAAGACGCTCATATGACATAGATGAGGAGGGGAACCAGCATCCATTTCTCACAGACGCCTGGCTGGTTCCGCTGTTCTTCTCTCTCATTATGCTGGTTGGACTAGTGGGCAACTCTCTTGTTATTTATGTTATTTCTAAACACAGGCAGATGAGAACTGCCACCAACTTCTACATAGGTAAGCTTAAACTATATTTATTATTTTTAGACAGTGAAAAATGTGACAGAAATACATGAGGACATGAGAGTGAGATACCATGACTTTCTAAAATGTGTCAATAAAATAATCAGCCAATAAGTAAAGCAACAATTAGACTGACAGGGCTCTTCATCCCTTATTTCACTCTGCTAGTAGTAGAGGAAAAGAGTGACAAAGAATTTAAGAAGTGATGTTTGCACAATAATTTCTGCAAAAGCAGTGTAGCTTTCAAATCAAACGAAATGTTGCTTTTTTTCATTCATTTGGCAAGTGGAAAGATTAGGCAGGCCAGTCCATGTATTTTATATCAGAATGTGGTTCTGTGTGATATTACTGGAAATTGCACGCACATCCCTGAAAAAAACATGTTTACAGCAGCATATTTTAAGAGCCCAATGTTTTATTCATGGTGTATCACAAACAGTGTTGCCATAGTTACTTTGAAACAGTAATCCGACTACTGACTACTTCTTTAAAAAGTAACTTAGTTAAGTTACTGATTACTTGCTTTTAAAAGTAACTAAATGAGATTACTTTTAGTTACTTTCAGCAGATCCCCGGCCCAGCCCTATAACATGAAAATGACCACCAGTTCTGCCAATACTCACTTTATTGACTCCAACATTTGCAAACATTTTCTGGAAATAGGCTTACTTGTTTTTTAAATGAAGAATAAATAAAAGACAGTCTTTCTTGACTTTACTTGAAATATCTTTTTCAAAAAACTCTTACAAATAAAAGTAGTACATAGGCTTAATATCCCCCCCTCCTTCAGGATAAATGAATGAACATGTAGGCCTATATTGAACATCACATTGAACCTGTAGTTGTCTAACATTAGAGCAGCAAAAATTGGTTTTAGGGAAATAAAACCATATTAAAAAAAATCAAAATACTCTTCACTATATTTAACTGAAATACTTATTACAAATAAAACGGTTTTGTTGACTCCCTTAAATCCAACTTAAATACTTCCTATAAAAAATAAAGTAGCTTTTCTTGGCTCAATTTGACATAAACACTTCTTTAAACAAAAACAAAATACAATAGACATTCTTGACTCCATGCATTTAACTCTGATTGAATTTATCTGTATGAATTACTGTAACACTGAAGTTATAGTTAACATTTTAATGAACCTGTAGTTGTCTAACATTAGAGCAGCAAAAATTGGTTTTAGGGAAATAAAACCATATAAAAAAAAATCAAAATACTCTTCACTATATTTAACTGAAATACTTATTACAAATAAAACGGTTTTGTTGACTCCCTTAAATCCAACTTAAATACTTCCTATAAAAAATAAAGTAGCTTTTCTTGGCTCAATTTGACATAAACACTTCTTTAAACAAAAACAAAATACAATAGACATTCTTGACTCCATGCATTTAACTCTGATTGAATTTATCTGTATGAATTACTGTAACACTGAAGTTATAGTTAACATTTTAATGAACCTGTAGTTGTCCCACATTAGAACAGCAAGGAGTTTTACAAAAAAAATCAAACCTGTATCTGTATTCATGACTTCACTTAGTTGTAAGTATGCAAGGAACTGTTGGGTGGGGCAGGTGAACCACTGATTGTACCTCATTAACAGAAGCTTTTCAAACCTCTGGTCAGACAGTCTATTTCTTCTTGGCGTGAGTACCAAACCCCCCAGACTGAAGAGACGCTCCACAGGAGCACTGGATGGGGTTGGAGTGTTATACTTCATGAAGATCTTCTTGATGTTTGTAAACCGATGCAGGATCTGCAGATCATGGGATGAGCTCAGGTAGTTCATGACCTCCTTTTCTGCAGAGTAGGTCTCCTCTGGCTCTGCCTCAAAATTGAAGAAGTTCATCTCACCCTGGGTGACAGCTGTGTTGGCCACACTGGCAGAGCTCTGTATTGGAGGAGCAGTTGCGCGGCATTCTTCGGTTAGAAGCTGTTTGACTTGCTCCCTCCTATCGGCATCTCTCAGCCACCTGAGTTTGAATTTTGGGCAGCTCACAGCTGCTAGAAGGGCATCTCTGTCTTGCAGGAGATCACCAAACCGGGTCTTGACCGCCTGAAAAATAAAAATAAATTGCTATGTTTAGGATACGTGCAATAACCTGTCTGTCTGTGTTTCTGTTTCTCTTTTCATTTTTTTCTCTTTTGTGCTGTGATGTAAATATCCCATTTGTTTGTGTATGTGTATTTATTTATTTATTCATTTTTTTTTTTATTAAATAGCACACTGTTGAACATAATATTGGCATAAGTGAGCATTTTGACTCTCATTGTGAATGTGTATAGTGTTAAGTGGAATAGCTTAAACGTGGATCATACCTGCACTATAGCATCTGGAAGGCCTGCGGTCATGGTGGAAAGGGCATCTTTGACAGCCAGGGTCCTCTGCATCAGGACTTCCAGTGTTGGTAATAAAGTTCCATAAGGACAGTCTGCTTGGAGAATGTCCAGAGCCACAGTCAGGGGCTTTGTGGCCGTGCAGTATTCATTAAGGAATTGGTATTCTCTCTCTTTGAAGCATTTCACTCCCAGCTTTGTGCACAGAGTATTCAGCTCATTCATGGGGATTTCTGTAACCCTCTTCAAAGCATCAAAAAATGAGTTCCACCTAGTGGAGGTTGGTACCAGGAGCTTTCTTCTACTGACTTCCTCTACTGCCTCTGATGCGCTGGTGGACCTACTTGCTTTTGTCCAAAGAGCTGAGCATTTTGCTGTGCTGCTCCTGTAAACAACCTTAATGTCCGCATTAGATGTTAAATATTTTTCCACATCGCTTGTGGAAATTAGGTTGATTGTGTGGGAAGCACACCTGTGGTGTGGAGGAAGCACAATCTGCGCCTCGGCATCACTTTCATGTTCAGCTGACAAGAGTTCTGCCATAGGTAAAAACGTGACGTCATCATCGGGGTTTGGCTCTTCCTCCATCTCATCATCGCTAGACACAGCCTGGTAAACTCGAAACGCCTTAACAAAGTTCGAGCCGTTATCTGTCACTGTTGCAACCACCTTGTTCCCAATCCCATACGCCGAGTGGATGTCTTCAATTTCTTGTCCAATTACGTCATACGTGTGTCTCCCTCGCACTCTTCTGTATGCTAAAGCGGCCTTTTTACGTTCTAACGTGTCTTTACTAAGCCAGTGTAATGTCACCCCGATGTAACTTTTATTGTTAGCTGTCCAAATATCAGCTGTTGTTGACACAAAATCGACCTCATGTAGCGCAGCCTTCAGATTTTTTTCCATCGCTTCATATTGTTTGTCCAGGTAACTAGAAAAGCATGTTCTGTGAGGCAGCTCGGTATCATTACTGGTAGGGATCTTAGATATGATGGCTCGAAACGATGGTGAGTCAACAGTATTCACAGGCAGCATTTCCTCGACCACATAATGCCCAACCATCCTGTTCAACTCCGCCCCACTTACTGGTTTTACACCGAAATCCAGCTTCCTCTGCTTGCTGGGTCTGGGACCTCCTTCATCTGTGTCTTTTGCGGGTGGGACTTGCTCCGTCAGCTTCGTTGTGCTGTGCTGTTTCTCCAGATGTTTTTTTAGGTTTGATGTCGTGTTTTTGAATGTAGACAACACTCTGTCACCAGCGCAAAGTGTACAACGGACCTTAATGTTGTCATCCTTAACCGAAATAAATTCAAAATAATGCCTGTATTTCCAGCTGCTAAAGGCGGACTTCTCTCCTTCCATGTTCATTGTTCACATCACATCTGATCTGACGAGATAGAATCTTTGATCTGATTTTGGCGCCGCGGAACAGATATGACGTACCTCGTAAGAGATAGACAAAAAAAAAGAAAAGAAAAAATTTATGGTAGACCTAAACAACCCGCGCAGTAGTAACGCAAGGTGTTTTATAAAAGTAACTTTAATCTGACTACTAGTTTTGGAATTGTAGTTGCGTTAGATTACTCGTTATTGAAAAAAGTAGTCCGACTACAGTAATGCGTTACTAAGTAACGCGTTACCGGCAACACTGATCACAAAGAAGACAAAGAATGCTAGAAGGAATGATACACAGTGCCTGTCAAAAGTATTCATAAGATATGACATTTTACAACATTTTAGGGTTAGGATTTTGGGAGGGTTTTTATGGAATATACCAAGGAAAACGACAGACGGTTTTCAGCTTTATTTACGAAGATTAACTTTGAAACACATGCATTTGTATTCAATTCTCTAAGCCAATCTTTTAGTAGGGCCATCTTTGCATTCATTTGCGGTTCAAGGGTTGTTGTTTTTTTGTCTTTTAGTCTATCAAATGTAAAAAGTGGATTTTTCTTCTCCTGTTGTTTTTCAACAAGTAACTCAACAGCTGTCCATGTGCTGGAGAAAATTATACCCACAGCATTATGATACCTCTACCATGAGAAAGCATTAAAGCACATATCTTTACACTTTCTTTTTGTCCTCTCATCACCAGTCCATGTGCTGTGTTTCTTGATATTTATATAGCTACGTTTATTAATGTTCCAAAAGAAACATGTAAGGCTCTATTTGCACAAGATGATCTCAACAACAGGACATTATACCACCAAAATATTACATGTCAGGGTGGTGTGTTCAGAGTAATGTAAGGATCTTCCATCATTACTGAGATATTGCAAAGAAGGTGACAGGTTCAGTTTTCCATATGATGTTGTTTCCTCTACATGGCTTTTGGCAAAAAATACGTTACCACAAAAGTCAGATTTTTGGAGTGTAACACCATTATTTGTGTTTTTAACTGACTCTCCCACATGGGTTTTGAATCTTTGAAGCTTCTCCTCATAGTTATATTGTGGATCTTGACTGCGTTTGATCATTGCCCTGCTTCCCGGACCTGCAAGCTTGGTGCACACATGCATGTCTAATTAAGTTTGCCGTTTTGCCTTACCATACTCTGACCTGACTGTTAACATTCTTCTTGAGGATGTTTAGTTTGTTTACCAAGATGTAAAAAAAAATAATGTTAAAATTTTTTTCACTTTTTTCTTTTTCATTTGATTATGCACCACTTTAAAAAAGATATGATGATTTTCAGTTGTATCGGGTTAAAAGTAAAATATGTCATACAATATCCTGATATACCAAGACTTAATGTACATAATAGTGAGTTTTTGCATTTGCTCTAAGCCTTGAAAACATGATAATCTCTTCTAAATAAAACCAGTTTTAGAAGAATATAATCATTAAAGGGTTTGTGTGGATTTTATTTGAACATAAAGCATGCACATTGGAGATTTCACAAGTGTCTAGTTAATGAAGCCCCTGCAAATCAATATGTGCTCCCAAACCTTGCTGCTGAACAATGATTGTTTTTCCACTTTTGTGTGCTCACACCTGAATGAGGCTAAATGAGTATACTGCAGATGCGGAAGAGGACATGAAAAACTGCGACATATCACATCTCATGAATCTGATGGTAGTGTTTAAAACCAGCTCATTATTTGAAGCACCAAGGACAAAAGATATGCATAAAAATACTACATGGAGATAAAGGCATGAATATGGATATCTTTGCAATCCGACAGGTATTGATACCAGCTATTAACAAAACTATAACTTACCTCGGTTTCATTCACAGAGGCAAGAAATAATAGGAGAAAAAAACACCTAACTGTGAATTAAAATAATGTTTTTGCAGCTAGGTGACCTTGTGCATGAACTAAGAGTGTCTGTGTTTGTATATTGCAGTCTGGATGTTGAGAATAATTTGATCTTGGTTAATATATCCCAGCGGCACAGCACTAAAAGAGTGACATATTCACCATAATTTCACTTGCAACCACATCATCAGACATAGGTTGGAATGGGATTAGATCAGCTAATAAAACAAATGGGAATTATGTTTGACATCTTTGCCGCTTTGAGGGATAAAGGAGGAAGATGTGAGCCAGACTGCAGACCTCTGACTGATATGTTATCAACACATCAATGCATTTTCTGGGCTCTGGCTTTTATGACTAGAATTTAAATTCCCAAGCTTAATTGATTGTGGATATAAAGACTGATAAATAGTCCATAAAATGATTAACACAATTGCAGACATAAAAAAACAAACACTCACAATGAAAAAAAAAAACATATGATTCCAAGGCAGTCTCTTGGCTCATGATACCAGTGACAGATCTGGACTAAAGTTTCATCATGTATCATGCATGAATGTCAACTTGATTGGTTCAGACTGTACAAAAGTTAGTGTTCTTTTTAGAAAACTAAGACCATTGTTTATAAGTTCCAAATGTTGGTACTTTAAAGGGACAGATATTCTATCCATTTAGAATTTCACACTTTTTAAAGGCAGTCCTTTTCTTCTTTAGTTCACAGCCTGGATGTCTCTGAAACATTGCATTTTGTGTCCCTGCCTCTTTTTCCCCTGTTGCTCCATTTACACTATCCTTGTGAAACCATGTTGAGAACAGTCTGAACACAGTAACTGTGATAACTGTTGAGTGTAAATTAAATGCAACCTAACCGGACCGTGCCAGACACAACCTACTGTAACTGCGCTAAATCTAGTACTAGTTTAACATTAGGGTTTGGCATGCTTCAGTTGCGGCTCAGTTCTCTGATAACAAAGAGCAGATGAGCAGCCCGCGTCAACTCCTATTTACAGTCAGCTGACTCATTTCATGTGTTTTCCAGTGTGTCTGGCTTTGCAATTCACAGATCTTGTTCACAACACAAAATTCTTCTCAGCCTATTAACAATAAATGGCATAAAAAGAGCGTGGTGCAACCTGGGATGATGCAGATAATGAGGCTGTCATTGAACTTTGGGCAGAGGAAACTATCCAGGCACATAAGTTCCTAAATGAGTTTTCCTCTCCACTGTCGCTACATGCATGCTTGAGGGATTGCCTTAGAGTTAATGAGTTGATGCAGTCAGCTGTTTTTCCTGAGACAGAAAACTGTGAACCAATCTGACTGTATGATCTGGTTGAATTGTCTCTGTAAAGTGACTTAAGATGTCATGTGTTGTGAATTGGTGCAATACAAACTAACCTGAGATTTGCAAAGGAAATAGATACTCCCATTGCTCGAAGGTATGAGTCACATAAAGGTTTAAAAAGAAAGTCTATAGACTTTTTAGGAAAGTGGGAGGATTCTGTGTCTGACAACTAGTCTAGACTTCAAATTTAGTATAAACAGAGAAGTAATGAATACTATTACTCACAACCTTTGCTTATTAACTATAGCACTCTACCTTCAACAGCAATCAGAGCCCAAAGTCTTCTAGAATATGTTGACACTTGCCTGGTTCATCTATCTTAAGGTGGTTTGACCCTCTTCTTTGGAGTCAAGTCTGGACTCTGGCTTGGCCACTCAAATTAAAAAACTGGTTCTGAAGCCACTCCTTTGAGAGATTTGAAAGTGTGTGGTAAATAGAGAAATAATCTATGAACCACCAAAGCTTACCTACCTGTTTTTTTTTTAAGAGTTTAGCCTTAAATAATAATGCAACCTAACTTTGAAAGATAATAGAAAAAGCCTTGGTTAGATGTTAATGTAAAAATTCCTTTCGATCTGGTTAAATCCATATTAGTCTGTGTGCAGAGGAGCATAAATGTTTTTTCAATGTCAAAGAGCAGACTATGCGCGATGGCTTGCTTCTATTTTATTTTATTATTTTCATTTTTGTGAGGTCCTGCATCATTTTGAACATTGATTATTCTTCACGTTAGTTTGTGGGATGACTTGTGCCTATTAGAAATATGGGAGTTTTTATGTAAATTGTAATGACTTGTTGTACATTGCAGTAGTTGAGACTGACAGACAGTTCTATTCAGTATTGTATATCAGGCCCCAGAGCTTTTTGTTGTCATGGTCTTAGAGTCCTTCAAGTGGCCTTTGGTAAACTCCAGACAAACTGTGATGTGCCTTTTACTAGGGTTTGACTTTCATCTGGACACTACAATACAAACTCTTTTGTAGATTGTTCCAAATATCTATCTATCTATCTATCTATCTATCTATCTATCTATCTATCTATCTATCTATCTATCTATCTATCTATCTATCTATCTATCTATCTATCTGTCTGTCTGTCTGTCTGTCTGTCTGTCTGTCTGTCTGTCTGTCTGTCTGTCTGTCTGTCTGTCTGTCTGTCTGTCTGTCTGTCTGTATTTTCTTTCTCAGCCTGTGATGATTTACTGATGTAAAAGTAGTTTGTAAGCAGACACTGATCAACTGATTGGGCTGTCTTGCTTGTGCCCATACCTTTTTATGTGAAAGACACTCGAGCATATCTTATGCAGATTGTTAACCTGACATTCATTTTTCTTTCTCTTCAGCAAACCTGGCTGCTACCGATATTATCTTTTTGGTTTGCTGTGTCCCCTTCACTGCCACTCTCTATCCCCTCCCCGGATGGATCTTTGGCAATTTCATGTGCAAATTTGTTGCCTTTCTACAACAGGTAACAGACTGACTCATTCTCTTGTCTTTAATCCTAAATAATGTTTTATATTTATTCTAACCTGCTTGTTTTGCTTTAAATCAATTAATTCCAATGTTTAACTGGTGCGTTGGACGATTATTGATACACATCTTTTTAATGTGGGGATGGGGTTGATCAAACAATAAGTTATATGGTTATAATGACACAGCTCCAGTCTGGGTCTAAGGTGCTTGGAAAACAAGCAAGGTTAAATAGCCCAGTGCCCAGTGCTGGGAACCTCTTCAGGAAAAAGCCGTCAACGCATCTTACCAGTCCAACAGGTTAAACATTTTCCACATAATCTGATAGCATATGACTGCTCTACCTGGCAAAAAATGCTATGGTTCTAATCCAATAGCATTATGGGATTAGAACCATCAGTGATGGTTAAACTGCATTTAACTATCCATTCGCAAAGGTGGACATCATGCATCACTAGCTATAATCTTGAAGACGTTCATACCATCACTGACTATTGTTCATGAAAATGCTTTGACAACAGGAATTATTTTACTGGTTAAAACTTTTTCACTTGTCAACTGTAAAGTACAGCTTTTGCAACAAAATCAATAGTTGTTTAGGTTCACTTGTGATCATTACCTATTATGTAAGAATGGAGCACATAGAGGGACTACTGAAGAATAACTAAGCATTCTCTAAGCTTATCAGGGGCAGAGCTAGATGGGGGGCCAGGGGTGGCCATGGCCACCCTTAGCCAATCATTGGCCACCCCTGTTGCCACCCCTAACATTTTTTCCCCCTCTACTACAGATGATGGCAGCAGTGATACCTCTCAAGTGGAATGTTCAAAACATTTTAATATATCAACAATTATTTGACAAAAAACGCTGTGGTTAATTATGCACATCAATATACTTACATTAAAGATGATAAGTACAGAATTCATGCTTTTTTCAGAGTTACATTTTATGTTATATGGGGTAAAGAAGATTCGTCTTGGAGTCTTCAGTGAAATCATAGATAAATAAATATTTTAGTAAAAGCTTATTAAATAGTTAATTTATGTAGGTATTAATACTTGTAAATATCAGTTTTATGCATAATGATTATTAATAAAAGTAAGTAAGAAATGACAATGGAAAAGATGTTTGCCCCAGAACTCAAACCTAAAAGAATTTTATTCCATATACCATTTATCTAGAAAGCATGGATGTTTAAATATATTTTTGTATTTGTTTGCAAATGTCAAAAAAAGGACAGATGGACCCAGTATTTTATTTTTAATTTTTTTATATTTTTAATATTTTTTATTGGACCCAGTATTCAAGGTGAGACAGTCAGTAGGAAAGTTCAAAACGTTTATTAATATAAAAACATAAACAAACTGAAACTAAAGTGGAGCTACAACGACCTGCGACTCTTGGATTCTGCAGGAGGGGGGCTTGACACCGCCCAATCTCTGACACTCAACAGTCCAGTCCATCTCCCTGGAAATGGGCACAATCCAGCCGCTGGACTGAAGACAGACGCGGTATGGATTACTGAGTGTCCTTGGTGTAGCAGTCCTAGAGAACTTGCAGGAAGCCGATCCTGGACAGGGATTCAGAACAGGCAGAAACAGACAGAACAAGCAGGATCCAGGCTTCCAGGCATCCTAGAGCTCCCAGGCAGGTTAAGAATCCAGAAGCGTGACCAGGCGGATACGCACAGGAGCAGACAGGATCAGGTACAGAAGGGCAGGGACAGGACGAGACAGGACGTGTAACCAGAACTTAAGCAGGACCTTTAAACTGGTCTCCACCTTGGAGCCAGGCATCCTGGAATAAAAACTTAACCTCCCCGCGTAAAGAACAAAAGACCCTGAGGACTCAGCAGGGGAGGAACAGTGGACGAGCAGGAGACGAGACAGACAAAAAAACATCTTTCCTCTGGCTGCCAGGATCCAGAACATAAACCCTAGAATCAACAGGACTTAACAGAAAACAACATCTAATGATCTGGCCCTGATAGCTGGAACCGAGCCCAATATAAGGCAAACTGGCAGGTGGATGAGATGAATGATAATTAGGAGCTGGAAAGAGTGAAGCAGGTGAAAGGCATGAGTAATTAAGGCCAGCTACCACAGCAGATCATGACAGCAAAAGCTATGGGAAAGAATAGTTTGTCTTCATTTTAAAAATATGGATGTTTTGCTTGTTAATTTTCCCATTGGAACAGTGTAGAGTTACCCTGAGGTTCTGGTGCCTATCCACTTTCGGCCACCCCTCAGTTTGCATTAGTTATTACCTGGCCACCCTTATAAAAATGTTCGGGCTACACCTCTGAAGCTTATTGGTTGGAAGATGAAATGACTCTGGAGAACTTGGAGAGTCTGGAGAGGGAATGAGTCTCGGGAATCAAGAAGAGGAATGCTCAAGTGTAATTTCTTTCATTGCACTGAATATGTATGTAAAAACAAAAAAAAAACAAAAAACAATTAAAATATGTATCCAGATTAGTTTGAAGGCTTTTTGTAGACAACTTTACAGTTTTTAGTGAGTATATTATGTCATTTTAAGACTAAAAAAATCTCTTCAATTTGCAGGGATAGAATCTTTAAAGTATGGGGTAGAAGAATGATAGGGCTAAAAAAGTAAAACAAAATGCATAGACAATCATTTTCTTAAGTTGTCTTTTAGCAAATTGTTATGCATTGTTTTACATTTTAGGTTTGATAATAAATTGTTCAACTAAAAGATAAGTTGGCTAACTAAAATGTGTGTCATAGAAAATCATCTAAAAAAATACCCTGAATAAGGTCACTATTGCTATATACAAATGCCAGTTCAGAAATGTTAAGGGGGGCATAGTAGGTATGTATAAGGGTTATTGTTAAGTTAACAACTGATTTAAAAGAGTAATAACCTGTTATTCTACTTATACACAATAATAAAGTTACTAGTTACTTTTGATACCGCCTTTTTTACCCTCAAAAAAGTATGCGAGATCTTTTGTATTGTGTGTAAAAACGACAACAGTTCTTTATTTAGACAGGATTTTACTGTTCTCATTAAAAAAGTACATTTATTCATTATATTCAATAATTTAACAAAAGCATAATTCAGAACCACTTTGAACTAATAGGGTTTTAGCCAACATTTGATCTTGTTAGTAAATAAAGCTACAAGTACAAGCTGTGTTAGTCTTAAATAGAATCTTCATCAGCAGGGGTCTTAAATAGCTTTGGAATTAAGCACATTTGTGTTAATCTCTACTTTACTTATTTATGCAATAATGCAATTATCATAAGTATATGCAAAATGTACTCAAAGTTTGTTTCTATTAACTCACAAGAGTGACATAATACAATATCTGCAATACTTCTTATTCCAATCCATAGTTATTATGTTTTAGCAAACCCTATGAAATAAGAAAAAGGAAGATAAGTAGCTGCTTTCAAACTGACTGCAGTCTAAAAACTATCGATTTTATTTATATAAGGTGAAAATTAAAAGGCCGGTTACATGGAGACTGAGGGAGATACTGCCAGGACCAACAAAAAAAAAGCAAGCTAAGAGTTGACCACAGAAGAGATTCTACCTGGAGATATTATTATGAATGAGGAGCAGGTGGTTGATTGGTTACAGCGTCTAGCTGTGAGGAAAGAGAACAAACTGAAATCAAACTTAACAGGAGGAAATGGCTGGTTGACTATATATATAAGGACCCTTATGAGGAAAGACACAAAAGCCGGCAGGGCATAAAAGCTGGAAAAAACAAAAAATGCATACACATTTTTAGGATTCTAAAAAAATGGTTACAAAGAATCAGAAAGCAACAGCAAAGCATGCAGTAAATGGAAGACATGGGTGTCTGAGTCGGACCAAATTGCAAAGAGAAATTTTGAAGCTGCACAATGATTAGAGAATTAATGAAAATAAAGAAACTTCCCACATTGATAAACATGAACCAGACATGAATCTGTGTAATAAGGAAGACGACAGCATGGATCAATGAAACCCAAGAAGCTAAAGTACCGTGCAAAGGAAGACAAGTGGCCCTAAAGCCATGAGAGCTTAATCAGATAGATTTAGATCATCTCAGGGAGAGTGTAAACTCTGGTGATTAAGGTAAGGAGTGAAATTATCATAGCTGAGCTGAATTGAAAAACAAAAGATATGTTTATATAAAAAAGTGAAAAAGCTTAACTATCACAAGAAAAAAAAAATACAGAGAACAGATAAAAAGGCATTAGTATGACACAAAATACAATAAATGAATTAAATGGCAAGACCAAAATATTACATTCACAACCCGAATCTGAAAAAAAAATTAAAACAAATGACAAGAAAAAACATATTTCCCAATAATCCTTTGAAGTGTGGTTTTCATTTTGTGATAGCTTTTTCCTGTATTTTCTCCTTGCTTTTTTCTGTTAACTCTGCCATTGTGGGTTTACTACCTGATTTCCTCTCCTTGCGAATTTAGGACTCAGATACAGGTTAAGAGTTGAAGCATTTGATTTATTATTCAGTTTGCAAGTTTTTCATCCTTCTTTGATGCTTTTTTGTTGTTTTTTATGTTGTTATTTAAAGAAAAAAAGACAGGGGAAAATGAACCCTTAACAGTCTGTATCCAAGGAAAGCCCCCCGGAAAGTGGATCAGATGAGCCAACCAAACAGTAATAAATGTGCGACAGCAGCCCAACCCTAAACATGTCTGTCAAAGCGGAAGCCGAAAACAGATTGTCAGGTGCTTTCATGTTAGTAAAAAGCTACTTGTGTTATTTATTCTTTTCCATTCCTATTTCAAACAAAACAAACTGTTTTTAAGCCTGCTTTTGAGTCCTCCCTTTTCTGAGTTGTAAGACAGTATGAACTGGCCAACAATCGACTCAGCGGACTCCTACTCTGTTTTAAATGTCTTGGGTGGCCAGGGGAGATTGATCTACCAACAGGAATAGCAACTTGCTTTTTTACAAGTTAAAGGGCTGAATATACAACAAAGCAGTTCATGTCCGCTGTCACAGACCCATTAAGCTTCCTGGTCGACTGCTCCTCTGACCAGCCTGCCAGTAATCAGGATCTGGTTCAGTCAAATTTGAGAAGCTTGTTCTGCCAAGCCTTCATCGCTTCCGCTCCCTCCTGTTCATCTTGCTTGTCTGGAGAAATTTTCTGTGGACTCTGGTCAGTGTGAGACATTTTTGACACAATTGGGCCTCCATTTTCAGTAATATTCCTACCCTACTGAAAGAGCCAAGATTGCTTTCATAATCAGCCATCTTTCTGGCAGAGCAGAAGCATGGGCCACTTAGGATTGGGAACGAAAATCTCCCACTTGTGGGTCACTTGATCTTTTCACTAAGAGTTACACCCATATTTTTCAGCACACCAGACCTGGGTGGGAGGTGGTCAGAACATGTGATGTGTTTTGGACCATGCTTTTGAGTTTTGTACCTTGGCAGCTGGCAGTCATTGGAACCAAGCCGCTCTTTTTGATGCCTTTTTAAATGGTCTTTCTTTCAAGGATAATTTGGCACTGTTGGATTTACCTTAGGATTCGGACTCTCTTATATCCTTTTTGATAAGATTGAAAAAAGACTTTATGAATGTAGGAGAGAACAGGCTTCTTCAAACAACTTCTCACAGAAACAAAGGAGACACAATGTGACAGGTGATTCTAAGTCCTGGCATACTCCCACTCCTGAGTCTGCTTCCCCTTTGTATTCCAGTCCATATGTTTTGCTTGAGGAACCTATTGAGCTTGATAGGTCTTGCCTTCCTCCTGCAGAGCGCCATTGTTGTTTGAGGGAGGGACTCTCAATTGTAGTCAGTTGGGCCACCGAGTCTTACACTGTTCTACTAATATAAGAGTTCCTCAAAAGAAGAAACCCTGGTGGATGGAACTGCCTTTTCTATCGATGTCATGAACCGATGCAGATGGACCCAGTATTCAAGGAGAGAAAGTCAGTAGGAAAGTTCAAAACGTTTATTAAATAACATAACCAAAACAAAAGCGGAGCTGTGGCTTGCGGATACTGCAGGAGGGGACACTCTAGTTTAACAGTCCGGTCCTAGAATGTCCCCAGTGCTGCAGTTCCAGAGGTCTTGCAGGAAGCCGATCCTGGTCAGGGATTCAGAACAGACAGGAACAGGATCCAGATCAGGCTGGAACAGACAGGTGGCAGGATCCAGGCTTCCATGCATCAAAGAGCTCCCAGGCGGGTTCCGAGTCTGACTGGGACTGGAAGCGTGACCAGGTGGTCACGCACAGGAGCAGACGGGATCAGGTGCAGATGGGCTGGCTCAGTGGCAGAGGGTAGCAGAGACAGGACCTGGAACCAGAACTTGAATGGAGGACCTTTAAACTGGTCTCCTCCCTGGAGCCAGGCTTACTTGGATAAAAACTGAACCTCCCCACATATAGAGCCAAAAACCCAGAGGACTCAGCGGGGGAGGAACAGTGGACGATCAGGAGACGAGACAAACACAAAACCCTCTTTCCACTGGCCGCCAGGATCCAAAACATGAACCAAGGAATCAAAATAACAGAGAGGCTAAAGAAAAACAAATAATGATCTGACACTGAATGCTCAGGCTGAATTGAATTTAAACCAGAGGAAACAGGTGAGGGGAATAAATTGTAATTGAGGCAGGGAGGGAAAATGGCAAGTGAGAGGAATTACTAATTAGGGAGGAGCAAACAAGCCAGATCATGACAATCGACTCCAAACGTGCTAATCAAACAATTCTGCGAAAGGTGTTGAACATATGGTTGTTATTGACTCTGTGCTGTTGCTAAGCTGTCCCTACCAAAGTTCAAATCAAACCTACGCCCTTGATAAACAGTCATTTATTATTAATTATAGACTGATAATTACCAACTAAAATTATATAGATCAAAATAATTAACTTGTGGTTAAACAATGCCTAGTTCCACAACTGGTTTAAGCAACCATAGCTGCTGGTAAATTTAGTTAATAATTATTGAACAATAGGGGAGTGTTGGCCTAGTGATTACAGCACTGCCCATGTGCTCTGAGAAGGTTGCGAATACCCAGTTCTATCCCCACAGCCTGCAATCTGGGTCTCTAAGTAAGACCTTTAACCCCACACTGCTCCCCGGGTGCTGCACAGTGCCAGCCCACTGCTCCCCAAGGGGATGGGTGAAATGCAGAGGCAAATTCCTCCTGTGTGAGATAAATGAGTTCAAAATTCACTTATTAATCCAAACTGTTAATTATAATGATTAAAGGCTGTTAGCCCTCAATCAGTATAATCCAATGTACCTGAAATATCTAATTATTATTAATCTGATTTGATTAGAATAACAGATTCATTATAATCTTAATTTTTTAAATGTTTACTACGTTTAATTGTTAAAAATACATTAATAAATAATAAGAAGCACATGAAGAATGCACAAAGTGTGTAATTGAAACATGCAAATCGGAATATACCAACAGCATCTAGCCGGTGCAGCAAGCCACACAAAGCGAAAATATGTCACGTTGATGCAGTGATGCATAAACGTTAGTCATCTTGACTCATGTATAATAACTTTCTTTTTCAATTTTCAATTGTGAAGTCGTAATACAATTTTATTCTGATCCTGCCGAATCTGATCAAAATATTCAAACTGGCATATTTACATAAAATCTTTTTAGTCTGATCGGCTATTTATTTTGATTGCTGATTTCCATGTAAATGTAACAAAGGAATGCTAAACAACCATTCACATTACAGCTCCTCAGTCGGAGACACTTATGCCTCTATCTCAGCTCTCATTATCCGCCCTTGTAGAGAAAACAGAAAGAAGTCATTTCGAATAGCACAGATAACCGTCCCAATAACAGGAAGTAATACAGCATCTTTACCAGTATGGGAAAAATAATTAGTTTGATTACTCAGTTAATGAGAAACTAACACTATGAAATGCAGTTATTCAAAAGACTGCTCTTAGATCATTGTTCATGTTTTCCCCCTTAGTGTTTGGCTACTCTATGTCTTCTTCTGTTTACTTTGAGTTTATTATTGAACTACCTTAAGCCTTTCTGTTTGCCCTTCTTCAGAGCTGTTCAAAATCCTCTGATTGAACTCAAATTATTTTAATGGCATTCAACCACCTAATCTTACCTATCCAGCCTACTGATTTCTTTGAATTCAATTGAATATAAGGAAATTGGTAAAGGTTTGATGGCCCTAATTTGTTTAGATATATCTACCAACTTAGGTCTGGGTACAGTAGATATATGGGGTTCATAAGCTTAAAAAACTGTATAAAGATTACATGGTAATTCCCAAATCTAAGTTCAAATCCACAATAATACCAATGTATTTAAACATTTTGATTTAAAGGATTTCTTAAAAAGCTAAAATATTATCCTTCTGATGTATCAGAGAAAGACAAAAACAAAACAAAATAAAACAAAAAAAACGCTGTGGACCAAGTTAATCAGCAAATAACATTTTCAAAAATGCAAAAAAGGTCAGGCATGAAGTTATCAGCAATGTTATAGCTTAACAGGTAGGCCAAAAAAATATCATCATGTAATATGAAGTTACAGTTTTAGGTCAGATTACAGTACATCCAACACATTACCTCTAAATTGGTTTACCAGGACAAGAACATTAAATTCTACTCTATATCTACAGTATTTGGATATCAAAATCAAAAAGATTGTCTTGTACTTTAACCTTTTTGTACTTCAACCTTCACATTAATACAGTTGATGCATATAACATGAAAATATGGAGAAAGGTGAAGATTTGTATGTTAAGAGTAAAGTACAATAATAAAAACAGCATTGCTTCCTCACATGGATTGAAGCTCTCTGTTAATAAAATCTGATAATCCTGATAATCACTGTATGTTTGCTTTAAATAATCCAACAATTATTTTCCAAACTTAAATTTGCTAGTAAATATCTAGATTTGAATCACCATATATTTTTCCAAGTGCGGTGTATTACAACATGGGTCCTACACATTACAATATCATTTTTTATGGGATCATTTTCTCAGCAGCTAAAGTGCTGAACTTATGATGACCCCTCTCAGTTTTTTTTTTTACAACCAGTCCTTTTATATCTTAATATGATGCTCCAAACATAATAAAAACACCTGCAGAAGGTGGCAATAGTGCAGACTGAATTAAATATCTAAAAGTGCCATGATCTATTTGTGTGTCCATGCCCCCCCCTCTCTGACGGGAGCATTTTGGAGCACTTCCAGCTCTTTTGGGTCATCAAGCTGGAAGTATTTAAGGAAGGCCAGGACCTCCACTCTCCACTGGATGATTACACATCAATGGTGATCTCTTGCTCTCCTGTGCTTTGTTAACCTTAGAGCTTGTTAACAGCTTATTCTTTTATACTGCTTGCGAAACATCTGCTGACAGTTCTACTCAGCTCTCTGTTTACTCTCATCCAGGCTGTTTTGCTGCCCTAACTCACCTAAGAGCTTAAACCAGAACTCTACCTTCATTTGCAAACTGCAAACCTCATCTGCATTCCTGCTAACTCCAGGGTAATGCTCAGCTCCCTCATATGGCACGCCTCATCAGACAGATGTTCCACCTCAGCCTGGATTCCTCTTGCTCACCTCACCCCTTGCAGTATTGTTTTGACAGCCATCTTAGATTGCGAAAACTCTGATGAGTTTTAGTAACATTGTAGTCATTACTATATTTGATAGTTTTAGTTAACTAAAACTTAAAAAGGTTTTAGTTTAGTTTTAATCAGTTTTATGTTGCAATTCATAAAACAGCTAACCTTGGCTCTTGCCTAGATACTACAATTGCTGCAGATACAATGCTGCTATGCAGTTCATCAGTGATTTTGGACAGAAAACTTGTCTTTGGGTCTGACGTTTGAAAAAAGAGGTAGGGAAAGCGGAATAAAGTGTAAGCCTCGCCAGATGTATGGAGGATAAAAAGTGCCAAAATTAAATAAATAAATACAGCATAAAATAAATAATGAAATGTGTCAATAATTAATTAAATGTGGAATTAAATAAATAAATGTGTCATTCATTAATTAAAACCACGTCACTCATATAAAGTGCCACAATTAAATAAATAAATACAGCGATAAACAATTAATTAAATGTGTAATTCATTAAATAAATAAGGAATTAAATATATAAATGTGTCATTAATTTAATAAAATACGTCTTCATTTTATAAAAAAAATATATATAATTATTTCAGTGTGTATTTAATTATTTCATGGTCCTGTGTCGCAGTGCATCGAAACCATTAAAAGAATCTGTCAAACTTACCCATCAAAGTTAGGGGGCGGTTATCTAACACCTGATTGGTCACCCTGCACATTAAGGCGAAGCAAATCGATTACAGAGACTGTGATCCACAGGTTGTAAACATACTCTGATACAGTAGGTGGCGACTCGATTCGCGTTAACCCCATAAATTTATTTAATTTTGGCACTTTATCCTCCATACACATGCACTTAGCCAAGCTTTTTTTTTGCTAAACCAGGTCCTGGAAAAGGACGGTTCTTGCACTCTCTCTCTCTCTCTCTTAGTCTCTCTCTCAACTTTTAACGAGAGTCAGGCTGTGTTTGAATTTATGGGCTTCCAAGGATGCAATCTACCTGGACTGGATCCTTCGAAGTCCTTGAAAATAAGGAGATCGAAAGAGATTAGGCTGTGAATTCAAACAGGTCTAGCCTTCTGCAGCTTTCTCTGTGAACACTCTGTAGCCTAGCAACAGTGAAAGTTGACACACAAAACAGGAAAATAATGAATCCGAAATTTTCAAAAGTGTTTCTTTTAAAATGCTTTTATTTTTTATTTTTTATTGGAAAATGAAAAAAGACCACACTCATGAGAATACAATGCTCTGTCACACGCATCAAAGTACACCACAGCGTGGCTGGCCAGAAAAAGTCTAAAAGGAGAAAAAATAATGACATGGCCCCCTTCTTCACCTGATCTGAACCCCATCGAGAACCTGTGGTCCTTCATGAAATGTGAGATCTATAGGGAGGGAAAACAGTACACCTCTCTGAACAGTGTCAGGGAGGCTTCTGTGGCTGCTGCAGGCAATATGGATCGCGAACAGATCAAGAAAGAATCTATTGATGGAAGGCTTTTGAGCATCATGGTGAAGAAAGGTGGCTATATTGGTCACTGATTAGTTTTTTTGTTTTTGAATGTCGCAAATGTTTATTTCTGAATTTTGAGTTGTTACATTGGTTTATCTGTTGAAAATAAAAAAAGTGAGATGCGTATATATTTGTTTTTTATTATCTTGCCTAATAATTCGTAACGTAATATTTACCTGCACACACAGACATCCTCATAAAACGGCCAAATCTAAAAACAAAAAAACAAAAACACATCAACTTCCAAAAATATGAAACTTTGATATTAAGGAGTCTTGGGTTGATTGAGAACACAACTGTGTCCCAATAATAAAAAATAATCCTCAAAACTACAACTTGCCTAATAATTCTGCACAGAGTGTATAACCCTACACACACATTAGCACCTAAGGGCAATTTGGAGAGGCCAGTTAACCTAATAATGTACTTTCTCTTTTTTTGGACTGTGGGAGCAAGTCTTAGTACCCAAAGAGAACCCATAGGTGTACAGAAATAACATTCACACTCCATGTAGGAAGACTGGGAATTAAATCCAAGAGCTTTTTTCTGCAAGGAAACAGTGCTACAAACTGTATCACTGTGCAGAATCTACAAAGGAGACACATTGATTACTTCTACACCCTTACCCAGCTCTTAAATGGGTTCATAGTAATCTAGTAACATGGTTAAGTATAGATATGTGTTGTGTGCATTGTTATGATAACTGTAGTAAGAAAATTTATTTTTCTCTTATTTCATACATTAAGTTATGCTATTTATCCACTGAAAAATGTTTTTACTCAATCTGTTTCACCTGCAAGGCCACAAAATGTCTGAGTGAGGAGTGTTTGCATAGAAGAAAATACTATTCCCATAACAAGCCAGATCCTTTCTCAAGGTTTATTCATAATATGTTACTGTTTAACCAAAGTGTCTGTAATGTGTTTTAACTCTGAATACTTTCTATTATTGTAAGTAAGGAAGACAAACGCTAGCCAGATCAGAGCTGATTACCATGCAATAATGATGTCTTGTTCTCTCTTTGCAAAGATGTAATGAAATGCCGACTGAGTGAAATCCATCAACCTCCATTTATTTAACGGAAGCGAATAGTTGAATACTGTTTTTCCCCCACAACATAACTTAAATTGTTGTTTATTATAATATGTTAGAGGGGGCATGTACATATTAATACATAGAGATGCAAGATATATAGAAGTGCAAACCTCACCAAGGAGTCAGCATGTACAGGATTGCAATCACAAGACACTGCTTGTCTTTAGTATTTGGTTATAATCCATCCATCCATCCATCCATCCATCCATCCATCCATCCATCCATCCATCCATCCATCCATCCATCCATCCATCCATCCATCCATCCATCCATCCATCCATCCATCCATCCATCCATCCATCCATCCATCCATTTTCTGACACACTTATCCCTGCTGGCGTCGTGAGGGATGCTGGTTTCTATCTCCAATCTACACTACGCATATCTATCATATATTTTAACAGTTTTCATGGACTAACTTTCCTAAACCACCCAAGCTGATGTATACCTATTGTGGCAGTGATTTTGAAAATTTGCGGTTTTGGAGGTGAAAATTTCTTAATAAATACAATTTTTAAGTAATGGTATTCTATTAAGTATATCCTCGATATAATGCAGTAGTATTGCATTATTATTTGGGAAATTCTCACAAAGGGATCAGGAAAAAAAACATCGTGAGTGGTTTTATGAAACAGCAAAGAATCAGATGTCTGTTTTCAGTGCTTACATGTGTTCCCTATTTAACATAATTCTTATAGGTGTATTGATTTGTTGTTTATTTAAAAGTCAGCTATTTAATACACCTCCTACACACCATGCTTTTGTTTTATATGTTTAAGAAACATAATGAGAGTCCATATATAAAATGTGTTTGACTGTGATTCCTTCTTAGGTGACGGTGCAAGCAACATGTATCACCCTGACTGCCATGAGTGGAGACCGATGTTACATCACAGTCTATCCTCTTAAATCTCTCCGTCACCGGACTCCAAAAGTGGCCATGATAGTCAGTGTTTGCATTTGGATTGGTATGCAACTTTGATTTATCTATGCTGATATACAGAAAAACAAAAATGTAACAAAAACAATACTAAATGTGTAAAAGAATTGTGTTTTTCTAAATACAAGTATATTTAATTTCTCCAGGCTCCTTCATCCTTTCCACCCCAATTTTAATGTACCAGCGGATAGAGGAGGGCTACTGGTATGGTCCGAGACAATATTGTATGGAGAGATTTCCCTCCAAGACGCATGAGCGTGCATTTATCCTCTACCAGTTTATTGCCGCCTACCTGCTGCCGGTGCTCACAATTTCTTTCTGCTACTCTATGATGGTAAAGAGAGTAGGTCAACCCACTGTAGAGCCTGTTGACAACAATTATCAGGTAAAACATAAAAAAAAAGTTTCTCCTAAATAAAAAAATTAAGTGATATTGTTTTGATGATTGTCGTTAGTAGTTAATAGCCATGAGATATCCAACATTTGCACAGATATAAACTTTGGAGCTGCCAAAGAGACTACACAAGGATTCACCACAAAAACCTAAAACAAATGTTACATTTGCATATTTTTTTGTTTTGTTTGCTATTCTGAACTACCAATCTATATTTCCAAGCTTGACTTGTATATACAATTTAAAAAAAGCAAAATCCACTAAACTTCTACAATCTTAAAAAAAAGACCAAATGGACATTTTTGTATAATGCCTGGGCAGAATAGGAGACCCAATAATTCAGCTGACACACATAGTAAGGGTTAAAAAAATGTATTCAAAAGTAACATTTAGTATTAGGAACAGGAGCTGACTGGAACTGGATTCCCTTCTCAAAAGCTGTGAAATTGTGCTGTCTCTGATGATTTATCCCAGTTGCACTGTTTAGATGATTCAGATCACTGAATGACTGATCTAAATATTAAAGGTATACTATGCAACCGGTGTTGATTTTCCAGCGAGGCTCCCGCCAGAGGGCGAAATTAAAAGTGCACTGTCGTAAATATGCACAGCTGTTCTCCTGGTTTCTCCGTCAAGCCAGGCGCGGTTGTTTTGAGCTTAGCAGACAGGCGAACGCAACGAATGACTAACACAGTGAAAGTATGAACATGCACACAGAGAGAGAGAAACCATTCCAATGTTACTTACAATCGCATCAGCAGAAACGCGAGGTCCGCGTCAGCCTTGCAGCCTTCTTTTTATTTTAGCTCTCGCCATTCGGAAAAAGCTTGCCCGATGTTCACCCGTGTAAGACTCCTCTCTCTGTCCGGAGCCCTTTTCCTCTTTCTTGCCTGCTCCGACATGGGCTTTCACTGTTTTCACGCTGGTTCCGCCATGATAACTGCACAAATATCGCCACTGCGCTAGCAACGAGCATGCTTTTAACTGGGGGCATGTAGCAGTTCTCGCCGTAAAGCAAGACCGACTCTCGCGAGACTACTGAGCCTGTGGGTGCGGGCCAAGGGCTCCTGCAATTGCAAGTGCGGTATTTCCTCCACAGACCACCAGGGCGGCCGAGAATACCTTTGTTCAACCTGAAATGACTCATTTAATCATCCAAAACGTTATGGAACACATTAATTAACTGAAAAATGTTGCATAGTGTGCCTTTAATGCTGCTAGACATGGCAAAGAATAGTGGGGGAATCATTGTCAGTCTGGCGGTCATGCACAGAGAAACTGTACAGGGGGCGGTGTTTTCTTGAAGGTTTCAAATACAAAATCTACTTGACAGAATCAGTAACAGGACGCCCCTGACAAAGCAGAGATTTCCAGACTGACAAAGGCAAGAGGCAGAACCGAGATCCAGGGTTTGTTCCTAAATGATTGACAGTACAATCAAGAAAGGGTCAGTGGCCAACAGACTCGGTTGTGAGGCAAGGCAGGAGGCAGACATGGGCAATGTGGAGTCAACAAGTCATCTCCATGTCATGTATTTGTTCTACCCAGCCACTGAAGCAGGTGAGTCCAATTTTCACAATGAATTAACCTGTGCAGATTGGACTCACCTGGTTAATTGGCTGGGTAGATTAAATAAATGACATGGAGATGACTTGTTGACTCCACATTGCGCATGTCTGGCAGGAGGTAGATTTCAAGAGATCAGTAGGCTTTAGGAATATCCAACAGGGGCATGCCAGACAACAGAAAAAAGGAACAAGACAGTTCAAGATCAAGAGGGCAAAAGAAGGATTCCTGGAAGGTCTACAAACACTACCATCTTTCACTAACATAGGGGTTGCACACTGTGAAAGCCTGAAATATATAGTCCACATCCCATGTGCAGATACTCGCTGTAATATAAACCATCACAGGTGTAACTGCTCAGACTTGATTGCCCATGCAGCAGAGGGAGCAAGGCTAACATCATGGGAATGTACACAGCAGCTTCACAGACAGGAATCCTTACATTATTGTGTTTACTTGTAGCAGATAGAAGGCCATGTTACTCCAATTCCTTGTTAAAGTGTAAATAAGATGCACAGGCCACTATAAAGCAGGGTTGTCAAACTCAAATCCTCGAGGGCTGTGTCCAGCATCTTTGAGATATGTCCCATGATCTAAGACACCTGAGTCACCTTCTCAGCACGCAACCGAATTCTGCAGAGTCCTTCTAGTGATCCGACTATTTGATTCAGGTGTGTTTAACAAAAATGTATCTAAAACATGCAGGACACTGGCCCTTGAGGCTTGGAGTTTTATATCCGGTTATGCAGCTTATCATTATCAGAAATTATGCCAATTCTTAAAGATTGTGTCTGCAGTCGATAAGAAGAAATTACTTTTAAAATCTTCATTTGAACAATGATGTGAAGATAGTTTTACTGAAATTATTTTTACTGTAAGGAGGTTGTTTTACTTTATCAATATTAAAAAATCATGTCTAATGATCAGGATTCATAATCACTGAGCAAAATCTTGAAGGTAGAGAAAAGAAAGTGCATGGTCTTCATTCCTGGCTAGAAATGAATTTACCCCCCTGCAATGTGAAGATTCTGCTGGCATCAACTTATTCAGAAGTAAATTAAAATAGACTCCTTGAAAAATTGAAAAGGTGTACCCCTTTTGGACTCCCCATTTCTTTTCTAATTGAAGATATAGATGTTGTCCAAGTGGTGTCATACCCCAAAGAACATTAATGTTTGACAAAAAAAAACCTTAAATGGTCTAACCACAACTAAGGCCATGATCAAAATATTTTTCTTAATGAAAAATGTGACAAAAAATCTGCTCTGATTTCCTTCTCAGGTCAACCTCCTGTCTGAAAGAACGATCAGCATCAGGAGCAAAGTCTCCAAGATGGTGGTGGTGATTGTCCTTCTTTTCGCCATCTGTTGGGGTCCCATCCAGATCTTTGTGCTTTTCCAATCCTTCTATCCAAAGTACCAACCTAACTACACAATGTACAAGATCAAGACCTGGGCTAACTGCATGTCCTACGCCAATTCCTCAGTCAACCCCATAGTTTATGGCTTTATGGGAGCGAGCTTTCAAAAGTCCTTTAGAAAAACCTTCCCATTCCTGTTTAAACACAAGGTCAGAGATAGTAGCATGGCTTCAAGGACTGCTAATGCTGAGATCAAGTTTATTGCTGCAGACGAAGGCAATAATAATAATGATGTGAACTGACTCTGACAATTCAACAAATTTAAAGACAAAGATAAAGATTCCTGAGAAATTTGGCTACTTATGTCGGTCAGATGGTTTTGTAACTATCCTCAGTGAATTACTGTTCGATCTTAGACAAAGACACTGTGCTTGATATTCTTATTCACATTGTGTTTATTGTTGTAAGTAAGTGAATGACTACAAACAGTTAATGGAAACTGGAATCAGTCGTTTATACTAAAATACATTAATAGGTTCTTGCCTATAATTAATAGTTCTTGCCTGAGTTAGTGAACTTCTCTGGGAGGTTCTTTGGGCCCTCGTTAAAGGAATAGTACACCCAAAACATGATTAGCCTTCATTTTCTACTCACCTCCATGCTGAACAACACTCTGGAGTACTTTTTTGATATCTCAAATGCATCTGGAGATCTGGGAGACTTCTTGCTGTCTGCTGACATTCAAATAATGGAGGTCTATGGCGCCCGAGACAGAAAGGTCCACAAAAGTCCACAAAAACTTGTCAATATTCCTCCATACTGCTCGTCCAATGTAATCCAAGTGTCCTGAGTGGGTAGCATCCAGAATTTACTCGAAACGAAGTCATTTAGAACGTTTTAGAGCCTAAACAGTAGTGTATAGGATTTCCTAATAGCGCCCCCATGCGCGCTCACGATTCTACGGAAGCCGGCAGACCAAACCAGCGCATTCAGCTCGGCAAAGAACTCATGCTCTTCCTCAACACTGAAGTCCTCAGACATTTTTCTTTCGTTGTTTCTTTCTTTGCACAGGTAAACAGCACATTTCTTCTTCTACGCTTGCATTATCGGCAGACCAGACGCTGAATGCGCACTTCCTTCCGGTTTGGTCTGCCGGCTTCCGTAGAATCGTGAGCGCGCATGGGGGCGCTATTAGGAAATCCTATACACTACTGTTTATGCTCTAAAAACATTCTAAATGACTTCGTTTCGAGTAAATTCTGGATGCTACCCACTCAGGACACTTGGATTACATTGGACGAGCAGTATGGAGGAATATTGACACGTTTTTGTGGACTTTTATGGACCTTTCTGTCTCGGGCGCCATGGACCTCCATTATTTGAATGTCAGCAGACAGCAAGAAGCCTCCCAGATCTCCAGATGCATTTGAGATATCAAAAAAGTACTCCAGAGTGTTGTTCAGCATGGAGGTGAGTAGAAAATGAAGGCTAATCATGTTTTGGGTGTACTATTCCTTTAAGCATACATTATTTGCTATTGCAGGAATCAGATCTCCACAACTTGTCATAAAACTCTATCTTATTGGTTTAGTTTTTCCTCCAAGTGTTGAAAGGAGTTGAAAGGATCTGATTAAGTGAGTTGCATGAACAATCTCTGAACAGAAGATATGAGTAACAACAATAAGTTGATAACTACAAAGTAAAATTAACATCCTTTTAAAAAGTATGAACTTCCAATTGGTTTTAAATAAACTTAGACATGTGGCTCACAGCAAAAAAAAAAAAAAATTGGAATAAGAAAAAACAAACAAACAAACTCCTGTATCAATTTGCTTATTGTTTTTATTTCGGCAGATGTTGAGCTTTTTTCCAAGGTGAACAACTTTTTCTTTGCTGCTACTCTAAGTAAGAGAGTAAATAAAATATCCTTGTGTTTCCATTTACATGCAGAATGCCAATATGAAGCTTTCTCCTCTTTTAAAGGCCATAATACCTCACTAAGAAGAAGATAGATCTTAAAGTCAATCTTATAATGGCAGGCAGAACGTTGTATTTTTCATATTTATAAACAGCCATATTGTATTTAAGACATTTTCTTTTTTTCATAAAAGCAGCTATACAAAAGAATCCAAGCTTCTTACATTGGTTTTTAAGAAGATTATTAAAGTATAAAGGATACCTTTAATATCATCCTTAAATACCTTTACAGTCTCAACATATTGTCCTGCTGGTGTTTTAAATAAATAATTTCTGCAGTTTTAAAACTTTAGCATTCAACCGCCGTCTGAGTGAATTTTTTTGTATATGAAGCAGTTAATTTCATCCTGAAAGTGTTATATCTAATATTATTTGCACAAATACTACACACTTAGCCATTATCTGGACTGATATTATAAAGAAATGCAGATATTGGTTTTACAGTTTTAGGGCCGGATCTATCAAAGGTTTGCGTGTATAAAAACGTGAGCTATTTCACTGCGCACGCTAAGAAATGTACAAACTGATCTATCAACAGCGTGCTAAAAGGATTTGGTCTTTAAAACGTGCTAAATAGCGCCTCTTATCCATTTAGTACTTTTTCTGCAATGAATATGCAATATGGGGCGTTTACACGCAAAAGTGCGTCTTGTGGGAGGAGAACATGTAAATATATTAATTTAGCACTCGCAAAGTGATTTATCAAACCTGAAAGCAATTTTGCTAACGGTATCTGACTCTATATTTAACACGTTTCAAAAGAAGGTGCAAATGGTCTGTATGCGTAATTGCGCACACATGGCAGCGGTTATTGCCGCAAGAAGGATACATCGAAATGAAGCAAGGAGACGCAGAGAACGCATTTTTTCACTCCGTGTGAATATTTTTGGAATGAACGAGGAAACGATCATCAAAACATTTCGTTTATCCAGCATTGCCATTTTGGAGCTGCAATTCCAGTGATTTGCTCCTCACAGAGCGTCAGCTGTACTTGTTCCTCAATGCTGGTCAGAGGCATCTCTGTGCCCCCTCCTATTTTGTTCGCAGATGTTTTGTTATATGCCAGTTTTTCTTTGGTTCGCCTTCTAGTATCCTGGCATCTTCTTTTTACTTCATCCACTGTTCGCAAGGTTTCACCAACAGCGTTTACTTTATTACAGATTTGTTCACATATAGCGTTCCTCTCTGTGACAGGCACACTTCTTTGCTGTAGCTCACTTAAATGTTTGTTGGCTTCATCCACCAATACCTCCATTTCCATGCGGTCGAATTTCCTTTTGCGCCTTCTGCTGTCCAAACTCGCCATGCCGCAAACCACAAAACGCGCAAAACCATCATTTAAATAGGGTGTCTCCAACAGTTTTGCACCTGCCACCAGTTACGCAATCGCTCTTGTTAAATCACCCGCAAACCATGGTTCCGCCCCTCGCGCAAAATTCCAGTTTGCAAGCGCAAATTACTGCACGCAAAATTGGATCTTGATAAATCCGGCCCATAATCTTCAAAAGGAAAACCTAGAAATGCAACTATATACAATCTTCAAGCTGTAGAAATCTTCGATCGGAAAAAAAAATAGCTCAAACATTTTGTTCTTTATGGAACTTAGTGGATATTTTCTTTATAGAAAAAAATTTAAGCACCACCATTTTTTAATCAGCTTGTTATTTATCTTTAAAAAGGGTTTTACTACAAAACATTTAAACTGTCTACAGTATCTAACGTTTATGTGTCCAGTTTCCCCTGCTAGTTAACTGGTATTAATAAGTGAACATATTTTCAAAACAACACTTAACATAATGTTACAAAACGAACCCAAACTTACAGAGCATGGGAAGTGTCATTCGGCAAATAGCCAAACCCAACAGGATCATGCTTTACCAAAATATGTTTGCACAGTTTGCGTGAGAAACTATTTCCAGCACCTTCCCAGGGCTGCTTAGTCTTTCATTAAAAGGTAGCGCCAGTTTCTAGCATACAATGACCAAAACCAAACATATTTATACTCCTTAATTGTTTTCAGCTTTTGTATCTTTCCAACCATTATTTTTAGTATGTGTTATCTGTGTTTTATTTAATAGACTAATATAAGAAACATATGGCAAATGGAAACAGTGGACAATAATCTGTTCAGCCTTCCACTGCATTATGAGGTCTAAGTCTTTTGGGTACTGTCTCTCACATTCTTCTTTGCAATATAACTGAAGCTTGGCAAAGCTGGATAGAGAGATGACTACTCACCTGAGAGGTGGACCTCCAGATTTGCTAATCCTCTGCTTGCTCCCCGTCTGTCATTTTAGGTAGATTCTCATATCTTGGTTGGTGTTCTCTTGTCTCAATTTATGCTAATGTACCTCTACCTTTCCACTTTTTAAATGATCAAAAATGTTTGTTTTTGTCTTTTTCAACTTAACCCTGTGTAGAATTTCTCCATGGTGTATGTTTTGAAAACATGTACTGTTTTCCCTGTTCATAACAAATAGACCCCACCTTTTGAGGGCCTGTCACATTAAATCCTGATAAAACTCTCTAAAATATAAAGATATCTAAGGGTTAGTAATTCATTGCACTCCACATACACACACTCATACAGATGAATTCATTTCCATGGAGGCTGTTGCTTGTTTAGTATTCATCCTTAATACTGGAGACCAGCAAATGTAATTAAAGTGTTTTCCCTCCTGCATTTCACCAGCTGGGGACCCTCTGGGTGTAGTGGCTTTATATGTGTGGGGCATACACATACAAAGCTAAAAATCTAGCCCTTGAAGCATAAGATTCTCTGTATCCACAGAAGAAACATGTATGTCTTTTTAAACACATTTCACACCGTAGAACACCGTAGAAACCTTAAAGCTTGTTCATAAGCAAGGGTGACCAGACACACAAGGTGATGAAACCCGTTTTTACACCTTGTTTAACAGAGCATAGCACAAGGATTTTTGCAGAAGTTCGCCATCCTCTGGCGACAAGAATGTAAGAAAAAAGCACCAGAGTTGGCCGCTGTGATTGCCCAGGTCTTTTGTTTAGAGGCTTGGGAAAGTTATTTCTAACGGAGCATCTTACCATTTTAGCAAATATGATCAGAACACTTCTCCCTCCGTTTTAAAAGCATCCCCGACATTTTGTCATCTTTTTCAGTAATCGATCGAAGTCCAAATTGGCCCTGGACGGCACAGTAAATGAAAGTTTTATGTTTTTATTCTTGTGGGGAGACTGATGGGGTTTGAGGCACACTTGTGGCTGGTCCTTTGAAATCCATCTTCAAAAACAATCTCCCCTGTACTCTCAGTACGGCAGCCAACAGAGCCAATGGAGGCCACTGTGGCAAGTAGACCAAAGCTTATTTTTATGTCAGGCAATTGTGACGACATGTAGGGGAGAGAAAACAATATTTGCCCTCTAAACTTGCAATGGATCTTTAAGAAGAGGCCTTTTATGTTCCTCCAAAACAGTCTGAAATAGTCAATGCAACCAGTTTAGACTGCTCTGTGTTGTTGAAGGACAGAGGGGCTCTTCAGGGAGCTTCTGTCTAAGCATTGAAAAATTGCTTATCATTATAAACCCACTGAGCCTCAGTCAGATGCAGCCAACAATGTCTCGATGGAGTCCTTACTTTATTCATCCCACACAGTGACATTCAAAATTAAAGAAACCTCTGTTATAGCCTACAAAAAATCTGCTTATGCAATTTAATAAGAGTTTTAGATGTTGCCTGCTTGGTGCTGCCAGGGCTAGAATGATATCATAGAGTTTGAACTATTTGGGCTCCTGTATTAGACACAGATATACAAGAAAATGTACCAAAAGCTACTGTGTAATAATTACAGCGATTTACAGTAGTGAACAACAGATGGTATACATGCAGAAGGATGATGTTTATCTCCAGCATTTATGCTTATTCAGCAACATCACACTTTAGGTAATGAGGACTGATGTTACTCAGATATTACTCCCCAAAGTATGACAACTGTAACTTTATTATGTAGCGCTTAGAGCTGCAAATAAATCATGATGAATTAGGAAAATACTTTTAAATCCCCAAAAGTTGAGTCAAATGCTTCTTGGAGATAAAAAAAAAAAAACATTTAAACAAAGACAAACCCGTCCAGAACACGGCTTGTGTTTTTTAACAGTTTTTATTTTTACTTTATTTCTTTATTTTGAGTGTTTCTAAGTAGTTTTTGAAAACAGAGTCTGAGTGTGTTGCAATTCATTGTTGCATCACTTTTTAATGAAAGTTGGTCTTTATCCTCCAATTAAGGAAATATTTAAATCCAAATAAATTAATATCGCATTTTAATGTCACTACTTGTGCTTGTTTAATAAGGAAGATGGAATTGCTGCAAAAACTTGATTATGAAATATTTAAGTGTACATTTGGGAGTACATTTAAAGGCAATTAAAGCAGAAAGATAAATAATCAAATGATAAGATGGATTAAAAGTTAATTAGATTTTTTTTCCTATTAAAAGCAAAAGGGTAAAAGTACAGTTCTTATAGGCACAATTCCCCAGCTGTTGAATTTATCTGAAAAAATATGTTTAATATTTATTTTGTTGTGTCAGTATAGCGGCCTTTTGTGTCTCACCTCTTGTCCTGCATTACGGCTCCAGATGAGCACTGGTGTCCATGATTAGGGCTCATTAGAAGTGTCCTTTTAAGGATTCAAGAAAACCTGTTTTACATGTGTTACTCCTCGTCTACAATGAAGCCTGTTCTTTCTGTGCTCTTGTAAAATTCCCTGTCTGCGCATCTTCAAGGATTCTAAACTCAAACTGGACTCATCCCCTAAACACCAGGCATCATTTATACGTTGGATTTTAAGTTAAATCTAATCAGACCGTCATAGTCTTGATTTAGTCCAAAAATAATTGTTGAAAATAAGGCTTTGTTTGGTTGGTCTGATATTGTCAGAAATCAGACACTTAAACTTTGAAAAAAAGTAAACCATTTGTATCATTCCCTATACTAAGCAGATAACTGGTTTTGTAATGCATTTATGAAATATCATGAACAACAATTCATAATATAATGAAAAATCAACTGGGACATGTACATTTAAATCAGAGTGTCACAGATTTTTTTTCCTGACAAAATAGATTTTATTTTATTTTTAATTTCACTATGTTTTTGGGTGTCTTAAATAAATTACTTAACACAGAACTCATAAAGTACTCATCAACTACTGCTTATCCAAGACTGGAACCTATGGGCCACATTCTCAGCAGGGACTACCAGAGTTCCCTTTCCACAATAACCGCCTTAAGATTTGCTATGGACATCCCAAGGCATTCCCACGCAAGCTGAAAGACACAGTCCCCCCACCATGTCCCAGTTCATCCCCTGGGACTTCTTCCGGTGGGATATGCCTAGAAGTCCTCCCAAGGGATGTGTTCGAGGGGATTTGGAAAAAGATGCCCAAGCCAGCTCAGCTGACCCATCTCCTCTAAACTGGAGGAGAAGCAATGCTCCTTTGAGCTTGTCGTGGATGACCAAGATCCCACTCATGCTTGTCATCTTCCGGTTTATCTGGGACCAGGTGGCAGGGGCATCAGTCTCAGCAGAGACGTCCAGGCTTTCTTCTCCCCAGACAACTCCTAAAGCTCTGCTGGGAGAAGTCTGAGGTGCTCCAAGGCCAGCTATAAGGCATACTATCTTCATTGCATCTTTGGTCTTCCTCTGTTCATCTTCCTGGTGGGATGTGCCTGGATGCCTCCCTTGGAACATATTCCAAGGGAGGCATCCAAGGGGTCATCCAAAAAAGATATCTGAGCCACCTTAGCTGACTCCTCTCCATGTGGAGAAGTGTCTGTTCTCTAAGACTCTCCCAAATGACTGCACTTCTCTCCCTATCTCTAAGGGATTGCCCAGCCACCCTGCAGAGGAAGCTCATTTTAGCCATTTGTATCCACAATCTTGTGGATACAAATGAAATCTTGCAGTCCTGATCCAGATTTTATGACCATGGGTGAGGGTAGGAAGTAAACCACCTAGTAAATCAAGCGCTTTCCTTTTTTGCTCAGCTCTCTCTTCAACGTAACAGAGTGGTGCAGCAAAAGCATTGTAGCAGGAGCCACGCTGTTCCATCTATTATTTATTCTCCCCCCACTCATGAAAACTACCCAAAGAAACTTGAAATACTCTACTTGAATCAGGCCTCGGACTCTTACTGTGGCCCAATCTTCTTACTGTAGCACTAGTCCCACATGGTTCCCGCTGGAGGTGGTGGGCTCAGTGTAGAGTGGTATTGCATCACTTGGTATTTGCTTTTTTGCTTCCTTTGGCTAAAGCCATTTTTGTTGTTTCATTGTGCTTTTATTTACATAGGAGATTAAAGAAAAGTTAAAAAAAAATACTTTTTCGTTAAATCTTTGGGCTCTGGATGAGTTGTAACTACTAGACTGAGATTTAAAGCAAAACAAGTGGTAGTTGGTGGTGTCATCTCCAAGGGGGGGTTTAAATTCAAATTAGACGTACACCAAAAACCAATCAAACATGGGCCATGAGAGGCTCCAATACAATTTTAATACTGACAAAATAAAATGACACCATCGGGCCATTAACCTTGACATTAATTTGCTATGTCTGTGTTGATATTAACCATAACTAGAAAAAGCTGTTTCGGAGAAACAGCAAGTGGGAATGCTTTTGCTGAATGAATAAAGCTGAAATTAACTGCAGAACATATGAAAATGTGATAGGTAGTCATCAGAAACTTCAAACTGCAGAAAACAATTGAATCATCTGAAGATTTTTGTAGGGTAGAATTATTTGGCACTAAAATGGCAGAAAGAAACTCATCTTAAAAGCTGCACAGCCAAACCATACATAATATCAAAAATGTCATTAATATGTGCACTAGAAGGGTCTTAATATAATGTCTATCAAGTTTCTAGAAAAATTTCTAAAGAAATTTTGAAGTGGGGCCACCTACTGCCCAGAAACATGTCAGGCATGTTATGAATTAGCAGCAAACAGAAAAGCTTAATTCCTGTCCAGAAAAAGAGCAAAATTAAGCCAAGGTTCACAGCATAGGCTGAACAATATAAAATTAGCTGAATCAGAAAAGAAATTACAAAGAAAAAATTGAATCTTTTCTGGTTGAAGAAAATATGAGTAGCTCAAGGATGGGAAGTAAAATGTTGAGGAAGATGGTATTGAATAAGTATCAAAATTTTGAAATTGTGGAAATGTCAAGACTTGGCACAACAATTTGAAATGATTTAAAATGTGTTGGTTGATCAGCATAAAGAAAACAGTGTCATCCTTAGAGGATTGAAAATATACAAACCTATGTGCAAGACTGACCATGAGAAGCAGAGGAAGGACAGAGAGAGAAGCTTATAGAAAGAGAGTTAATACCACTTAAGGAGCTGAATTTATAAAAAAAAAAAACTAACCTGCATGTTACGAGCCGCTGCAGTGATGAAAGTACCGTTGGCAGGCTTAGGCTGCATGTTATGAGGTTAGCAGATGCTGTATCTCAGTGTAAATCTTAGAACCTGGTTAAGAAATATGCTCTGAGGTCTGTGGTCAACAGGCCTTGGTAGTGTAATTTGAAGAAATTGGTTGAATTTGGGTCATAGCTACAAGCCACACGGCACAATGAATGAGTGTGTGTAAGGAAGAGGCTTTTATTTTGTAGAGTCCCTTTAGTCTTATTTTGAAAGTCTATCATGGATGTGTGTCAAGGGAAGGGTCATGCCCAGCAGTTATATAGAATCCATTTCTAAATATGAAATCACAAATTTATAATGGAAGTGTATGGACGGAATGTTCAGCTGCTAGAGTGTGCCACTCTAGCGTTTTCAAACATTTCACTCATGCCGAACAGCTTCAACTCACTCGCTCATTTTTTACTCTATCTAGATAAATTTTACATCAAAACGTAGGGATTTTTGTCAGGATTCAGGAAATGTAACCCTCATCTGTGTCGCATTTACGGTTTTCCGACAGTTTAACCCAGACCACGAAGAAGTCCACACTTCCCCAATAGAAATCCAATGAGAGATCTCTGAAAATCCGAAATGAAAATTCAAAAAAACAGACTTTTTCGTATCGCTCCCATTCGGGAACCGTTCGACGTAGCAACACGAGCCTTGTGGAAGTTGTTCCTCAGACCTTCCTAGCACTCACATTGAAGGAAGTGTGTCGATATCTTTTATCGTTTAGCTAGGAAAAAGGTTTGTTCGGGGGTAACAAATCTGTCCGAACCCCAAAATCAAGATTTTGACAATTATACACTTTTTTACATCGTCACCACGCCTAGACGAAATATTGTAGAAATATGAAAGTTACACCAGTTGTAGTCCAAAGATGGCTGACACTCACGGTGAAAGAATTTTTTGAATACCTAATACGGTTTTGGCTCACACGCTCGTTTGTTCGGAGGGAAAGTTTTGCTTTTGAGAGTTCTGCTCTACCGTTGTGCTGCATGTTATTCAATGAGACCAGCAGGATTTCTCAAACCTTTTTATTCCTCCTTCTCATTAAGGTTGTGAATGAGCTACATCCATGAAAGTCACCCCAATCGGAGACAAAGGATAGCTCTCGCTTAGACTGAAAGAATTTTTTAGATACCATTTACGGTTTGTCTTCAGCACTCGTTTGTTCGGAGCTGATAATCCCATTCAAAAAAGCCTGAGAACTAAGGAACGAAAGTGATGCGCATGTCTCTCTGTCACTGACAGGCTCGTTTACGTCGTCAAGGTAACCGTGCTTCAAAGAGATTTTTCTCCACCACTTTAAACAGCACATTTTAATCTAATGGAGGGAGGAAACACTGATTTAATTAGGAAGGGGTACAAAAAGACTACTGGCCTGACCCTTCCCCTTTACACGCAACCC